>NC_140469.1:31859285-32334285 GCF_051167445.1 Perissodus microlepis
CCAGCCTTCCAATCACAGGCCCTGCTCCATCTCCTGAGCCACACACAGGTGTGCACACGACTCATCCACCCAACCCCACCACAAAAACCAGACTCCTGTGCTAACTGAAGGCCTGGACTGACTCACCAGTCTCTGTAGGATCCTCTTGCTCTTGTCGTCGGTGCAGAAGTCAGACAGGATGGTCCTGTGGACCAGAACCAGGCCGTTCAGGAACAACCAGGACCCGAACCAGAGCAGAGCGAAGACCAGTGTCCCCCGACGAGACCACAGCCTGAGGCCCAGCCACCGGAGCAGGCACAGGCCGCCGCCGCCACGACCCCCTCCGCCGGACCCCAGCCCTCCCGGGAGCATGGCGGTGGATGCTGCAGGGCGCCGTCAGTCAGAAACGATCCTCAAAGCGTCCTCTGAATATTCAGCTAGGAACAGATTCTGAAACATCCGAATGTTTCAGTAAGTTTGATTTGTAGTTTCGTAATGTTGAATATTCCCTTTAAAAGTTCAGATTGTCTCTCGTAAGTGAGACAAACTCTGTGTCACTGGCATGTTCCAGTCCGAAAACAAGCAGGTGTTCGCTGGCCTCCTTTCAGAGCGATGCTCTTCTGTGATGTCAGGTCCAGAGCGTCGCTGGACACTCAGTGACCGACCAGACACAACAGTCTGTGCTCATCACAGACACACAGCCCAGCTCTGCAGGAAAGATCTGAAGCTTTGTTTGTGCTCGATGCCGTCGTGTTGTTTCATATCCAACCTGCTGATTTATTTTCCACTCACAGAGTCAGCGAGAGAAATCCGAGGAGTCGCCTTCGAGCTGCGTGACACGGGCGTCCGGGCTCGTCTGCAGCGCCGTGTGGCATCTGCACGCACGCGCACACACAGACGCACGCACACTCGCTCAGTCCCACAGATCTGCGTCTCCACTGTCCTCGCGTCACCTCCTCGTGGCGTCGGCAGCTCTTGTGGTCGTCTCGCTGTCGAGCTGAAAAATGTCCCTGAAAAACATTTAGAGAGAAAAAAGTTGAACAGACTGCAGCTCTGGATTCTGGAGACGAGGATTTAATGAGAGGAAAAACAGAAACTGAATTCATACAAAGAAACAACAGTGAGGAAGACCCTGATGAAGATGTGAGAGGAGGGATTTGAATCTAAAGAAAGGACAGCAGGTGGCATTCAAGGAAGTTCCCAGAATCAAACATTCGATTTCAGGAGCTTTAAATGTTTTAAATCGCGAGTTTTTAAAAAGCCATTCCTCCAGAAACGGTGACATCTCCAGAACGTTTAAAAGGAAACCAAACTAATGAAAGCTTCTCTTTCCCCACCGAAGAGCTCAGATGTTTCTGTAGACAAAGCTCATGAACTCGTCTTCTTCATCAGTTTGAGGAAGCCTGGGAGCTGCTGGCCTGGGTTCATGTGTTTCCTGCTCAGTGACAGAGCAGCGCCTTCGTTTTTAATCGCTGGAGAAATGTTGCAGAGACTCATTAAAGCTTGTGGCTGCGGTCGCTCTCTCTGAAGCATCCGGGGCATGAAGTGGGAGAAACCCGACTGCCGCAGCAGAAACACAAACATGTTTGAGAGAGTCAGGCGGTCAGCAGAGCTCGCTGGGATCAGAAGTCCAGATGATGAGCACCATCCAGGTCTTGTTGATGGGAAGCTGGGTGGAGGACAGGACGCTGCTGCAGACGGAGCAGCTGATACCCGCTCCTCTCCGCTGGCGGGTGGATGTTCGAGTTCTCGGAGTTTGGTTTTGAACATTGATGTACTTCGAGCCACTTTTCTGAATTAAAGCAGACGGCAGCGTCTCTGAAATAAACAGACCCTGCCAGAGCGTAAACACCTCCATAAATCATGAAGCGCTTTAATGATGCTGCGTACTTGGTGGGAAACAAACGACAGCAGTTCTCAGCAGAGATTTTACAGCTCGGCAGGGGTGGATCTGCTCTGAGATGCAACGGCCTCCTCAGAGGGGCCGCCATCATGTTTTACCAGTAAATATTTTACCGATACTTGACTCGGCTTCACTGCGTTAGCGCGTATTTCACACGCTACACGAACAGCTTGTGTCTGTATGTTTGCAAAGGTTTTCACTTGGACTCAAACTGTGGACAAATGAAACGCTCCGACGACGACAGCTTTACGACACACACAGAATTCCCAACGGCGGTGACAAACGACCGCATCCTCTGGCAGTCACACTCGACTGTGGGGAGGAAGAACTCCATTTTAACAGGAAGAGACATCTGGCCGAGCAACATCTGCAATAACTGGTTAAAGGGTGAGAGGAAATAGGGGTGGGGGTGTGAAGAAAGAGTGCTTAGTGCATCATGGGAAGTCCCACAGCAGGCTGACGTCATTAGCCAAACAATGCACTGTTTGTCCATCACTGTGGAAACAGATGAAGACAGAAAACTAACCAGCAGCTTGTTTCTGGTTGAGAGGCCGACAACAGCCACAAAGGATTTCTGTGGCTTGTTTATATTAAATAAAAGAAGATTTGAAGCTTTGAAACATGATAAAAAGCTTTCGTGACCACAGAAGGACGCAGAGACACGGCTGACACATCGTCACATAGCGAGCAGAAAGCAGCGTGACTGAGGAGGATTCAGATCCCCAGGAACAACCAGCGAGCCTGCAGCGCTCTGATAGGCTGATACGGTACCGTGAGGCCATTAAGATGAGAGGCCTGATTATTGTTAATCGTTTTTTCTTGGATGTATTTGACACACAGAGTCTGAAAAGCTTAAACAAAGGCTGATGGTGAACGTGACACCAGTACCTGATTGATATTCGAAGGAAATCCAAGAAAGCTGGAAGAAGTTGCATCGCTAGAACTGTTCACCGAGCATAAAGTTCATTTTAATGCGAGGAGCAGAGCACAGCCATTCATAACTCTGGAGGCGGCCGATACATCACAGTGTGGATCAAATTTATAACTGAGCAACACATTTAAGCTGAAATCTTCCTTTTTCTTCACCAGTGATGACTGATACAAACAACAGACTCATTAAGAAATCAATTCTGCTTCAGCTGGACATGCCTGGAGCTCGCAGCAGGTCTGCATCTATCGATGCAACAGGTGCTGAAGCTCTGCTGCCCTGCAGACCATCGTCACTCACAGAGAGCGCCTGCTGGAGCTTCTCCCACAAACGTGTGAATGTGGAGCGTTTGAGCAGCAGCTGTTCGAGCGTCGCTGCACTTCTCATGATGATAACAGTGTGTTTGCTTTCCTGTTGTTCTCATTGAAACACTAAAGCGCAGCTCCAGGTCTGTGACTGCGACAGAGCATAAACATCACTTTTACTGGGCGTGTCTGAAGTCTGAAATGATGCAGTGACCTTGATTTACACTGAAAGAGAAATAAACAGAGACGATATGAAATCTTGCCGCTCACCGTTAAACTGTTGTGTCGACGCTCAGGAAGCTCTGCAGCCGGCTGCCATGACAAAAAACCTCCAGCCAGGCTAAACTCATCAAAGCTTTTCTTCCAGATGATTAAACCTTTGCACAAACGTGCACATTAGCACTTCTTCTGCTCTTTTTTTCCTCCGCTGGTGTTTCTTCTCGCCCCCTCAGGTGATGATGATTATCTCTTTTCCCTCTCTGAAAAGAAAAGTCCTGAACCTGTCTTCTTATTTTAAAGACTGAAATAATCCCAAAGTTTTCCTCTGAGCTGATGAGACTCCAAAATGTGCAGCAGCTGCTGAAATGATCCAGAGGAAAACTGATGGTTTGTCCAGAGAAATGAAAGCAGACCGTGAGCCTGAGGTCTGCAGCTCCTCCACTCTTCTGTGTTTCAGCAGAAACTCTCGGCTGTGTCTCTGAGAGCAGCAGGAGGTGCAGGTTTCTGCTGCACCTGGGGACGAGGGGTCTGTGAGCCCTGACTCCGGTCTGACAGGCAGCCGCCGCTCCGGCAGTCCTCCGCTGTTCCAGAGCCTCTGGTTTCTCCTCAGAGTGCTGCCTCCTCCTGCTCCTCCTCGCTCTCTCAGTGTGCCGCTCCAGAGAGAGAGAGAGAGAGAGTGTGTGTGTGTGTGTGTGTGTGTGTGTGTGTGTGTGTGTCGCACTCAGGCTTGTTCGTTCAGCCTCGTTCCCTTCCTTCCTCTCTTCAGTCTGCTTCCTCTCTTTATTCCTCAGCTATGTTTTCTCATGTTGTGGGGACAAAAAAAGTCCCATGAAGCTCTAAAGCAGCTCCTCCTCCTCCTCCTCCTCACCCCCCTTCTCTTAAATACTCTTATACTCCCCCTCCCTCTCTTCTGCAGCTCTACCGAGGCTCGCCAAATTAAAAGCTCTCCCCCCATTTATCTCACTTTCCTTTTCTGTCCCGGCCTCCCTCCCTCTGCTGGGGCGCGCAGCTCAGAGCCTCATGGCGTGTTCGTAATTGCCTCATTTGTTAAAAAAAAGCCAATAAAGTTGTGCAAACATAAGAAGAGGGCAGCAGCAGCTCGATGCTTTGTTTGACGCCTCAGGGCCCAAAATTAAAGGTGCATTTAGTTATTTGTGGCCACTAGAGGGCAGAAAACCCCAAACATGCTGATGGATAAACGGATCTAATAATTACAGGTGTTGGTTTTTATTATCTTTATTCAAATTCCCTCTGACATGTGTGAAAATGCAGATATGTCAAAATACAACGTGAAACATAGAAGAGAGACTTCACACACCTTTGAGCTGCATTCACTCTTTACGCCCAGCGTTTGCTCCTCACAGAATTTAGTTTGAGTTCTTTGCATGTTTCTGTGATTTATTGAAGGATAATCGATGTTTAAAGACAGGTCAGAAAAAACGTTCAAAATTCAGCTGAAAAGTGGTGACCTTTCTTTTTCATAACGTCTGCAGGTCTCTGCAGCATGCTGAACATCAGCCTCTGAGCCAACCGCTGACTGATGGAGATGCCACAGCTCCACGCTGATCACAGGTTTCTGCTTTTTAAGCACTGACCACACCAAAAACATCCTCGATGACCAGCCTCTCCTACAGATCCAGGAGCGTTCTGGAGTCTGTGCATTTTCCAGCCTGATGGAGCGCCGCGTCTCGAGGCTAAACTCAACACTAAGTGGCTCTGAGATCAGAAAATTAACAATTTGTATCCGAGGCCAGGAAACTCCCCGGTCTTTAATCCCATTGAGAATCTGTGCTCAGTCCTTAAAAGGTGATTAGAAAAGTCTGCAAACTGATCATCTGGGTTTTCTGATGAAGCAGGAGTGGATCCAGCAAACCAAAAGATGTGTGGCCACGAACGTGGGAGGCTGCTGGTGTTCAGAGGCCAGAACTATCTGTTATAAACTTAACAGAGCTGCAGCTGAGAGTTTTTAGCAGACTCAGCATCATCCCTGTGACTGGTTATCAAACTCTCACCTGCACCATAAGGAGCTGGTGACAGAGCTGACGTAGAAGTTAAATAGTCTTTTTATTCCATTTACAGTTATTCATATTTTCCAGGTTCACTTCCTGCCCCGCTCAGAGCAAAGCGAGCGTCACTAACAGCAGGAGATCAGAAAGCATTAAAGGGGAGGTGGGTGGAGGTGGACGTGGTTGCAGAGCACTTTGCAGAGCAGCAGCACCTGTATACAGGCTGAAGAAGGTTAAATAATCTGAGATTAGCAAACCTGAAACACACAATAAAGAAAGCTGAGCTGCTGTAAGACGGCACCGAGAGGCTCCGGTGATTTATGTTTCATATTTTTATAAAGCACAACCACCACTAACAGAAAGAGAGGAGACAGGGCTGAAGATACTGGGACCAACCAGGATTAGAAAGGAGTCCATCAGAGGGACAGCTCAGAGGCAGACAGGCTGAGATGGAGGAGGGAGGACGGTGAAGATGGAGCTGCCAGGCAGGAGGAAACATCTGACATCATCTGCTAGAAATGCTGTCAAACCTAAACGACGAACTGTTCTCAGCGAGTGACAAAGTAAATCTGTGATGTTTGGGGGATTGTAGTTTGTGTTGTTGCTCCTTTAAGGCAGCTTGTTAGTAAGGAAGCGTCAGTTTAACTGAACCATCATATATTTCCTGAACTGAGTTTGCAAACTAACCTGAGGTATTACTGAGATCTTCATCATTCCTTTAAATAATCGCTGCTGCGTGGCGCAATCTGAATGTGAAGAAGATCTGAGGTATTTAAACCAGGTGACACATTATATCAGGTAAATCCTCCAATCAGGACACAGAAAGAGTTCTGATATCAGACTGAATGATCGGCTCACTGCAGTCTGACTCAGAGCTGAGAACAGAAACACTGAGGTGACTCAGAGGGGAGAATTAAATGGGTCCTAGCAGTGTAAACTCAGTACACTTCTATCAGAAACTGATGCTGAAAGCTGGTGCCAGGTGTAGAAAGTGCAGCTCGTCACGCTCAGAGGAAATCTGACAAAACAAAAACTAAACTTTATCCCAACTAAACCTGCAGGAGAAGCCCAGCAGAGCTTCGCGTCGCTCTAATTGCCAATTAGACCTCCAGGCTGTGCAGCCTCTGGCACTCCATCTCAGCTGAGCCTCCTTATTAACTGCAGCAATTACCCGAGGCCTGCTCATTAGGCCCAGCTTCTTAACTCACAGGTACGTCCTTAAAAAGTTCATGTCTCAGCACATTTTAACCTTCAGGTTCAGGTTTTGTTTGCAGGAGAGAAGGAAAAGAGAAAGTACCCATGCTGTTTAAATCAGGAGGGACGTGGAATAATCTGCTTCACCTCCTGCAGCTGCCCTTCAAACGCTCCCTGAATGCATCACTGAGATCATCTCCATCTACACCTTGGACAGGTCGCCTGCTGATTACTGGAGATACAGATGTTGTGTTGCAGCACCTCCTATTGGTCAGATATGACAGTCACAGGGAGTCTGCATCCATATTCAGAACGATTCTCCCAGTTCACCTAAAAATATCATCAAAGAGCTCGAAACCTTTCCCTGTGTGAGAGTGTGGGTTAAATGTCAGAATTAAAATGCTGTTTAATAATAAATAAACCTGTGATAAGTCTGAACGCGGTGATTCACCCAGTGCTGGGTCACCTGAGCAGCAGTTTGTTCCTCAGGTGTGATTGGATGTTCTTCATGGGCCTGGAGAGGAGGAGGATCCTGCAGATGGACCTGAAATCTGCTCTACTGTAACGTCTGTTATAACCAGGCTAAACTTTAACCTGAAATGATTGAAAACACCTGAAATATCTAAAAATACTAGAAGATGCTGACCTTACAAAGCAAAAATACAAACAGATGAATGTCTTTTCTTAGCTGGATCATCCGTTTGCTCAGACTCTGGGTGTCTCCATCACTGTGAGTCAGCTGCTCTCACAGCCTGTTCTTATCATGAGAACTTATCTGATTCCCTAAATATTATCCCCACAACCCTCCTCCTCCTCCTCCTCCTCCTCCTCCTCGTGATTTAAAAGTAACAAAAACTAAACAAAACCAGCTCTTACATTCATTTACCTTCTGCAGGCAGTAACAGAGGAAACCGCTCAGCTTTTATAGATGAAGAAACTGCCGTCACTCTATGAAAACCATCACTCTATGACACTGTGCATTATTTATTAGATCCCTCTGCTGGTGAAGGTCTGACTCGTCACTGCTGCCAAACACCTGCACTGTTATTGGACCAGAGACGTCCTGTGACCACGTTTAAAGTTTCCACGTTAAACAAATAGAAAGAAAAAACTAAAGTGTTGGATTTCAGCTGCAGCAGCAGAAATATTCCACACCATCAAAGATCCACAAACAACACATCATGTGTTTACATTTACTCGTATTATAAACTTTCAAAACAAACACAGATGCAAAAGCACGTCTTTAAAAATGTTCATGACAGAAATCAAAGTCCACGGAGGTGTGAGGAGCTCCTCCCCCTCACGGACAGGCACAGGTAGGTGGAGGAGGGCGGTCTCTGCAGTCTCCTGGGTGTTGTCATGATATGAATAATTCAGCAGAGCTCCAGGCTCAGTGCAAAACTGCTCACAGATGATCTGAGGACTCAGCACGCTGATGTTTCAGGTGACGCGCCGACTCTGCTGAAACCCGGTGCAGACAAAGAGCCGCAGATCCACAGACACGAAGCCTCTTTGTGCCCGAGCGCACACGGGCGCGGCGGCTCTGCGAGCACAAACAGAAGTGCTGGGAAATCAAGTCTCGCACACAGAGCGCCGGCCCCGGAGATTAACCGGCTCATCGGTGTTTGTCTGCACGGCGAGGCCCGCTCAGGTCTCGAAACAGTGACGCGCACAGTTTTGGAAACAACAGCTGAGCGAACTATCACTGATGCATTACAAGTCACGCACTTTAAAACAGGCACCAGCGCCGTTCTGCACTTTTTAAATCGACAAATGTTCATATTTTTATGTAGAAATGTGTAAAATGTCATTTTTTGGTGAAAAGATAAACTCTGAACGCCCTTCACTTCACCCTGGGCCTGTTCAGGAGTACCAACCTTCAGCAGGTTGGTACTCAGAGGACCCAACAGTGACTGGATTTGAGAGTCTTCCAGTTTAATCGTTCTCGTTTAGCATGTGGCTAAAATGCCATCTAACCTAATCTAGTTTCAGTCAGGTTTCAGAGCTCATCACAGCACAGAAACAGCTTTAGTGAAGGTTACAAATGATCTTCTTATGGCCTCTGACAGTGGACTCATCTCTGTGCTTGTCCTGCTAGACCTCAGTGCAGCGTTCGATACTGTCGACCATAATATCCTATTAGAGCGATTAGAACATGCTGTAGGTATTACAGGTACTGCACTGCAGTGGTTTGTATCATATCTATCTAATAGACTCCAGTTTGTGCATGTAAATGGAGAGTCCTCTTCACACACTGAGGTTAATTATGGAGTTCCACAGGGTTCAGTGCTAGGACCAATTCTGTTTACATTATACATGCTTCCCTTAGGCAGCATCATTAGAAGACATAGCATACATTTACACTGCTATGCAGATGACACCCAGCTCTATCTGTCCATGAAGCCAGATAACACACACCAATGAGTTAAACTGCAGGAATGTCTTAAAGACATAAAGACCTGGATGGCCGCTAACTTTCTGCTTCTTAATTCAGATCAAACTGAGGTTATTGTACTCGGCCCTGAAAATCTTAGAAATATGGTATCTAACCAGATTCATACTCTGGATGGCATTACCTTGGCCTCCAGTAACGCTGTGAGGAACCTTGGAGTCATGTTTGACCAGGACATGTCCTTCAACGCACATATTAAACAAATATGTAAGACTGCTTTCTTCCATTTGTGCAACATCTCTAAAATTAGAAATATCCTGTCTCAGAGTGACGCTGAAAAACTAGTTCATGCATTTATTACTTCCAGGCTGGACGACTGTAATTCATTATTATCAGGATGTCCAAAAAACTCACTGAAAAGCCTTCAGCTAATCCAAAATGCTGCAGCAAGAGTCCTGACAGGGACTAGAAGGAGAGAGCATATTTCTCCTGTTTTGGCTTCCCTTCATTGGCTTCCTGTTAAATCCAGAATTGAATTCAAAATCCTGCTCCTCACATACAAGGTCTTAAATAATCAGGCCCCATCTTATCTTAATGACCTTGTAGTACCATATCACCCTATTAGAGCACTTCGCTCTCGCTCTGCAGGCCTACTTGTTGTTCCTAGAGTATTTAAAAGTAGAATGGGAGGCAGAGCCTTCAGTTTTCAGGCCCCTCTTCTGTGGAACCAGCTTCCAGTTTGGATTCAGGAGACAGACACTATCTCTACTTTTAAGATTAGGCTTCAAACTTTCCTTTTTGCTAAAGCATATAGTTAGGGCTGGACCAGGTGACCCTGAATCCTCCCTTAGTTATGCTGCAATAGACGTAGGCTGCCGGGGGATTCCCATGATGCATTGAGTTTTTCCTTTCCAGTCACCTTTCTCACTCACTATGTATTAATAGACCTCTCTGCATTGAATCATATCTGTTATTAACCTCTGTCTCTCTTCCACAGCATGTCTTTTATCCTGTCTTCCTTCTCTCACCCCAACCGGTCGCAGCAGATGGCCCCGCCCCTCCCTGAGCCTGGTTCTGCCGGAGGTTTCTTCCTGTTAAAAGGGAGTTTTTCCTTCCCACTGTCGCCAAAGTGCTTGCTCATAGGGGGTCATATGATTGTTGGGTTTTTCTCTGTATCTATGAAGCGCCTTGAGGCGACTTTTGTTGTGATTTGGCGCTATATAAATAAAATTGAATTGAATTGAATTGAATTAACCAGGAAGGGCTCACTAGTGGTTCCTGACTGTTTATTTTATGCACCCACTGAAACTATTAGAATTTAAAAATACGCTCATGTAAAGTGTTAAAAATAAGTCATGTAAAATGGTGATTTGGTGCTTTATAAATAAAATTGAATTGAATTGATATTTCAAATAGGACAAAATGCTGATTTTACAGCAGCAACATTATTGTATCTCTAAAGTTTAAACATTTAATAAACTTTGTGTCTGCACAGAGTAGATCAAACAAATTGAATCATCATAAATACTTTATTTTATATTGATTACTTTATTCTCATTACTTTATTATTATAGCACCAGGAATACATGATAAGGGGAGTATTCTGATGCAAACTTGTGGCTGTAGTATAAACAGTATTCTGGAGAAGGTACAAAATGTCACTGTATGTGTGTGTGCGTATGTGTGTGTGCGTGTGTGTGTGTGCGTGTGTGTGTGTTTTATGTGTATAGATTTTTAAAAATGATTACTCATGATATAACATTGTGCTGTAAGGACATGAGGAGGAAACAGAAGGAGCTGTGTGAGGCTGGATTAAAAAGAGCACAGGTCTCAGTGACACAGGTTGTTGCGTTGCAGAGGTGTTCAAGGATAAAAACAACACAGCTGCAATGTTCTATAACATTTTTCTCTTATAACTTTATTATGGATTAGGTGCAAGAGTTTTTAAGTGTGGATGATTAAATAATACTTTAACGCAATAGTAAACTGTGCCTTGTTCTCAGACGGACAGCAAGTGGAGAGTGACAGATGAGCTGAGGAGACGAAGGAGGAAGAGAGGCACAGAGTGAGTCCCAGAGTGAGTCACGGGCAGAGCCAAGTTTATTTCCTACAGTTTTTTGGTCTTTAAAATTGGTGAAACCACAAGGCAACAAATCTTTGCATTTTATTATTGTTCAATCAGCTCCCATTTTAATGTCTGCGGTCTCAGATCAGCACAGCCCCGCCCTCCAGCAGCAGCAACATTGTACCCATCGGGTGAAACACAGGCTCCGCCCACACTCGCCTGGATACGTCGGAAAACGCTCCGCGTCCACACTGGTGTTTTCAGTCGTTTTCAGAGTTGTGCGTCCACATTGAAACGGCCGAAAACGCTTACATTCCACTACTGCGCATGCGTGAAACACAAGACGATTCGGCCTGCCTCATTTCTGTCTGCCGCTTATTTACTTTCCGCCTCTTTGAAAAGCACCGAGTTTTTAAATGGACTCACAATGAGGTGGAGCTGTTGCTGCGAGTAACACGAAAGTACAACGGTGCAAAAGCGAGTGAGAGTTAAAGAATTTGAGGAAAAGCTCTCTGGAGCATCTACAGACTGATATTAATCTTTAATAAGGCTGTCAAACAACTGCTGTATAACGCCCTCCGCTATCTTAGTTTCACTGGTCACATGACTGCATCACATGACTAACATGCGTCAACGTTTTAGAAAGTCTCCGTTTTCGCCGCGACGCATAAGCATGGAAACATCATGGAAACTTGGGAACATCCTTGCCTGTGATTTATTCATCAAGAGACTTTTATGTACGCATTTGTTTTCAGTTGTTGTTTCTCTGGGTTTAATTTCAGCCTCAGCAGCAGAAGAAACCACTGTGAACCTTTAGCCAATGATCAGATGAAAAGATCGTTGAGCCAGGTGGTGTTCTCTGGAGTTTATGACCAAAACTGAAGTCAACAGTGAACTGACATTAGACTGGAATTATAAGATGAATAGAAATACTGCTGAAGCTGAATGATTGTGTTCTGCTGAATTCAGCAGACTGTGTATATATTTTCTTTGTCACCAGGTCTGTAAAGTTCAATGACTGTGGTCAAAAGAATAAATACAGAAGAATAAAAACTTTATGTGAATAACTTTACTCTTCTTAAATATAACTCGCAAAACAAGTAAAAGTACAAATGTGTACAAGTTAGAGACTTCCTCAGTAAGTTTACACTCTTTTGGAGTGACTTTAATTGTGTGTTAAAGAGATTAGGAGGTAAAGTAGAGGATGCAGAGTCCATCATCACTGAGGCCGTCTCTCCTGCATGAAGTCCAGGTGCTGGTTTTCCAGTGTGTGCGTCTGATGCCCCAAAGCTGCCTCAGAGCTGTAACACCATCAATGGCTGCAGTGTGGAACAGGTGTGGGTGTGTCCTCATCTCCCAGAGGAGACCAAATCGTCATCAAACAGCCCTACAGACACAAAAACATGTGAAAATATAAACAACCAGACTATCAGCAGTGATTTAACTACTTTAAGACCTCTGTGAAAATCATTGACAGTATATATCACAGAATTTAAGGCCTTTATAATCACAGAGCACAGAAAAAAGTACTAAACTGAATCAATTTCAGCTTCGTTTCTCATGATGTATATTCTATTAATAATTAAATTTCATTATCTGTGTCTTTACCACACATTTGCCACACAGGTGTAAATACTGTAGGTTCAGTGAATGCTTACATTGCACTGATTAGAATATGCTGGACATTCAAAGCTAAGATTCAGCGCACTGTGTTAGAGGCTGGGATTGGATGACTTCATCATATATACAACCTTTGATCATCGTTTATGTCCAGTTGAGAATGAATCTGTGCACTCACATATTAAATGAGCTGAAATCAGTAGTGTGATCTCCAGTCTTGATATAAGGAATGAGAGAACTGACAGCTGTTATTTTAATCAGCCTGTCTCAGTTGTTTTAACTCTAAGTACCATAAAGTAATGTGGTAACATCTGGACTGACGGGTTTACTGTCAGCATTTTAATCGCTAGTTTAAAGGCTGTAGGCTGAAGCCGTTGCTCTAACACTGTATAAATGTAACAGGCCTCAGTGCTGGTTCTAACAGTCTGAGCTGCTTCCAGCTTTATTTGTGAAGAGCACAGCAGCTTACAGAACACGTAGCGAGCTCGTACAGCTGCGACGTAAAACTTTCATAAGCTAAGATGAGCTTAAAATAACGGGGCTACGTGCGGTGATGTTAGCGTTAGGCACGTTAGCACCTTACCTTCACAGGTGGTCAGTCAGTGCCCAGGTGCACACTGGGAGGTCCAGCTCTACGTTTCACTGCACCTTCACTCTTCACATGTCCGCGTGGAGCCGAGTGTAAATCCCGGGCTGAACGGCCTTTGTACAAACACAATGAGTGGAATCGCCCTTTTAAATGCCAGAAACCATTTAACTCGTTTCTCTTTTTGTGTTTTAACAAACATCTGGTACATCTGCTTTTAATATGTAATTCAAACATGGTTTCTGAGACGAGGTTTTCAATGTTTAATTCTTTTTTTGTGAAATTCATTTTCAATTTGAAGTATTTATTAATGGATTAATAATTCATTTTAAAAATATATTTAAAAATAATGTTTTTATTTAAAATAAAACTATTAAATAAGAAATTACTTTAGTAATGTTGGAATAAATAAAATAATGTAAAAATGAATTCATAAATGAATTTACAAATGCAGAATTTATTGTACAATTCATTATTTAAGCACAGATTTCTTTATTTCGATACGTGTGGCTCTTGTGGTCCTCCATACTCTTACTCGTTGATCTCATCCTCCTCGTCCTCAAAGTTCTCCTCGCCGTCGTTGGCGGTGGCTTCCTGGTACTGCTGGTACTCGGACACCAGGTCGTTCATGTTGCTTTCCGCCTCCGTGAACTCCATCTCATCCATGCCCTCGCCGGTGAACCAGTGTAGAAACGCCTTTCGGCGGAACATGGCCGAGAACTGCTCAGAGATCCGCTTGAACAGCTCCTGGATGGCGGTGCTGTTGCCGATGAAGGTGGCGGCCATCTTGAGCCCTCGGGGAGCGATGTCGCAGACGGCCACCTTCACGTTGTTGGGGATCCACTCCACGAAGTAGCTGCTGTTCTTGTTCTGGATATTCAGCATCTGCTCGTCCACCTCCTTCATGGACATGGGCCCCCGGAAGACGGTGGCCACGGTCAGATAGCGTCCGTGGCGAGGGTCGCAAGCCGCCATCATGTTCCTGGCGTCAAACATCTGCTGGGTGAGCTCGGGAACAGTGAGCGCTCGATACTGCTGGCTGCCCCGCGCTGTCAGAGGAGCAAACCCCGGCATGAAGAAGTGCAGCCTGGGGAAAGGAACCATGTTCACGGCCAGCTTGCGGAGATCTGCGTTGAGCTGTCCGGGGAAACGGAGCGAGGTCGTCACGCCGCTCATGGTGGCTGACACCAGGTGGTTGAGGTCGCCGTAGGTGGGGGTGGTGAGTTTAAGAGTGCGGAAGCAGATGTCGTAAAGGGCCTCGTTGTCGATGCAGTAGGTCTCATCTGTGTTTTCTACCAGCTGGTGGACCGACAGGGTGGCGTTGTAAGGCTCCACCACTGTGTCCGACACCTGACGGACCAAAGACAGACGGGACGTGAGAAGAGGCGAGTCGGTATTTATGTTTATTAAGGATCCGAACAAACACGTTGGGAAATGTGGGACAGACGGACAAAATTTCCTCCTCCTACCTTCGGTGAGGGCATGACGCTGAAGGTGTTCATGATCCGGTCGGGGTACTCCTCCCGGATCTTGCTGATCAGCAGGGTGCCCATCCCCGAGCCAGTGCCCCCTCCCAGAGAGTGAGTCAGCTGGAAGCCCTGCAAGAGAAGTGCTCTTTCGTCTTACAGTAAACGGTGAGGAGACAGACAACCGGTGCAAGGATGGTGCTCAGTGTCATGAACAAACATGCTGTTTACAGTTTATCCTAAAGGCACCATCACTAGAAAACTGACATTCTTAAACAACCCCGGAAGTCAGTCCACGTTACCAAAATTTCACTAATGAGACAACGGATGGTGTCCTGGGGGGCGTCCTCGCAGATCAGGACAAGGGCATCACCGAACTCCTGCACAGTCTGAGGTGTGACCTGGCAGCGTTGCAACGACCGAAACATAACGTCCCAAAGGTCTATACATTATATTTATGATGAAGAACTGAGACTGGATAAAATATTTCCAACATCATACAACATGTGCAAATAGATTTGTTAGCATGTAGCGCTAACGTGAACTAAATTCAGCTGAAATTTGAGTCCAAATCATAAACGTGAATCTGCCAGTGAGGAAAAACACAATCTCGAGAAAACTTTAATGATCCTGCATCTTGTTGTTCAATGAATCTTAAAAAGTAAAGCAGGAACGCTGAAGAAGAAAACGTTTAGCTCCACCCACTGAGGTTAAACTCAGCCAATAAGGCTGTGTCGGTCACATAAAGATGACTCACCTGGAGACAGTCGCAGTGCTCGCACTCCTTCCTCACTATGTCCAGGACAGAGTCCACAAGCTCCGCCCCTTCCGTGTAGTGACCTTTGGCCCAGTTGTTCCCTGCACCTGTCTGACCTGCAGACAGCCAATCAGAAAGGGGAAAATGCATCTGTGAAATGTAAACTGATCACTGTGACAGATGGACACACACACAGTTGCTGGTGGTGACCCATTTCTCAGCTAGTGGACAGTGTGTGTGTGTGTGTGTGTGTGTGTGTGTGACAGAGATCTGAAACCTCTCTGCTTCATCTTCTGCTCAGACATAGTTTATATAAGAGACGCTGCAGACGCGTCAGTCTGTTTACTCGGACGATTTAATGCTGGAAAGTTTCGCTGCAGCTCACCGAGCAGGAATTCTGTGCTCGGCCTCGTCAGGTGGGTCAAACACTGCTGCTAAATAAAGACCCCGCAGCTCTGCAGGATCAGGATAAAGGATGAGACTAAACTACTTTATAAGTTTAGAGCTGATTGGCGTGTTCTGATCGTGTCTGCTGAGGTTACCAAAGATGAAGTTATCTGGTCTGAAGAGTTGTCCGAAGGCTCCCGAGCGCACGCTGTCCATGGTTCCCGGTTCCAGGTCGACCAGCACGGCCCGGGGGACGTATTTATGCGCTGCACACAGAGGGGAGTGGTTACCTTTGTGCACCAAAGTTGAGCAGGAGTCTAAGTGATGTCATCACCCTGAACGGAGTGGTGACTCACTCTCCTCTGCACTTACAGGAGGCCTCGTTGTAGTAGACGTTGACTCTGTCCAGCTGCAGACTTGAGTCACCCACATAGTTCCCTGCGGGGTCGATGCCGTGCTCGTCACTGATCACTTCCCAGAACTGAGCGAGTCACAGAGAGAGAGAGAAAAGCATTGGTGATTCAGCAACTTCCTGCCTCTGTGGTGCGCTCACTGACTCACTGTCCAAGGTTAAATGTTTGCTCTAAAACCTTCACAGCTTCCTCCTGAAGGCCAAAAAATTTAGTTTATAAGAACATAAAAGCTGTAAGAAACAGACTCTCCCACATTTTACTGAAGCCTGAATGCAACACGCGTCACCCCCTGATTTTAACCATTTCTGTAAATTAAACAGACTTGATCTGACACCTCATACTGTAGCGTGTGAAAACCACCGCAGCTAACTCAGAGCTCTGTTCAATGGGAAGAGGGTGGCTAAGGATGTTTCAAGGACTTCAATTCAATTTAATTCATACAGCACCAAATCACAACAACAGTCGCCTCAAGGTGCTTTATATTGTAAGGTCGACCCTACAATAATAGATACAAAGAAAACCCCAACAATCATATGACCCCCTATGAGCAGCACTTTGGCGACAGTGGGAAGGAAAAACTCCCTTTTGACAGGAAGAAACCTCCAGCAGAACCAGGCTCAGGGAGGGGCGGGGCCATCTGCTGTGATTGGTTGGGGTGAGAGAAGGAAGACAGGATAAAGACATGCTGTGGAAGAGAGACAGAGGTTAATAACAGATATGATTCAATGCAGAGAGGTCTGTTAACACATAGTGAGTGAGAAAGGTGACTGGAAAGGAAAAACTCAATGCATCATGGGAATCCCCCGGCAACCTACGTCTATTGCAGCATAACTAAGGGAGGATTCAGGGTCACCTGGTCCAGCCCTAACTATATGCTTTAGCAAAAAGGAAAGTTTGAAGCTTAATCTTGAAATTACAAATAAAATTAAAATAAATCTTTACTTATAAATGAGCACAGGCTGTGTTGATACCTCTCACCTAATGAGCTTTGTTTAATCAGTCTGAGGTTCTTCGTAGGTTTTATTAGTGTTTGCTTTCTATGCACTAAAAGCCCAAAACAAAACAAAAGAAAGAAGAAAAACACTAAAAACCCCACTAACTCACTCTGAGGGACGAGTTAGTCCCTCAGAGTGAGTTAGTGGGTCTGATGGCGATTCTGATGGAGGCTAAAAGCTCGGATGGCAACAGGGAAGGAAAGTGTGAGAAAATGAAAGAACAAGCCAGTAAATTCTAAGGAAACTGGGAGATTTTAGAGAGTTGAGTGGCTGCACTGAGGTGAGAGCCTCGCGCGTTTAATCTGTTGTTTTCAGTGATTATTTTTGAAATATTTTCCGAGGTTGCTGTCAGAGCTGCAATCGTTGAATTGAAACTAGTTCAGAGTGCTGTAATCCTGCTCTACTCCACCGGGTACGACTCCAACTGGGACAGTTTATTTTGTTCATTCGAGGCCGTGCAAAGTGTCAGACACGTGTTAGCGTCTCCGACTCGATGAATGAAGCTGCCGTTCTTTGAGTTACAACCTAACCTGGACACCTTGTCAGTAAGCTTACACAGAGGTGGAGGCTTTGCTCCGTTATTGCACCAACACCACCCTGTTACACATCAGTGTCTGTGCTAACAGGAAGGAGGCACCAGCTTGTTGCAATAAACGAACAAAATCAACCAGGAAGAACCACAAAATCTCCACAATTTACCCCTCACAGCTTCAATGAACTCAAAAAAGAAAAACAATCTGCGTGTGTGTGTGTGTGTGTGTGTGTGTGTGGATTCCTTGAATAGTCTCTGGGTGGCTCACAGAGTTCACTTCTCTCTCCCTCACCACATGTACTCTAGATTAACTTTTATTATTCCCTCTGTACTCTACTCTGTACTCTACTCTGTACTCTACTGCAGCGGGTTCTCACTCGTTGCTACGTTTGAAATATTTTACTTAAATAAAAAGTAACGAGTCTGATTCACGTCTCCTCTGCTGTTCCCGCACTAACTCTGACCCCACGGTAGTGATAATGTGCGTGAGGCACTCGCGGTGTCTCTGATTGGTTTGTTCACAGTCGTTTCATGACGCCCCGCAGGTGTGAAGCGGACTCTCAGTGTTTGAAATGAACTTTTGCGTTGTTGAAAATGTCCGACAGACACGAAGCTGTGAATCAGAGTGGCGCGGTCCCTACCTTGGTCCCGATCTGGTTCCCGCACTGTCCCGCTTGGATGTGAACGATCTCCCTCATGGTTCCTCCGCGTGTGTCCGCTGAAGCTCTGCTGGATCCTGCTGTGAGTCTGCGGAGCGGGAGCGCGCGTCCTGCTTCATCTTCTCCTCCTGTCAGGCGCGTTCACGTCACCACGCCCTGGGGGGGGAGGAGCGGGGGTCACGGTCCAGTTTGTCCCAGTCAGCATGAACCTGTGTCCAGCAATGAGCTCACACTCACAGCAGAGCCCACTGCCACACTCACTGCGTTTAAAACACCACCTGTCAGGTAAAAACACGCGGACGCTTTCGGGCAGGCTGTGATCACTGTGGACAGTCTGTGTGGAACAGCTGGAGTGACGGAGGCTCCTCGTGGTTGTTCAGAAGAACAGCTGATCGAGGGGAAAGAATTAAAACTTACTACGAAATAAATGGCAGGAATTTACTTTGAAAATCTGACACTTTAAAGCATCCTTGCGCATCTCTGTAAACTGCGGCTTTTATTTTGTAACTCCTACAATCTGATCACACCGGTGAAGTACGTGGAGGATTTCATCCGGATATCCTGACATTTAAAATCATTTTTTAAATTCTTTTTTATTGTGAAACTCTGACACGGCTGTGCAGATGAATTACCGTATAATTATTTTGAAAATCTGATATATGTTCAACTTTAACATATATCAGATTTTCAAAATAATTGCTTTGACAGTTAAAGCAAACACTCATGAGTAAACAGGTGTCCGCGGAGCTGAACGCTGATTGAGCATGCGCAGACCGTCCCTCAGAGTGGGATGATGATGATGAAGCACGGTCAGCTGTTGCTGAGGCCAGCAGCAGTGTCAGTTTACAGCAAAGGCTGTAAAACAGGAGCTTTGCTCTGTGACTGATCCTCCTTCAGACACAGTGGCGGGGAGGAAGAGGAGGCGTGACCTACGTCACTCAGGAACCTGCAGCCAAATATGAAACAAAGAAAAGTGTCTGAACAACTGTCTGCACCACAGCCTCCACACATCCATCGCTGAAGGTCTCCTCCAGTAGTGATGTGCGGATCAATCTTGAAATATCGATTCCTCCGATACCAATCATTTATGTTCTAGAATCGATTCTCACATTAAAATATCGATATTTTAGTAATTTAGGGTAAATTTGTAGTTTATCATTAACAGGAACACAGTGGAAAGAAACAATAACATTCGGATTGTCTACATACATCCGCCTTTCATAGTCATGTGTGAAATACGGCTGCATAAATGTCTCGCAGCCCCTTGCCGTGCACACTCACAACAATGGCTGAGCGTAATTGTGCGGATGTATTTTACCTCCACAAACAGCTGAGACGTGGTTTGCGATACATGTGGCAAAAAATGTGCTCCAAGAGTGAGGTGTTGTGGCCGTACTAGGGAGACATTCAAAAGGGCTGTTGGGGGGGTGATAAATACATTTTACAGGGTTTATTTATCGGATAAAATACGTTAAATGTCACCGTTATTATTGGACGGCCCGGAAACAGCGGGGGTGTCCAAATTCAGAGGCTGCTTCCACCTGAGGACCCGGCCTTCGCGGTCTAAAGAAAGCCGGGCACTGGGCACTGACGTAAACTCTTCTGTTTAATTATTTTCTGTTTGACGTTTATTCAGCTGTGTGAAAACCCCGGAGGAACCCTCCCGAGGGATTAATAAAGTTAAATTTAATTTAATCTAATCTAATAACTTTAATCCCAGCCAAACCGATTTAGTCACGAACAAATACAACACTGAAAAAACCAAAGAATAACATTTTGAAGTTATCAAAGTGACTTATATATCATGTTTAAACCGAGTAGCGAAAGAGCGCGGGGGTTTGAAGACGATGTGTCGGTCGGCTCAGATATTTGAAGTTTACACAGCTACATTCTCACCTGAAAATATGTTAAAAGTTTTTTTGCGACCCAGAAAGAGAAATAAGAGCAATATTAAAACTAAGTAGCTGCCGCCATTGTTGGAAACTGGAATTGGCTGGGCCACGCTATGAATTCTGCAACATGGTTTTTCAATTTTGTTGTCCAGGTGGAAAATCGGGAGAAATTCGGGAGAATGGTGGCTCCGGGAGATTTTCAGGAGGGGCACTGAAATTCGGGATTCTCCCAGAAAAATCAGGCGGGTTGGCATGTATGGTTGTGGCAACATCACTAACCTTGTCAAACACCTCAGAGTAAATCATATCACAGAATATGACGAGTGTATGTTGAGACGAACTGAAGAGGAGGAGAGGGACAGGTGCTGCTGGGGCGAGACAGACGTCTCTCACGGAGTCCTTTAGTGCTGCAGACAGGCAAGGTGTTCAAATAGCCACAACTTCAGTTTTTTTATTTCTATGTGATGAACTCTGCATTATTAAGTGATAAGAACAAGTAATCTGATGCCCTGTAATCATTATGATGCTATAATTTGAGATACAATAAATAAAATAAGGTTTTGTACAAAGTATCGGTATCCGATCAGTATCGTCGATACCACCCTGAATATTACTTGGTATCGGATCGGAAAGGAAATCAGTGGAATCGCACATCACTATCCTCCAGCCAACATGAGGCGGTGAGAGGTTTGGGTGTGCTGCCCCCTGCTGGAAGACTCGGAGAAACACAGGGAGCAGAATTAGCAACAGGAGACATTTTCTGCACCCTGTCTGCACCAAAGTAAAGCTGTAAAAATTAACACAATAAAGCCAAGACAAAAACTGGAGTTCCTCTGATGTCCAGCGGAGGCAGCAGTGAGCCAGTCCTCACAGACTGCCATGTTAAAACTTTACAGCAGAATGAAACATGTTTACAGCCTGATACACAAACGGTCCCCTTTATAAGACCTGTGCAGTACGAATGCTTTAATAACTCACCTGTTTAAATTGGAGTTTGCATTATTAGGGGCGTGGCAGCTTGATAACCAGGTTCACCAGTGTTACCATCACCTCTGACTCTTTGTGGAGGATAAAGTTCTCCTTCTGAAATGCGTCTGGTGAGATTCGAGGCTCTGTGGACTTTGGAACAAACCTGATCAGGGACAAGCAGATTTCTCCTGGACTCTACCCACTGATACACAAAACAAGCCAAGCTGTAATAGAATGATGGAGGGTGGTTTCAGACTGCGGCTGAACAGAAACCGTCCCATCCATCACAGCTTCAGTCTGACTCCAGAGGACTTCAGGACATCCAGACCTGCAGCAGACATGCAGCCTAAAATGTTTATACTTCAGTTTTTATTTTATTGTCACTTTTTAAAAAAGGAACTTACATATTCAAACGTTTTTATTTGCAAACAGTTTAATCAAAAACCGTCGAAACGTCTCACGAACACAGACTCTTTATGTCAGCGGTCCAAAGCTCCTCCGTCCTCCTGCGTCGCCTCCAACACCATCACAGGTCAGAGAGGAGAGCCTGTGAGCTCCACTCTGAGCCTCCGTCAGACGGAGCACAGGCGCGCTCAGCTTTGTCTCCATGTGACGAAACACCTGAAACCGTTTAGTCCAGCTTTACTTCCTCAGACTGGCGCTGAGCGCCGAGCAGAGCGTCTACGCCACGGCGGGGATAAAGTACTGCAGCGACATGTCTTCGTGCAGCAGAATCAGGTGGAGGACGCTCTGATGGACGATGTCTGAGGAGGACGAGAGAGAAATGTGTTAAACTGTGACGTGGATTAAACCCCGGTGGGTTTTGTCCTGAGTGCGAACATGTGAGGGGAGACTCACTGCACATGGCCTTGCTGGGGTTGACCTGCTGCCCCACGAGGAACTGCTGCAGCCTCCTGATGTCCACCCTGGCCTCCACCATGCTCTCCGGGTCCCTGCTCTGAGACGGGCCGCCATCCTGGGAGGCGTCATCGCCTGGAGGGACGGAGGAGCAATGTATGAAAAGTATGGCCCACAGACCGGCTGATATACTGACAATCAGTAATTATTAAATATAAACGAGGCCCTCTGTGTGGCTCTCAGCAGCAGGTGGAGGGTGAGACTTTAGGCCCCGCCCCCCAAAATTAACTGGTTATCAGGGATGTGACGTGATGACTGAGCTCATCCGTCAGCAGGTCTGAGCTGCTCGTGGAGCTAAGACGTGTTTTTACCCCACGGAGGGTTTCCCAGGTCTCTGAAGTGAGTTGTCACGGAAACCAGATCGGTCTCAATCTTCAGGTTCATCTCTCCGTTCAGGTTGGCTTCGATTACCTGGCACACACACACACACACACACGCACACACACACACGCACACACACACACACGCGCGCACACACACACACACGCGCGCACACACACACACACGCGCGCACACACACACACACGCATGCACACGCACGCGCACGCGCACACACACACACACGCACACACAATAATGTTCAGGCGTTCGTTCTCCTGCAGATTCAGACTTTAAGGTCTCTTTAGAGGAGGAGTATGATTCAGATTCAATTCATTCAATAATTTTTTTAATTAGATTTTTCATGTCTTTGAAGTCATCCAGTTTTGGAAGAAAGAAAGTGACTTTATTGATCTGATTGATTTGGCTTCATTCTATAATAATGGACTTATTTTTCTATGAAAGTTTGAACTTTGTTTAAACGAGAGAAAAGTGTATAAAGTGTGCAGTGAGGAGTTACAGCCTTAAAACATCTATAATAATTGTAAAAAATAAAGCTGACTACTTCACGGATTTCACCTATCGCGGGTTATTTTTAGATCGTAGCTCCCGCGCTAAACGAGGCACTGCTGTATTTCACTCATTTCAGCGCACAAACACTAGGTGGCAGTGGTGTTTTCGTCTTGGAGTTGACTCTCGGTGTCAGAGTCACTGCTGGAGGTGTTTATGAAAGATGAAATGATGCTTCTTGAAAAGTTCACATTGGTCACAGCGAGGATTTAACACAGAGCTATAACGCCTGGTGACGTGTTAACACCTTCACTTCCTGTCCGACTGCATGTAAAGACATGAAAACGCTCCAAATATTTCAGCATATTTCATCTAAACATCTAAAGCGACATAAGGCTTCAGGTTCTGTGTGATCACCTGTCGCAGGTAACACGAGGACCGAGTTTAAATATGTAATTATTTTCTCTGCATCGTTGAAACACATGTCTAAATCTGACATCTTGGCTTCTCGGGAAAAGATGGCATAAACATCGTGTTCACATTCAATTCAATATTTGTCCTCCTACATCGAGCCGGGCGGAGGCCTGCAATACAGGAAGACGCCTTTTCACGTATTTCAAAATAAAGGAATTTACTGTTATGTTAAAAAAATGCCGGGCAGTTTGTTACACAAACGCGGCGACAAACGCTACTGAAATGACCCAAATCCAGAGAAATAAAGCTGCAGCTCTTCTCTGCATGAGTCCGTGTTTGATCTGAACATGTTTAACCTCCTACCAGGAAGTTGGAGAGGTTCTTCATCCTGTCCACGATGTTCTTCATGGTCTTCAGGGGAGGGAGGTAGATGCTGACCTGCAGTGACACAAACACACAACCGTGATGAAAAACAAAGTCAGCTCTCATAAAAAGGATGATTTGGTGTTCGGAAGCTTCACTTACATCAAAGTCCGGCATGCTCGGCTCTTTGAACTCGTGCCACAGTCTCCGGGGGATGACGTCAACGGGGACGTCGTGAGTGACGACTCGACTGACGCTGGACAGGGTGGGCTGGGCGGCACAGAGGAAGAGGGCTCAAGTTTCTCAGATTAAAGGTTCAAATGAGTTTTAAAAGCAGCTAAAAATGAGCCAGTATGAGCTGTCTTGGCTTCTACATTTGACTCGTGTTTACTTTCCTCTCAGGGTTTGGTCGACACCTCGGCTGCGTTTATTGTTTTCTGGCCTTGGTTCACACTGGAGTGCCACGTTTCTTCATGACTGAATGATTAATCTAACTTTGATAAACCTGTGGCTGGATTCTGGTTCGGAGACCCGACCGTAGATAAATTTATCCCCAGTATCTCCTGATATTATGAATAATAGGCTAAAATTAAACGTATGATTCGAGCTGTGGCAGAGACAAAGACTTCTCAGGTGAACGTGTTGCTGACTGTGAGTTGTTCTCAGGCGCTCTCACCAGCTCAGCGGCGATGGTGAGGCAGGGGCAGTGCTTCTTGGTCAGTTTGACTTTGACCGCCTTGGCGTTCTGGACCGTCTTCAGGGCTCTGGACAGATTCTCCGGATTCACCTCCAGACAGATCTCGTTGTCCTCGGAGGACACGCCCTCCATCTGGTACTCGTCGAAGAAGTTGGCCTGCGCGAGAAAGGACGGGATCAGGGTCATTTATTACGGTCCTGATCATCTCAGACTCTTGTTTTCTTAGCAGCTGGAAGCCGGAGCGTCGGCTCTCACCTGTGACAGCTCACACCACATGCTGACGCCGCCGTTGGCCACTTTACCGGACAGAACGAAGAACAGGTTGTCCGGCGTCAGCCGCAGGACGCACATCTTTGTCAGCTTTGAGATGGTGGTGACGACTCCTGGTGAGAAAGATCAGAGGTGTGAACCGGGAGAAATATTTAATCAGTCACACGCAGACTCGGTTAGTTTTAATAATAGTTTACTTTAATCAGATCTCTGATCTGCACTTCTGAAAAACTTGATCGTGATAAACACACTAAAAACAATAAATCTACAGTTAATATTACAACTGTTGAAAACTAAGTAAAACTAAACATTTTAACAGTAAAACTGACTTTAAACAACAAAAATTAGCTGAAAACTTGAAGTGGAAAACTAGAGCAGATAGCTTTTTACTGAGCCGGTAAATAACAGATTACTCACCCAGCATAAACATATAGCTGATATTTTTGTGGTAATTAATCATGAATCAGTCCAAATGTGCACTCATAGGCCTGCACCAGACTCCATGTAGATTTTGTTAAATTTAGATAACAGTAATCAATCTGCGGCTCTTTGAGCACATATTGTAAGCCGATTCCTATTATGTCAGAAACGCTAAAGAAAGAACATCGGGAACTTTTAATTAGATGTAATTTTATTTTTTACAGTTTCTGTGCAGCATTTGGAGGGAAGCTAACAGCTTAGCTTCGGCTCTCGGTACAAACAGATGTTTCAGACTCACGGGTGAAGTGGTTCAAACAGGCGATGTCGACGATTTTCCCCCGAAACTTCATTTTTTCGTCCCGACAGCAGAATTTAATCTTCCGCTTTGACTTCAGGCGGGGAACGTTTTGATTTGTTTGGTCCGTCTGTGTCTACGGTCCGGCGGAAACAATAGCCACCTGGAAGCTGTTAATTGTTCCGCCCAACGAAAGGAGAAAACAACCAGCAGTGGCCCGGGGACCAGAACAGGACCCCTTAAATGGTCTGTACAGAGGCAGAAAACTGTAGCAGAGTCACCGGTTCCTGGTGCGCTTTATATTTTTACTTACATACTGAAATCAGACATTTTACGCTGTTCATCATCTTTTTGTAACTGAGATAGAAACTTCACAGGTATGTCTGTGAAGGTTCTCAGTCATCCAGGTCATCGTAGTCAAAGGAGCTTGCAAAGAAAAGCGTCTGGACTTCTTTAAGTTTACTTGAAGACGTTTCACCTCTCATCCGAGAAGCTTCTTCAGTTCTAAGGTCAAATGGTGGAGAGTCCCAGATATAAACCTAGTGGGAGTTTCCCCCCACAGAGGGACAAAAGGACCCCCTGATGATCCTCTAATCGCCTGAGCCAAGGTGTGAAACTCGGTGTGGGTCCCAATCAGCCAGAGTTTCGGGTGTGTTCATTGGAAGTGGAATCCTTCACTGCGCACATTAACGCTGTGGATAAAAACATCAAGTTCACCAGGGAAGACACAAAGGACAGCTGTTTGCCTTTCCTGGACTGCGCTGTGCACATTGAAGAGAACGGCAAACTCAACATCGAAGTTTACCGGAAGCCCACACACACGGACCAGTACCTCCTCTTTGACTCCCATCACCCTTTGGAACACAAACTTGGAGTAATTAAGACCCTACACCACCGGGCAGAACATGTTCCCTCTAAGCCTGAAGGAAAAAAGAAGGAACACACACATGTAAAGGAAGCACTCAAAACGTGCGGCTATCCTAAATGGGCGTTCTTAAAGTCAGCAAAGAGGCACAGAAAAGAAGACCAGACACCAGCGAGGGAGGATAAGAAGGACAGACGCAACAACATTGTCATCCCCTATGTAGCCGGTGTATCAGAAAAACTTAGGAGAGTTTTCTCCAAGCATGACATCCCGGTGCATTTCAGACCCAGCAACACGCTCAGACAAAAACTGGTTCACCCGAAAGACAAAACGCCAAAACACAGACTTAACAATGTGGTGTTTGCTGTACAGTGCAGCGAGGAATGCCCAGACCTCTACATTGGAGAGACCAAACAGCCACTTCACAAGCGCATGGCACAACACAGAAGAGCCACCTCCACAGGACAAGACTCAGCAGTCCATCTGCATCTTAAGGATAAAGGTCACTCTTTCGAGGATGCCAATGTTCACATTTTGGACAGAGAGGACAGATGGTTTGAAAGAGGAGTGAAAGAAGCCATCTATGTCCACTGTGAGCGACCATCTTTGAACAGAGGCGGGGGTTTACGACACCAACTGTCTGCCATCTATAATCCAGTTTTGAGATCCCTTCCCAGACGCCTTAACGCCCACTCACATCCTGGGCCATCTGACCTCAGGAATTCGCATGATAAGGTGGGGCCAGGTTTCACAATGAACACACCCGAAACTCTGGCTGACTGGGACCCACACCCAGTTTCACACCTTGGCTCAGGCGATTAGAAGATCATCAGGGGGTCCTTTTGTCCCTCTGTGGGGGGAAACTCCCACTAGGTTTATATCTGGGACTCTCCACCATTTGACCTTAGAACTGAAGAAGCTTCTCGGATGAGAGGTGAAACGTCTTCAAGTAAACTTAAAGAAGTCCAGACGCTTTTCTTTGCAAGCTCCTTTGACTTCACAGGTATGTTTGGCAGCTTTCACTTAATTTCAGCTTTTTGGTGAAAACTTTCAGAATGTTTTTCACACAAAGATATGATGTCTCGTTTATTATTGGTTATTATATGTAACATTTATACACCCTCGTTGTAGACCAAATAAAACACAAAAAACCCTCAGAAATAGCAGCCTGTGCATGCTGTGGCTCCTTTTTACTTTGTGATGTAATATTAGGATCTTATCAAAAAATTATATCTATATCTATCTATATATATCTATAGATATATCTATAGATATATCTATCTATATATATATATATGTATATATATATATGTATATATATCTATATATATATATATATCTATATATCTATATCTATATCTATATATATCTATCTATATCTATCTATATCTATATCTATATATATCTATATCTCTATATCTATATCTATCTATATATATATATCTATATATATATATATCTATATATATATATCTATATATCTATATCTATATCTATCTATATCTATATCTATCTATATCTATATCTATATCTATCTCTATATCTATCTATATCTATATCTATCTATCTATCTATCTATCTATTGTTGAAAACTCGTTCGATTTGGGCAAGAGAAGTAAGCAGACTGAGTCCAGGTAGGTGCCAAAAATAGTGATCTTTATTTACACACTTGCGCAGAGTGTGGGAAGAAACTTGCAACAACAATCTTACAATCTTCAACGAGCAGACCGCTCCCCATCCTTATATTACCCTGATGACGTCACAGCTAGATCTTACTGGAAATGATAACAGTTCCAAAGTTCTCCTTATATAGGCATCCAATACTACTTTCGAGACAAACAAGTGTGTGATATGTTGTGCAGTTTTGTGAGACTGTGTGTCCAACCGAGAGATTGTCCTGAGACGACCTCCCTGTTCTTAGTACGTGCGGGAGTGAACGTGCGTACTTTCCATGACTCTCTATGTGCATGTTGGTGTAGGCCTGAATATGTGTGTAAGTGAATGTAGAAGGCCCTACTGGACCCACAGCTTCGAGAGGTGTGAATACAATGATATGGATACCATTTGCAACAGCTTAAGCAGATAGAATAATAGAGAACAACAATAGACTAATTAAAGTGATGATAATATGCATACATTAATATTTTGGTCAGATTACCATAGATATAATTCAGAGATTATTCTGTCAACTGGTTCAACAATGATGAATGATTGATCAATGATAGCCCTGATTATAAATTGTCACCATGAGAATACAAAATAAAATATCTCTTGTCCACACTCCTCCTCTTTGGCCATCGGCCAACCTTTACCCGAATTTGTTTCACTCCTCCGTCCAGGCGGCTTCTCGCAACGGCATCATATACCCCGGACCAGCTGAACCAGAGTCTAGGGCCCTGCTTACCAGTTTTACCAACACTCGCCTTACCAGAGGAATGAGACAACATCCGATCATCAATATACCTAGAAAAACTATAAGAGAAAACATGGCAGACATAAACACACCCTTCCATTGCCCAAAGACAGACGTGATCCAGTCTCCCAGCCCCGTGTTCACACCTGATTGCTCATGCATGGTTCTAGATAACGTTTTCAGATTCTCCAGCGCCCGAGTGACCGTTCCGTCCGGAGCAGTATTGTTGGGAATAAAGGTGCAGCACATGTCACCAAACATTGCACATACTCCACCCTTCTCAGCCAACAACATGTCCAGAGCCATTCGATTTTGGACTCCCATCAAAGACGTCGGACCTAATTGTTCCGCAAGGCCTTCCACTGCGTCCCTAGTAAGATTAGAGAGTCTCAGCACATTATAATGCACATAATTAATGCGATCAACATTTTTATTTGGAGTTATCCATAAAAACACACTTTCAAAGCCGGCCGCTATCTGATTAACTAACTTATACTCATCTGGAACTCCCCTGGGAACTCCTATTGAGTCAATCCAGGTTGGCGAGTCCCATCTTGGGTCATATTTGTGCGTACCCCTTGTATCTCTCCTACGTCTGGCTGTCAACACACCCGTGTCCTGCTGTGAAACTGTTTCTACCCTACTTCCTATAAGCATCAACGGTGCACCTAGGCGCACCAGAGCACATGTTCCCACACTCCCCAGGGGAACCTGCACCAAAAGGGTGTACTGCCCACAATAATAATATAGCCCACCCCTTGCCCAGGTGCCTATGATTGTGGTTGGGTCACTTACATTATTAGTAGTCCTACCTGGGATCGTCCTCTGACACCAGCTTGGATCAATCCTTCCTAACGTATATCTCACGCTGTCTGTAGAGAACTCAAAACATGTATAATTATCTCGTTTAGGTGTGAATGAACCTGGTTGTGTACGTTTATCAATTGGCGGATATAAACCTGACAAAGTGGTGCAGTTACCTGTGTTCACCGCCTCTCTAGTTAATCTCAGCATACAATTATAACCCCACTCATCCTCTGGATACAGAGGAGCGGGTTCAGTGAACAGACGAGGTCGAGCTGTAGCACAAGCAACACAATCAACCACTTCCTGCTCTTTAGCATTTTGAGCCACCCAATCTAACCAAAGATTCCTATCACCAAAACCTGTGGCCCGCTCTATTAACTCTTGGGGTTTTAATCTAGTGTAATCTGTGGCAACAAGCCATGTCTCTTCTGAATCCTTGTAAGTAGCTGTCTCTAGGGGGTCCATTTGCTCTATGAGATTCATTGCAGTGTCGTTCCCTATCGGTTTAGGTCTTGGATTGAATAAGTTCACCCGAATTATCCCTACTGGATCTGTCCCTGCTTTATCTACCCCTATGACCAGATAAAACGCACCCCCGTCATACCCCGCTTCAGGGAGTTCGCTCCATGGTCCCAGGGAAAGAGTGACAGGGTTCTGTGTAACAGAATAATCTCTCTGAATGGCTATCCCTTGCAGGGCCTGTGGCACTGTTGGCCGCCATCCTACCCCTGTCCAAGCAACCACATCCTGCCAAGAACACCACTGATCTGTTATATAAGTGTAAATGTCTCCTTCCATTGATGGACCCCACACCGACTTAGGGTAACATACCATAGGGTGATAACAAATCCACACATCATATGTTCTCCAGCTGCTACCGTCTCCTGGGCATCTAATTACCTCACACAAATCGAATGTGAAGGCTGTCGTGGACCCATTAACATACCCAAACTCAACTCCCCCACTGGCTGTGAGACACCCATCGTTCCCACCTGAGCCAACCTCGCGCTTGAATTTCCTTGATGACTTGATCGGTTTGGACTCTGGAGCGGATAGACCTCTGCGTCTGGGCAATTCACCTGTCTGCCAATAAACAAACAAACACATTATAATACTTATTATCCCCAACATCCCCGTTATTTTCCAATTTTCCCACAACTTCATGATCACTGTTCCCAGGCTCGTTTTACTTTTACTTTAAACTTCGTAATAAGAGTATAACGTTATGAGTATAAAAGTATGCGATTATCGTACAAAACTATTACGACTCCTTTAAACTATAAAATACTTTAGACTAGAGCCCTAGCCTATTAGGAGCCTGAAATGAATTAATACTTGGCATGTGACGCTCCTCTTCTTTCTTCGTCTCCCCAGGTAGACTACTGGGGAGAACCACGGCACAGGGGGAGAGGATTATTCTGCCTCTATGTTCCCCCCTGTGTTACTTGGGGTGGAGCTTATCTCGAGTAAGCTCTCATCGGCCACGGCACATTGAGACCAATGGAACCAGGTCTCACCCTTTCCCTTCAGCCGAACCGCACTGGTAGTTCGAGCCGTCACCTCGAATGGCCCCGTCCACCTTGGATCTCTCCACTTTCGCTTAATGACCTTCAGCCACACCGCCTTGGCGTCGGGTACGGACCTGTCCTCCGCATTCACCCCCTCTCCAACCTGTTGTGTGAAACTAGACACAAGAGCTTTTAATTCTTTCCAACATTCAGTATGGTTTCTGTTACTTTTTATACTTTCTTCCGCCGGGACTGTTGTCCAAGGACCTGGAAACTGTCGTCCTGTCAACAGCTCATATGGTGTGAAACCTGTGGATTGATTAACACAACATCTTATTATCATCAATGCAATTGGCAGGGCTGCCACCCAATTTAGCCCCGTCTGAGCAGAAATTTTAGCGATTTTATTTTTCAGGTTTAGATTCATTCTTTCTACTTTCCCCTGCGACTGGGGATGATATACAGTGCCAAATCTGTGTTGCAACCCCAGCTTCTGTTCTACCTCTGCCAAATCTTTGTTTTTGAAATGAGTCCCATTGTCTGACCTAATTCTCTTAGGAAAACCATGCCGGGGGATGTAATGATTGATTAAACACTTAATCACACTTTTTGCATCCTCCCTCTTTGTTGGCCACGCTTCGGGCCATCCCGTCAGAGCATCTACACTTACCAGTAGATATCGAACTCCTCCTGGCCCTGGATCAATCATGTCAGTGAAGTCGATCACAATCTCTTCACCTGGTCTCTCTGGGATGGGAAATTTTCCTGCCTCTGGCTTAATTACTGGTTTTGGATTGTGCCTCCCACAGATCAGACACGTCCTGGCTTTCTCCTTGATCATATCCTTCAAAAAGGGATGCCACCAATGGCACAGATGTCTTCCCATCTGGGCCACACCTACATGGCCAAGCCCATGCGCTTCGGCAATCTTCTGTTTTGCCAGGTTGGCCGTCAACACTGGTCGTCCGTCAGGTCCTCGCCAGAGACCTCCTTCTTCCCAGGCTCCTCGACTCTTCCAGACCCCCTTTTCTTCCGGGGCCGCCTCCTCTTGGGCCTTCCTGGCCTCCTCTAGCATGTTGACTCCTACTTCTTCCTCCGCGGTTATTTGCACCATCTGTCGTAGTGCTTTATAGCCTGCTGCCTCCTTGGCCGCTCGATCAGCTTCCTGATTTCCCCTGGCCACCATGCCAGTCCCTGAGGAGTGACCTTTGCATTTTATAATGCTCACCTCCTCTGGATCTCCCAAGGCCTGCTCAAGTTCCTCCATTTCCTTCTTGTGGCAGATTGGTGCATTATCTGCTGTCCTGAATCCTGCTCTTCTCCATTGGGCCAGCTCCACGTGAGCTGCTCCAAAGGCATAAGCTGAGTCCGTGTAAATGTTGACTCTTTTTCCTTTTGCAAGTCTCAGAGCTCGACTTAGAGCAATTACTTCTGCTCTTTGGGCTGACTGCTGCCCTTCAAGTCTTTCAGCCTCCTTCACTTCAAATTCAGCCCCTTTTCTGCAAACTACCGCGTAGCCTGCTTTCAATCCTTCCTCATCTCTGTAGCAGCATCCATCTGTGAACCAATCTTCAGCTCCCCGTACAGGTTCCGCTTTCAAGTCTTCTCTTATCTTCTCGTCGACTTCAGCTCTCTTTGCACAGTCGTGCGGCTCTCCTGACCCCATTAAATCTGCCATATTGATTCCTTCGTGTGTGAAGGTCAAGTTGGGAGCGTCTAAAACTTTACTCACTCTCTGTTGTGTCAATGGTGTCATGGTGAAGGCTTGTGAGTTAACATATGCCACCACACTGTGGGTGGTCAGCACCTTCAACGGATGGTCCCTCACTATATGTGCTGTCTTTTGTATAATCTTTGACACCCCAATGGCATGCTGTGTGCATCCCGGGTGCCTTGTCTCTAATGGATCCAGTCTGACGCTGACGTACATGAGTACATCTCTCCCTCCCCCTTTTTTCTGAAACAACACCCCATTAACTATCCCGTGTGTTTCTGAAACATCAAGATAGAAGGGTTCATCATAATTAGGGATGGCAAGATCAGCCGATCTTGACAAGTCCTGTTTTAATGCGATGAACGCCGACTCAGTGGCCGATGTCCATGGCAGTTCAGCCTTCAGGTTACGGACACCCACTGTTTTCACCAAATCCCTCAAAAGGGCTGTTTTCCCTGCATAATTTGGAATGAAGTGACGGCTGTATCCTGTTAAACCTAAGAATGAGAGCAACTCCTTAACCGTACGCGGTTTTGGATGTGTCAAAATCTGATCGCGATGGGTGTTTAGCAATCCCACTGATTTGTGAGCAATGACACGGCCCAGAAATGTTACTTCTGGTCGGACCAACTGCAACTTTTCTTTACTCACTTTGAAACCGCACTCAGCGAGTCTCTTCAGTATGGTAAGTGAAGCTGCCGTACAGGCCGAAGCAGACGGAGCCGCAATGAGCAAATCATCAACATATTGCACCAGTGAACACCCCTCTGGTAGGTGGCATGGCGATAGAGCTTCTTTCAACACTTGGTTGAAAATGCCCGGGGAGAGTGCAAACCCTTGTGGCAACCGTGTGTATCTATACTGTTGCCCCCTGTATGTGAATGAAAAAATGTCTCTCAGAGACTCATGTAATGGGAGACAGAAAAATGCATTCGCTAGATCAATACATGTAAACCACTTCTGTTCTGGTGTTAATGCCGTCAATGCCGTGTAGGGATTTGGGACAGGCACCGTGTCAGTACGTAAAATGGCATTAATGGCTCTTAAGTCATGTGCCATTCTGTACTTTCCTGTCCCGTGTTTTTCTACTGGCAAAATAGGAGTGTTCCAGTAAGATTGAGAGGGCTCAAGCACCCCTACTTTCAATAGCCCTTCAATGGTTTCTGCAATTCCCTCTTCAGCTGCTCTCTTTTGCCTATACTGCGGTTTCCAAATTGGCGTTTCAGACTTCAGCTGGAACAAAACAGGCGAGCAAGTTGCCAGGCCCACATCTGTAGACCCAGCTGACCATAAGGTGCCAGGAAGAGTCGCAAGTGCGGCAACTGCATCCGCATGGTCTATTCTTTCTCTCCCATGGATTCTTGAGATTTGTTCATGCTCCAATATCACTGTGTCCTCTGATAGACAAGTGATACGGTAAATTTTGCATTTTGGCGAGTACCAAACGTCTGGAATCTGAGTAGCTTGCCAGCCCGGTTCATCGAGGGCTCTCTTGACCATTGTTCCCAGCTCCTTCGCCTGATGACCCTCATGGACCGCCAATGTAATATGGGGCACTGAATCAGGTCCCATTTTGAACCAAGGCCGTTGTTCTTCGGTTAAATTTACTCCTGCAGCGACGCCTTCAGGACCGACATAGATGTTCTGAGAACACACATTCCAGGTCTGACCTTCAAGGTCAGACTGGAACAGGTCCCTATAAATTTCATCCTCGTTCTTATCATAATAGAGGGTCACGTGGCATGGATCTCGCGGAGAAGAATAGACAGCCAAGGCCATAATCCAAGGTTTCCACAGCTGATACAGTCTCAAAATGCCTTCATCCACCAACCGACCCCAGTAAATGTCAGCTGTAGGTTGTTCACAGTCTTTCAGCAAATACTGGTTCTTTGAAATTGTCCCCAGGCACAGAAACTCTTTTCCTCCTGGAAGTGTAACTGTTAATCCATCAGCTGAGCACATGACAGTGGCTCCCAATTTAATGAGCAGGTCCCTGCCCATCAAATTCACTGGCACCTGAGGAGACACCACATAACTGTGCTTCAATGTCTGATTTCCCAGCACCGTCCGGGCTGGATTAGTTATTGGCAGAGTCATTGGAACCCCAGAGAAACCCACCACACTAACCGTGTGTTCGGAAAGTGTGACACTGCTTGGTCTTTGTCTCAGCGTTGAGTAAGTAGCTCCAGTGTCCACTAGGAAGGTCATTTCAGTCCCTTCCACACTCATTGACAACATCGGATCTGCCATTCCCATGTCGTCTTGTCTCTGTGGGTCCCGTCAGTACAGCTCCTCCTCTCCGCCCCAGTAGGCCAGGGGATACTGAGCCACCGGCGCCATGCTTGGGTTTGGAGCTTGATGTCCCCTTGTCTGGACCACTCTGCCTCGAAGAGCTCCCTGTGCCTGGGGTGGAGATGGATAACCAAGTTCTAGCTGTCGTGGTGTAGGACAATCACGAGCCCAATGTCCTCGTCCTCCACACCTTCTGCATACATTCGGGTCCAGCATAGGTCCCCCCAGACCACGGCCCCTTGGTCCGCCTCCTCTTTGAGATCCACCACGCCCCCTCAACGACCTAGTAGCCCCCCAATCCCCCGCGGGTCTTCCTTGCCTTGGTCCATTGGCGGGCCATCGGTCATCAGGGTACAGAACCGGATCCAAATCTGGCCAATCAGGCTCCGGATTGCCCTGTGGCTGCGCCACCAGCATCTTCTTAACTCCATCTTTGTTTTCCTTTTTCTTTTCGTTTAGTTTTTCTCTCGCCTCAGCCAATTTCAATTTTACTAACTGCCCTTGCGCCTCCTCCAACTCCTGTTTTTTCTTGTTCACCTCGTCTCTTTCCAGCTCAAGTCGATGTATGATATGCCTCTCCCATTTTGCTGAATCCGCCACCGCAAAGTCTGGATTCTTCTGTAGATCTGCTCTCACTCGTTCTGGCAGACCTGCTAACACCGCACATCGGAACCACGCCCGAGGTTCCCCATCTTGCCCAGGATGCTCCCCAGTTTGGAGAATCCACTGTTCTTTTGCGTGCTCTATAAACTCTCTAGGGGAATGTTCTGGGCTCCAAACAATCCTAGGTGTAGTGCCAATATTATGGGTCGGATACTTCTCACGCACTGCATCAGAGAGAGCATTTCGCACCCTTGCATAGGGGACATCGTTTGGTTGGCATACAGTTCTTGCTATCTCTTCCACGTCTGCGAGGCCTCCACCTCTGAAGGTCCTCCCACCGATAGCACGAAAATCTCCCAGGGCAAGTTCTTCTCCTTCTGTAAGACTTCCTAGTCTTCTCAACCAAGCCGCTCCTCCCTCTGTGATCGGGGGCAGCTGCTTCACCAGAGCCTCAAGATCTCTGATATTATAGGGATGGTAGACTGGTTCGCCCTGTGAACCCGTCAGTAAAGGCATAGTGAGGGGCAATTCCTCCTCTATGTCACACTGCCCTTCTCCGGTTTGCAATGCAACGCTCTGCTTCCGATTCTTTTCAAAGATCGACGGTCTTTTGTCTCTTACTTCTTCCAGAACCCTCCCAGAGCGAAGCGTCTTCACTCCTGGGAGACCCTGAAACTTTGGGGCGAGTCCTCCCATTTCCAGGTTCGACACTTCTCTAGATTTTCTTGATTGTCTTACAGAGGTCGCCAAGTCCTTTTCCAATGCCTCAAGCGTTTGTGCTAATAGCCGTGGTGTTGCTACGCCTTCTTCCTCCAGTCTTTTCAAGGTCTGTTCCAACTTTATCACGGCCTCCCGGTTGTCAGATATTTTCCCAACAACATGGCCCTGCCACTGTTCTTCCTCAGGGTTGTCAACCTTTGACCTCTGACTGGTTTTTTGGTTCGCCTTTAATGGCTGCCTCTGAAACTGCAGTGAAGGTGAATCTTCCTCTGAAGTCCAGACCTCCTGGGATGCATTTCCCTGGCTGGGCTGTTGCGGTGTCACCTGACCTGTACTCATGGAAGCCACAGGTTGAGCTTCTTCTGTAGCTCCATCTGGGCTGAAAAGAGAGGGAGGGATCAAGATCACCCCCCGTGTAGTAATTCCTTGTGATGCCCCAGCAGCTGGGTGGGGCTGACTCACTTCTGATGCAGCTGCCACTGATTGAGGCTGCATCACTTTTTGTGTAGGTGCCACTGATTGAGGCTGCGCCACTCTTGTGTCTGCCTCCTCTATGCCCCGAGCAGATGTCGATGGTATATGATTCTCCTGTACTTCCACAATTCCTCCTTTAACTGTTCCTGTTTTTCCTCCCGGCCCCCACAGGGTGCCACCCTCCAAAGTCACCACTGGACAGATATAAGGAGGGGGTGGGGCACTCAAGAATTCCTTCAGGCTGGGATATAATATTCCCTCAGCCTCGGCTTCTTTTATTAAGACTGGTTTGGTGTCATTCACTTCCTCTTGCATCCAGTGAGAAACGCCTTGGGAGACAATCATAAGCTTGCAATACTTATTTTGTTTTCCAATCATGAGCTTCTTTTCTGCCTTCACTTTTCTCCCTTGAAAACGTCCCAAGTGTTCCTCTTCAAGCTCTTTGATTCTCTTCTCACATTTCTCACCTTCAACTTGGAAGATGGAGTGAAGAGGAGTTCTGTCCTCCAATGTCTTCTGTTGATTTTCACATAATTCCTTCACTTCTCTTTCCAGATCTTGACAATGGCGGGCAATCTCCTTTGAAGTCCCCTCAGCAGTAATTTTAATTGCTTTCTTCAATTGCTGTATTTGGTCCTTCAGTGGCTTGTATCTCTTTCCCCCATCAGGGGTCACCTTTTCCTCTTCAGCCATTTTGCTTTTCGACCTCACTTACCTTTACCAAAATGGCCGCTCTTAGGCTCCTCCCTTTGGGGTTGCCTCACTGTAGTTCCCCTTTCGGCAGTCAGAATCCCTCAAGCTGGTCAAGCTTAACCTCCGCTAGGCTCTAGCCGGGGAGAGACCGCCCACAGACACACATACACACACACACACACACTCTCTAATGCTCCTTTCAAGACAAAACTTCACAAACGTCTACTGCAACAATTTAAGCACCTCCCGGGTTTCGGCACCAAGAATTGTTGAAAACTCGTTCGATTTGGGCAAGAGAAGTAAGCAGACTGAGTCCAGGTAGGTGCCAAAAATAGTGATCTTTATTTACACACTTGCGCAGAGTGTGGGAAGAAACTTGCAACAACAATCTTACAATCTTCAACGAGCAGACCGCTCCCCATCCTTATATTACCCTGATGACGTCACAGCTAGATCTTACTGGAAATGATAACAGTTCCAAAGTTCTCCTTATATAGGCATCCAATACTACTTTCGAGACAAACAAGTGTGTGATATGTTGTGCAGTTTTGTGAGACTGTGTGTCCAACCGAGAGATTGTCCTGAGACGACCTCCCTGTTCTTAGTACGTGCGGGAGTGAACGTGCGTACTTTCCATGACTCTCTATGTGCATGTTGGTGTAGGCCTGAATATGTGTGTAAGTGAATGTAGAAGGCCCTACTGGACCCACAGCTTCGAGAGGTGTGAATACAATGATATGGATACCATTTGCAACAGCTTAAGCAGATAGAATAATAGAGAACAACAATAGACTAATTAAAGTGATGATAATATGCATACATTAATATTTTGGTCAGATTACCATAGATATAATTCAGAGATTATTCTGTCAACTGGTTCAACAATGATGAATGATTGATCAATGATAGCCCTGATTATAAATTGTCACCATGAGAATACAAAATAAAATATCTCTTGTCCACACTATCTATCTATCTATCTATCTATCTATCTATCTATCTATCTATATCTATATCTATCTATATCTATATCTATATCTATATCTATCTATATCTATATCTATCTATCTATCTATCTATATATATATATCTATATATCTATATCTATATATATATATATATCTATATCTATATCTATCTATATATATCTATATCTATATATCTATATATCTCTATCTATCTATCTATATATATATATATATATATATATATATATATTTAGATATAGATATAGATATCTATATATAGATATATAGATAGATATAAATATATATCTATATCTATATACCTGGGGATCCCACGGGCGAATGGGAACCATGAAGAGGACGCTAGGAAAGCTGCAACTACCAAGTACCTGCAGAGGGTCAGGCAAGTCCTGAGGAGTCAGCTGAACGGTAAGAACAAGATCCGGGCTATCAACACCTACGCCCTGCCCGTGATCCGGTACCCAGCTGGTATAATAAGTTGGCCAAAGGAGGAGATAGAAGCCACTGACATCAAGACCAGGAAGCTCCTTACCATGCATGGAGGGTTTCACCCCAAGTCCAGCACCCTGAGGCTGTACTTGGGGTGCTGGAAGGAACTCCTCCCAGCCCATTGTTCCTTCACTGGGCTGGTTTCAGCCATTTCACCCCAAGTCCAGCACCCTGAGGCTGTACGCTAAGCGGAAGGAAGGAGGCCGGGGACTGGTGAGTGTCAGCACCACAGTCCAGGATGAGACAACGAACATCCAAGAATACATTGGGAAGATGGCCCCAACTGACAGCGTGCTCAGTGAATACCTCAGGCAGCAGAAACCCAAGAAAGAGGAGGGAGGCGAGGAACCATCATGGAAGGACAGGCCCCTGCACGGTACCACCGGCAGATAGAGGAGGTGGCTGATATCCAGAAATCCTACCAGTGGCTGGACAAAGCTGGACTGAAAGACAGCACAGAGGCACTAATCATGGCAGCACAGGAACAAGCTCTGAGCACAAGATCCATAGAGGCTGGGGTCTATCACACCAGGCAAGACCCCAGGTGCAGGCTGTGTAAAGATGCTCCAGAGACAATCCAGCACATAACTGCAGGGTGCAAGATGCTAGCAGGCAGGGCATACATGGAACGCCATAACCAAGTGGCCGGCATAGTATACAGGAACATCTGTACTGAGTATGGCCTGGAGGTCCTGAGGTCAAAATGGGACACGCCCCCAAGGGTGGTGGAGAATGACCGAGCTAAGATCCTGTGGGACTTCCAGATACAGACGGACAAAATGGTGATGGCTAATATCACAATATAAAGCACCTTCAGGCGACTTTTGTTGTGATTTGGCGCTATATAAATAAAATTGAATTGAATTGAATAACCAAGCGGACATAGTGGTGGTAGACAAACAGAAGAAGACGGCCGTAGTGATCGATGTAGCGATACCGAATGTTTCTAAAAATAAGGAACTAAAACATTTGTGTCTCTTTACCAGCTGAAAAACACCTCAGTCGATCACAGTCGGCTACAAACACAATTCCTTCCTTCCGTCCTGTGTGTGTTTGCTGACCTTTCTTTGTGTCAAAGTTCATTTGTTTCTGTTAGAAAAATAAAGGCTTGATTCTTATTTATTCTCTCACCAAATTAAAATGATCTCCTGTAATCTGCAGGCTCATTTGTTGTGAAACAAAAGCATTCCAGCTCTACAAGCTGCTTACGGATCTGGACTGGAGTCAGTTTTCTCTGAGCACAGACGCTGAGAGGGCAGCGAGGCGAAGCACTTCAGGTCATCTCATAGAAGTGTGAATAAAACAACGCACTGATTTTCACTCCAAATGTTGTTTAAATGAATCAGCAATTGAAGGGCCAACAGAGACAGTGATGCTTAATAGGAGGAAAACACATCAGACTTGCATTTAAGAACTGGCTTCGTATTTTACACAGGTTGCCATTTGCCCTTTTTAAAAAACAAAACAAAGCTTTAACCCCGACTTGTCCCTTCCTCAGCACTTTAGACCAATTTAAAAATTTCCTTTTATCTCCAAAATTTTAGAAAATGTGTTGGCCAACCAGCTTCCAGTGTTTCTACCTGCTTATTGCATTTGAGATGAGTTTCTGTCAGTTACTCAAACAGCCCTGCTCAGAGTTTATGATCATAATTTAATTCACAGATATGCAGGTGAATATTTGGTTCTTGTTCTGTTGGGTCTTTCTGCTGTCTTTAATTCATGATTTGCGTATCTCTTGACCCATTTAAGGGGCCCAAGCCCCAGTTTAGGAACCTTGAGACTGGAACCCGCTGACTACATAAAGTACGTAAATCTTCTCTGAAATGTGGCTGAAGTTTCACAGAAACGTTCACACTTGATCTTGATTTGCATACCCTTGTTATGTTGTTCTTTGTTTGTAATTATGGGTCAGATGTGAAGCTAAAACCCTTCTTGTCTCATTGATATCAGTTTTGTTTTGAGAATAAAGTTATTCCATCTGATCCCTGCTGTTTATTCATCTCTGTCTATCTTTTTTTTTTACCCTTTTTAAATTATTTTTGCAGCATTCATTCATTTTAATTGGATGCCTACATGATCCTTCATCCTATTGGCTCTCTGCTCTTTATTGGTGACCAATCACAGGCTGTCATTCTTCATGGATTCTCCATAGTTCCTCTCAGCTGGCTGCAGCAGCTTTCCTTCAGCTTGCTGTCTGACTGTTTGAATCTTTGACTTCACGATGGCACCGCTGTCCATCCAGGCCGGAGTGAAATACGCCAAAACGCTGCTGCCAGAGACTCTGATGAGGTGAGTTTGTTAAATGTTATCAAAACTTAAAGTTGAGTTTTAAAAATTCAGTTTAGTTATCGTAAATCTGGGGATTAGACAAATATTGGCAATTTCACTCAAACCAGCTGTACGTCAAATTGCATCCAGGACATTTTTAGACTTTGCAGAGGAAGCTGCGTGTGTGCAGAACTGCAGAAGAACAATGGCAGCCACTCAGTAAATAGGATTACTGAACCTTTCAAATAGTGAAAACAGCTGAGAGGGTTTTTATGGATGTAAGTCTGAGGTTATTAAAACCTCCGACTTGACTATAAGATTTCAAACTGTAATGCAGTAAACTTTGAATGACCTGCAGGTCCGTGTCCACAGTCCAGACCACCATCTCTCGACACATGCTGCCCCTAAATCAGCCTCGCTGTTTCAGAGTGTGCACATACAGCCGGATGCGGCGGCGAAGTTTGACTGCATCTTCTCTAGATGAGCTCCTGGAGCAGGTAAAAACAACCTGTAAACTCTCTTAGACAATAAACAGTAGTGTGCATAAGTCTTGAGCCAGCTCTCATTTCTTCATATTTTGTTAAGAAAAGGAGAAACGGGTGCAAACATGGAAAAATGTTAAATAAGGCAAAAACAGTTTGTACAATTTAAACACACTTTAAATTCAATATTTGGTATGATTACCTTTATTCTTCATTACAACCTGAACCCCCTTGGTCACCTTTTTAGTAGTTTCTTTAAGCAGTCTTTAGGAACAGTGCAGCGTTCGATACTATTGACCTTAATATTTTACTATGGAGATTAAACAGGCTGTAGGTATTAAAAGGTGTTTGAATAACTTTGATCATGTAAATCTTCTTCAAACACCAAAGTTATTTTTAACTTACACGCTTGGACCAGTTCTGTTCACATTATACATCCTTCCCTTGGGCACTATTATTACTTTGAATCTGTACCATCAACATCGTCCTGATGCATGCTTTTTTTTTTTTTTTTGCCTGTCCGTTTGGATCTTTAGCCATCAGAATTGGTGTCTGAAGGCCAAGAAAGATGCCAAGTGGATTTACTTTACCAAGTGGATCATCATGGCCTTGCCATAATGGTCCGTTTGATTGACCTTTATTATAATTATGTATTTATTTTATTTTCATTTTTTAAAGACGGGACAGACATGACTGGAGGATAGGAGGGGAGAAAGAATGAAAGAAAGAGAGGGAGAGAAAGAAAAACAGAGGGGAGACGAGACGGTGAGAAAGGGGGGAAGAAAAAAAAGAAAACAAACAAACAAACAAAACACCTGGATCACCTGTATGGAGATAAAAAACCAGAAGAGAAAACAAACAACAAAGAGCAACATAATAAATACAGCACCATCACAATAAACTAGCTAACAATAGATAACAGTAGATACTTTTTTAATTTCACCTGTTGAGAATGAAAAAGAAAACAAGCAGAAGAAAACGAGAGCAACATAATAAACAACATCACGATGATCTATGTGAATATAACAGTAAATACTAAATGTTAAACATTATTGTGCAGCACGTAAGATCGACAGCACACAGTGTGCTTTGAGGTAGGAGCCAAAAAGGGTGTAGTTTGTGTGTGTGAGCACCCGTGTGTACACCTGTGAGCATGGACGCGCTTGTTTTTAAAAGGTTCCTACATGTAATGATCTGCTAGAGGGTGTGGGGGGGCCAGTGGTCCTCCAGTGGTTGTTGATCAATGGTCAAGAGAATTTGCATAATTAAGATTAAGGAACTGACCTCCCAGCCCATTGTTCCTTCAGTGGGCTGGTTTCAGTCATTATGCAAATGTACTGTTTATAAGATTTGGGAAACCTGCAGTCAGCTGAGACTGAAGACGTCACCTGGATGATGACGAAACGTTTCCCCCACTAAAAACGCTACGTCCAGATGAACAGATTTAATCTTTTGCGATACCATCAACATCTGTATAATGAGTTAATTGCTAAAGAGATGACATACCATGCATCCAAAAGAGAAAGTGGGAGGGTGGGTAAGGGAATTTTGAGGACTTCAAATTCTACTACAAGGCATGAGTTCAAGTTGAAATGGCACTGGAATTATAGTGGAAAGCCCAATGATCAATGGTAACTTTATTTTTCCCAGTGGGAAACTTCAGTATGTCCACACAGCAAACAACATAAAGATTAAGAGCAGCCAAACCTTTAAACAGATCTGTTTACCCTAACCCACTAACCCTAACACCTTTAGACAAATTACCATGTTATCATGTATTGTAGTGGCGTAATGGCAATGCAGATTGTTTATTTACTTGGGAGTTCGCCTTGTAATCGGAAGGTTGCCGGTTCGAGCCCTGGCTCTGACAGTCTCGATCGTTGTGTCCTTGGGTAAGACACTTCACCCGTTGCCTACTGGTCAAATCAAGTGGTGGTCTAAGGAGCTTGGAAAGAAAAGCGTCTGAACTTCTTTAAGTTGCTTGAAGATGTTTCACCTCTCATCCAAAAAGCTTCTTCAGTTCTGAAGAAGCTTGAACTGAGGAAGCTGAAGAAGCTTCTGGAATGAGAGGTGAAACATCTTCAAGCAACTTAAAGAAGTTCAGACGCTTTTCTTTCCAAGCTCCTTAGACTGCGATGACCTGGATGACTGAGGACCTTCACAGACATATTAAGTGGTGGCAGTTACTGAAGTATAAAGAGCAGCTTGTAAACATTGTCATTATAATAGAAGTGGGTAAGAATGAATCAGCAGAAGATATATGGAATGATGTGGTCACCCAGATTCATAAAGTCCCGGATAAAGCCCTCCAAAGAACAAAACCAGGTAGAAAGTTTATGGACAAGCAAGGTAGTGAGTGACACTGAGAGAAGAACATAGCATTCCTGGAGATAGGAAATCATTCAACAAAGTGCCTCACGAACTCATCTGACCTGCACCTTGTCCCTGACATGTGTCACCATGCACCTGTTAATCAAAGTGGCCACACCCCTACTAATGGTAACTTTAGGCCTTAATTGAATTTGAACAGGTGAATCATAAAAACATTCTCATCCTGTACAGTTGTTATGAAGAGACGAAGAAATCATCAGATTCTGACTCTTTGAATTGATTCTCCTGTTTTGTGTCCCAGGCAGCGAGGGTGTTCATGATGTCCTACCAGTTCCTGACTCTGGTCCTGGAGCAGGACGGGACTGTGGTGGACTCAGAGGAGTTCTTCCAGTCACTGCCCAATAGCACACTGCTGATGGTGCTGGAGAAGGGGGAGATGTGGACAGAGAGCAAGGTGAGAGCAGAGATGATGTTCATCACTGCGGCTGAGTGTCTGTGTGCATTTATGAAGTGAGATGATCTCTCTTCACTGAGCCCAGGAGGGAAGTTCACACACTTCAGCAGCATGAAGAACAGACAGGAAACAGACAGGAAACAGACAGGAAATGGATCAGAACTTAAATAAATAATTCTTCTTAAATACGTGTTTTGTTGCCCAGAATCATGTAGCTTGTTTTTAAAAACACATAAAGTTAAAAAGCCGTTTACCCAAATCAAAATTTTCTGAACATGTTGGTGTTTCAGATTATTCCATGCTTTCGTCAGCCAAAGAAGAGTGGGATTGCCAAAGTGACCTTTGACCTCTACAAACTGCAGCCTAAAGACGTCCTGTGCTGCCTCGCCATCAGGGCCACAGTGTATGAGACGTACACACTCTCATACGACTTCAGATTCACCAGGATCAAACGCATCCTCAAGTAAGCTGATAACAGTAACAGTCTCAGCAGTGTTGTGCAAAGCCTGACTTTTTTCGTCTTTTCTAGTTATATGTAGTTCATATTTTCAGTTTCCAGTCTGAATTGTTCAAAGCTTTCAAATTCATAACTGGCTAAGTTAACTTCTTGTGTACGTTTATATTTCTTACCTTTTCTCCAATTTTGACACAGAACTTTATGAACACTTTGCAGAAACTATCCAGTTATTACGAGGTACTTGCAAATAAAATTTGACACAGAAAATGTTAGGGTGTGCAGAACTTCTAATCCAGCTCCAACACAGGAGAACAGTTAGTGTCAGCACCACCTCCGCAAGTGGCTGTGGAGGTCTGCTGTGTGGGGTGGAAGTCCTCTGCATCGCTGCTGCAGATCAAGGAAGATGATGGCTCTTTTTTCTTTTCTTGTTGGCCCTCCTGACTCTTTTTAACTCACTGGTCATGCCTGGTACATAGACTTAAACTAATAATGCACTCAGGAACAATCCAGAATGGCACTCTGACAGCTTCAGTGCAGATAAATCTGCTTCATGCATATAACTATGCATGGAGTTCATGTTTAATGTGGTGCACTCTGGCGGTGCTTCCAGATACTTGCTGTGTAGCAACACAATAATGACTTCACACAGCTTGCGTGAAGTCAAAAAAGCTGTGGTTACGGTACTTCAGCATGTAGCCAGTGCTACAGTATCGAGCATACACAGAGTAATTTCAAATCCAACAATTCATAGAAAGATGTAAAAAAAGAGAAGGAAAAGTAGATGAGTTAATTTTCAAAAGTAAGGACTGATCAGTCAGTGACATTTAATAAAGTGGAAATGTATCTTTAATATTGTCTTGAAAATAAATTAAAGTATAAACACTTCAGTAAGTACTACATAGTTTAGTGCAGTCTACTTTAAGGTAAACTGGTTAGTGTGCAGTGATGTGTTAAAATATACAGTAATAAGCAATGTTGGACTGGTACAGAGCAGCTGTGGCGTTCATGGTCAGTGTTTGGTTACATCAAGGGTAGCAGACCTCACTTTAAATTTAAGGTGATGATGCTGATCAGAGTCACTGAATTCCAACTTTATACTAGCTTTATTCAGTGTAGGCATTGGAAAACAGCCATAGTGCCTCATGTAACATTGCTTATTATGAGTTTATTTGACTAAATTTTTCTGTCTCTATCTTCAGCTCGCTGTTGTGCTGCGTCACCTCTCTGACCAGACTAGCCGGACAACTGCTGCTCTGCACATCCTCCTCACTACTGCAGTTCACCGGAAATGCCTGCCGCTAAAGCCATGTCTCTTTGTGTTGAAACAGCTGTTCATTCAGGGGGGTGTACTACAAAGGTGGTTAACACGCCCAGGCTTTCTTTGTGTTACCTCCCTCGACAAATCTTAGGGCCAAGACGCGGGGCAGCCCAAGCAGAGGAGCCTAGACATCCCTCTCTCCAGCCTCCAGTCTGGGGTGAGATTCATGTCCCCCAAGAAGGACATGCCTGGAATACCTCACTTAGGAGGTGCCCAGGAGGCATCCTAGTGAGATGTCCAAACCACCTCAATTGGATCCTTTCGTTGTGGTGAAGTAGCAGCTCTACTCAGAGCCCCCCCAGAATGACCGAAATCCTCTCCCTATCTCTAAGGCCTGCTATATTCAAAACATATTTTCCCAGCACAGAATCTAAAATGACTTTAAACATGTAAATAAAATAATCAGTGAAAATGTAGCCTTCCAGCTGAATTTGAAACCAATGCTCTGAGCATAACCTGCTCCCAATCAGGGTACGTGTTCATCATCAGTTACCATGGTGATTTAGCCAGGTAAAAACAGAGCCAATTTCATGATACAGGAAACTCTGACTTTTGAGCTCCAGATAGCTCAAAAGAACATTAATCTGGCTTTGTAGTACACCCCTCTGCTGAGGTGGGACTGACTGTAATAAATGATCAGACCCTCAGTTTGTGTGTTTGAGACAAACTAGAGAAAACTTGTGTTTGATTTCCTCTGCCTGAATAAAGATCGTGTTTGAATTGTCTACATATGGATCACTTATGTGTGTGTTTCCATGGAAAGCTGAGAGCATTTCTAGTCTTTCTATCAGATCAGCGTTTTTTAAGAATGTTTCGTCTGATTTCAGCTGGAAAGATTTTTGTATTGAATGAGATTAAATTTGTTTTTGTAAATCAAATATCTGACTAATAAATCAACAACTCTGTGCCTGTTTGTGTTTTTCCATAGCACTTCATCCCCACAGACTGCAGTTCTGTATAGTGCCTCATCACTAAAGGGACAACTCCACTAGAGTTTAAATATCTGGGACGCTCCACCGTTTAATTTTAGAACTGAAGACGTTTCTTGGATGAAATCAACTGGACCTAGCTAAAGATCCAACTGCTGTATTTCACAGGGAGGGAGAAGACCGAGTTCCTGTTCCCATTTAGAGGCAGAGTCGCCCTCTACAATGTACGCAACAGACAATAGAGACATTTTTTTATTTTCCTTCTTTTTCTCTACTCTTGTTCTGCTTAACTGATTCAAGCTGAGTGCAAACAGGAGATGTATCACTGCTGTAACACCTGTAACATTCAGAAGTTGCCTCATTGTTCTGACACACACAACAAAACTATTAACTACACTACACACTAACTACACAAGATTTGCGCTAAACGTCGCAAATCTCTCACATCTCAAACACGCTGTCACTCCTAAAATTTCCCCCCGTTTCTTAACAACTAGATGCCACGTTGCCATACCATTTTTTGATTGGTTGACATGGTACTTTTTTGGACGAATAGGAAAGGAAGAGGGGGGTGGGGGTTTGTTTTTGCTCACATACGGGGAACGCTTTCGAGTCTTTATTTCTTATAAAATGCTTTTTTTACCGTTTCTTCCCGCAGTAAATATAAACAACAACAGTATTCAGGAAGAAAACCAAATATTGCAGATATTTTTATCATAACTCTGGTTTTACGTGGCCGATCAACACAAGTTAAAAACTGGTATAAAGTCCACACTGTTTCCGTCAGTTGTTCCGTCTGTCCTGCTCACATCTCCAATGGTTGTACATGTTGTCATTAACGTGGCTTCACTCCACATTAGCCGCTTTGCTAGCTAAAACACCGGTGTCGGCACATAAGGACGCTGTCATAGCCTGTCAACGACGTTGATTGGCTGCGTATACGAATGTGAATTGCATTTTTGGCTGGACTATGGGATAAGGTGGCATCATTCTAATCCCATACGGGAGCAGCCAGTCACTCACTGACTAACAGTGCAGAACAGAATTGTTAAAGTATTAATTTTAATTTCAATTCAGGTTAGATTTTTTTTTTGTGCGCAACGCAGATTTTCTGTGCGCAGAGACCGTGCCAGCAGTGCGCAATTGCACATGTGCGCAGTTTAGAGGGAACACTGGTGACAAGGCGTCTGGTTTCGTGTTCCGGGATCCGGGCCTGTAGGTAATGGTTAGGTTAAACCGTGCAAAAACCAATGCCCACCTGGCCTGTCTGGCGTTCAGGCGCTTAGCCGCTTGGAGGTAGGCCAGGTTCTTGTGGTCCATCCACACGACAACAGGATGTTCGCTCCCCTCCAACCAGTGCCGCCACTCCTCCAGCCCCAACTTGATGGCAAGAAGCTCCCGGTCGCCCACGTCATAATTCCTTTCGGCCTGAGTGAGACGACGGGAGAAAAAGGCACAGGGGTGTAATTTACCTTCCTGCCGTTGAGAGAGAACCGCCCCAACTCCCGAATCAGAAGTGTCCACTTCCACCACGAATGGCAGGGCGAGGTCAGCCTGGGCCAGGATGGGGGCCAAGGCGAACAGGCTCTTGAGACGGTCGAATGCTTGCTGAGCTGCCGGAGACCACAGGTACGGCTGTTTGGGCAATGTGAGTTGTGTGAGAGGCAATGCTACCTTATTGAAGTCCTGGATGAAACGTCTGTAGAAGTTGCTGAATCCCAGAAAACTTTGCAACTTCTTACGGGTGCCGGGCACAGGCCACTCCAACACAGCTTTGACCTTAGCCGGGTCCGCTCGCAACCGGCCCTGTTCAGTGATAAAACCCAGAAAAGAGACAATCGAGGCATGAAATTCACATTTCTCCGCTTTACAAAACAGCCGATTCTCCAGCAGGCGGCGCAACACCAGTCTCACATGCTTAACATGCTCAGCTCTGGATCTGCAGAAAATCAGAATGTCGTCAGGATAAACAAACACGAAGTGGTTCAAAAAGTCTCGTAGAACATCATTTACCAGGGCTTGGAAGACGGCAGGGGCGTTAGTGAGTCCAAACGGCATTACCAGGTACTCGAAGTGGCCCAGATGGGTGTTGAAGGCCGTCTTCCACTCGTCCCCCTCGTGGATGCGGACCAGGTGATAAGCATTGCGGAGATCAAGTTTGGTGAATTGGGTGGCCCCTTGAAGGAGTTCAAAAGCTGAGGCGAGCAGAGGTAGGGGATATTTGTTTTTGATAGTGATTTTGTTTAGTCCCCGATAGTCAATGCAGGGGCATAGGGTCTTATCCCTTTTTGTCAACAAAAAAGAAGCCTGCGCCCAAGGGAGCGGTGGAGGGGCGGATGATGCCAGCTATTGGGTCCCGTTTTGCTAAAGACTTGTCCTAGATCGTGATATTCGGCGGGCACGGTTGACAAGTCGGGGCGAGTGGGCGGCCCCGTAGGATCGTCTGACATGCAACCCGGCACCGCAGAGTGTAAACACTGCTCATGGCAACGGGTGCTCCACCCCACGATACATCCCTTGGCCCAATCAATCTGTGGATTGTGTCGCTGGAGCCAGGGGAATCCCAAAACTAAGGGTGTGTCAGGTGCCTTGAAGAGAAACAGGAACATCTGCTCAGTGTGATTGCCGGAGAGAGTGAGTGTGATTTCTTGAGTGCGGTGAGTGACAGCAGCTAAAGGTCTGCCATTAAGCGCTGACACTTGGAGCGCTTCAGGGAGGGGAACAACAGGCAAACCCATTTTGTGGGCCAAAGCCTCATCCAAAAAACTTTGTTCAGCTCCTGAGTCTATTAGTGCATCACAAGAACGGGTGCAGGAAAGAAACCGTAACCGTCACTGCTCCAGGTGAATTTAGTCCGTCCCAGCTGCATGGGTTGCTCCTCGTCAGCAGGTGAGTCTGGTTCCTCCTCTCTCCACTCGAGAGACGGGAGTCCAGTCGGAACTCCTACGCCCCCTACTGACCGTCGCCCATCTCCAGTCCGCCTGCCAAACTCCCGCATATGGTCGTCTAGACTGATACACATGTTAACCAGGGCGCTTAACAATTTAGGAAGCTCTTTAGTGGCCAACTCATGTTTGACATTCTCATTTAAGCTGTTTAGGAATGCTCCTCGGAGCGCCCTCTCCTCCCAGCCAGTCTCCTCGGCCAAGATCCAAAAGTAATAATAATAATAATAATAATGGATTGGATTTATATAGCGCTTTTCAAGGCACCCAAAGCGCTTTACAATGCCACTATTCATTCACTCTCGCATTCACACACTGGTGGAGGCAGCTACGGTTGTAGCCACAGCTGCCCTGAGGCAGACTGACAGAAGCGAGGCTGCCATATCGCGCCATCGGCCCCTCTGGCCAACACCAGTAGGCGGTAGGTGAAGTGTCTTGCCCAAGGACACAACGACCAGTACAGAGAGCCCAGGGATCGAACCAGCGACCTTCCAGTTACAGATACGCTTCCCAACCCCTTGAGCCACGGTCGCCCAAAAAGTCCACAGAGAAGTCTGCCACGCTCCACCGGCCCTGCTTTAAAGTAAACGTGCGATGAGCAGCGCTGTCAGGGTTAGATCCTTTGTCAAACACACACCGAAATTTGCTCAAAAAAATCACTATATGAGATGGAGGGCTGGGCGCTCAGGACTGCTTGAGCCCACAGCAGAGCTCGTCCGGTCATGAGCTCAACCATGAGGGTGATTTTGGCAATATCAGAGGCATAAGCTCGAGTCTGCTGCCTAAAAATCAGAGAGCATTGAGTCAAAAATCCCCGGCTTTTGTCCAAATCTCCACTGAATTTTTCAGGTACAGGTAATGTGTGTACCTACATTTAGAAGCTCTACTGGTGGTTGTGGTTGTGTAGGGGGCTCTGGTGGTTGAACGGGTGCTCTAGGTGTAGCAAGCAACATACCTTTCAGTTCAGATACCACCTGTAGTAGCGCGGACTGCTCCTCGGCAACATGCTGCAGCATCTTTTCATGTTGTTCCAACCGTACAGCTTGAAGCGCGAGCTCGCGCTGGACGGGAGTTGAGTCCGCTGAGTCCGCTGAGTCCATTGCTGGCTGGATTGTTCTGTCACGGGTAATGGGAAAATACGGACTCAGTCGCAGAGCTCTGGATGTGAAGAAAACTGCGTTTATTTACAGTGCCCAAAAACAGTCTCAAAACACAAAGCGAAGTGCAAAATCCAACAGTGATCCTCTCCAAACTTCCAGTGGTGCGCAGGTGAGTTTCCAAAGTGATTATCCGAGTGCGTGTCCTCCTCCGAGAGCTTAATTCCGCGGGCTCCTCCTCTCCAACCTCCTGCTCCGTGTCTCTTCCTCCTATAAACGAGCGACAACAACAGGTGAGAAGGCTAGCCGGCTAAAGCTAAGTTGCAAGTAACAAACACTTTTAACTACCGAGCTTCAAGTACAATCCAGCGTCGACTGCCGTCTGGACACACAGTTAAATGCCTCAGCCCACGACGAAGGATGATTAGTGACAGCTGGGTGGCAAATTAGGTGCAGGTGTGTCAGCCGCTGGGTGGAGACTGTCGTGTTATTCAATTATACGCGGGTCCACTGTACGATTGATAACCACACTTTATTTTCATGTTCTTGCTCTGCCCCCACATAACATAACATTCTATACAAAAACACCGGTCTCGCCCTCTAGCTGCCATCAGCCTAACTACGCTGACCGGCTGCATTAACATCTACTATACAATGCAATTACACCACATCTCCCCTTTCTAGAATCAATGGGTAGACTACCATTGACTCACCAGACCTTAGAGGGTTATTCTGCCTCTGTGGCTGGAAGGTCTGGTCCTGCGCTTACCTGTAAGGAATACTATATAACGAAAATCTTAACTCTAATTAACCCGTTAAGTAACACAAATTCTTACATGCTAACACGTCACACCCCCTGCATTTCCCAACTTCTGAACATGCATATTTGAAAATGACAACCTTTTAGCTTTTACACTTTTACCCATATTGTGCAAACAATACTACGAAAGAGGGGTATTCTTGTGTAAAACTGTCCTTTCCATCTTATCCGTCACAAGTCCAATCTGGTTGGTCTCACAACCACTCTTCCGGATCTGGTTCTGGGTGTAGATGGAAGCTCTGGAGAAACTGTCTTTGGCATGTCCGTGGAGCACTGCTCCCCGGCTTCTGCAGATTCTGGCTCCCCATTATTGCTCTCAGTCTGGTCTGGAGAGTGTTTCATGGGAACAAGATGCCGACAATTCCGCCTAATTGTCCCACGAGGTCCCTCCACGAGATATGATCGTGGTGTGGAGTGGCTGCCAATAACGGTGCCGCTGGCTCTCTGGTCTGTTATCCACACTTCTTGGCCTGGAGTGAGCCTATCGAGGCTGCGTGCGCGATGACGAAGGTTATATGACTGTGCCTCTTTAGTCCTCCTCTCCTTTTCCCTCCGGGCGACAACCACACTATCAGGAAGTGTGGGGTCAAGCTGTCATGTCTGTGTGTAGGCAGGCAGGAAGAGAGGACCCAAAATGCAGAACTCACTGAGGCGGAAGTAACTCAAAACACACAGCTTTATTGCTGGTCAGAAGCAGAACAGAAAAACGCTAACTAAACTGGAAGAACAGAATAACTAGGCAGGTAGGCTGGCTGGCAAACGGAACACACAGAGGGAGCGAGGGTGAACAGACGTTAACGACGCGACACCGAGTAGGGGAAGACACAGACACTAAATACAAGAGGTGAACGGAGCGAAGAGGAAACAGCTGGGAGACACAGCTGACGCTGATTACACTGACAAGACAGGGAGAGCACAAAGCTGAACGCACTGACATAGGACACAGACCTACAAAATAAAACAGGAAGCACACGACAGACAGAGACACAGACTCGTAAACAGGCATAATGACGTCATGGGCAAACAGAGGGACATACGGGCAGAGAAGACTAAGCACAGGCAACCTAAACCAAACATGAGGGCAAGATAACAAAACCTAAACTAGAAATAATCATCATCGTCATCATCTTCATCATCATCGGATAACTAAAGAATCAGAATATAATTATAATCAAAACGGTATCACCAGAGAATAAGAACTAATCCATAATGCAAAAATAAACCAAAACATAAGAAACTCAAAATACTGGGTCGAACCGACCCAGGACCGTGACACAAGCAGAGATGGCAGTATTGGCACTGTGGTGCGAAGCTGTCTCCCCATCAAGAGTTGGGCTGGACTATAGCCATTCTGCAGTGGGGTGGCTCTGTAAGCGAGCAGAGCCAAGTGTGGATCAGCAGCTTTCCGCAATAGATTCTTGACAGTCTTAACTGCTCGTTCGGCTTTGCCGTTGCTTTGGGGATATTTCGGGCTGCTTGTGATGTGACGGAAGCCATACACTTTTGCAAATGTCTCAAAAGCTGCCCCCGAAAACTGTGGCCCATTATCTGTTACCAGCTGCTCGGGGATCCCGTGACGAGCAAAAATCCCTTTGAGATGATGGATCGCGTCCTCTGACCTTGAAGGTGTGAGAGGGGCAATCTCAACAAATCTTGAGGCATAATCCACAACAAGAAGGTAGGTTTTCCCTCTCAGCATAAACAGATCGGCTCCTAGCTTTTGCCACGGCCGCCCCAGATACTGTGATGGCATCAGCGGTTCTGTGTGGTTTTCTCTCACTTGGCAACATGTCCGACAGTTAAGGACAAGCTCATTTATCTGCTGGCTTAGCCCTGGCCACCAAACCGACTGTCGTGCTCGCTGTCTGCACTTAACCACTCCCTGGTGACCTTCGTGTAGTCTGGTGAGCACATGATTTCTCATAGTTGCAGGTATAACCAACCTGTCCCCTTTGATTAGCAGACCATCATGTACGGTGAGGAACGCCCGTTCTGCCCAGTACAGTCTTAGCGCTGGTTCGCTGTTGAAATGTGTGGGCCATCCTTCCTCACACAGCTGCATCACGCGAGCACATACGCTGTCTCTCTTCAGCTCTTCTCTCAGCTGCTCCAAGAAATTGTTGCTAGCTGGCAGATTGTCCATCAACATGTCCACGTAAATATTTGTGCTCTCCAACAACTCCTTGTCTTGAAGTGTTTCTTTTGCTTTCACTGGAGATCGTGAGAGCGTGTCAGCTGTCCACAGGTGTTTACCTGGTACATGCGAAATCGAGTAGGAATATCGCATGAGGCGCATCCTAAAGCGTTGAATTCTGGGAGGGAGCGCATCCAGAGTTTGTACCCCCAGCAGACTTAGCAGCGGCTTATGGTCTGTCTCCATTTGAAAGTGTTTGCCAATAAGAAAGTTGCGGAACCGCTCACAAGCCCAGGTCAGACCTAAAGCCCCCTTTTCAACCTGAGCGTATCTCTGTTCTGTTGCAGTGAGGGAGCGTGACGCGTAGGCAACGGGTCTCCACTCCTCATCCCATCTTTGAAGCAACACACCCCCTAAGCCATACGATGATGCGTCTGCTGACACCTTGCAGTCACGGCTTGGGTCATACATGGCCAACACTGGCGGTGATGTGAGCGCATCTTTCAGGTTCTGAAATGCTCTAGTCTGGTCAATGTCCCATCTCCAGCAGTTTTTCTTAGACAGTAAGTCTCTTAGAGGTTTGTCTCTCTCTGCGAGCTGTGGGATAAACTTCCCAAGCTGGTTAACCATTCCCAGAAAGCTCCTTAACTCACTCACACTTTGTGGCTCCTTCATCTCCCTCACAGCCTGGGTCTTGCTTGGGTCAGGGCTGATACCGCTGGCTGAGAGAACATGCCCTAAAAACGTCACCTGCTGTTTCGCGATGTCGCACTTGTTAATGTTTAGGGTGATGCCAGCTTTTTGGATCCTGCCCAGCACAGCGTGTAGGCAAGAGTCATGCTCCTCCTGCGTTCTGCCCCAGACCAGCACGTCGTCCATGTGGCAAACCACCCCTTCCATACCATCTGTGACCTCTGTGACCATCCTGTTCTGGAAATGCTCTGGTGCTGAAGCAATTCCGAAGGGCAGTCTCTTGAAGTAATAACGCCCAAATGGTGTGATGAAAGTGGTGTATTTGGCTGAGCTTTCCATCAGAGGTATCTGCCAAAACCCCATGTTAGCGTCCAGCTTGCTGAATATGCTGGCACCAGCCAATCTGCCCAATGTTTCCTCCACCGATGGCAGTATGTACTTCTCTCGACACACAGACTCATTGAGGTGTGTAAGGTCGACACATATGCGTACATCTTCTGTCTTCTTCGGTACCACCACCATGCCTGAGCACCAATCAGTTGGCTCCTCAATCCTGCTGATCACCCCAGTTCTTCCATACGGGCCAGCTCCTGCTTAACTTTGTCCATCAGAGGCAACGGGATTCTCCGTGGCGTCTTCAAGGAAAAAGGTTGAGCTCCAGGTTTCAGTTTGATGTCGTATGGCTGACGTACTTCACCGAGACCACTGCACAGCTTTGGGTAGCACTTTTTAAGCGTCTCTATAGTTATGCTCTCCAGACGAGCCACAAGCTCCAGCTTGCTAATGGCAGGTCTCCCCAGCAAAGCAGTGTGCAGGTGTCTGATGACAAAGACATCCTCACGTATTTCTTTGTCTCCCTTCCTCAGTGCAAGCTCACTGACACCAACGACATCCAAACGACTCCTCCCGGGACCCAGCAGAGCCTTGGTTGGTTTGTGGAGACTGGGGGGGTGGTTGTGTCTGTAGAGCTCCTTAAACACCTTAAGGGGTAGGACTGTCACATCGGCACCTGTATCAATTTTAAATGACACGTTTTTGTTGTTTATGCTTAAGTCGACAGTCCACGGCTCACCCTCACACTTAACAGGGGCCAGAGCAGGCGACATTGAAGGAAATTTAAAACTGCTGGCTAAGGGTAAACGTAAATTCAGTAAAATCATAATTCACGTCGGCAGTAATGACACCCGGTTACGCCAATCGGAGGTCACTAAAATCAATATTGAATCGATGTGCAACTTTGCTAAAACAATGTCGGACTCTGTAGTTTTCTCTGGTCCCCTCCCCAATCAGACCAGGAGTGACATGTTTAGCCGCATGTTCTCCTTAAATTGCTGGCTGTCTGAGTGGTGTCCCAGAAACGATGTGGGCTTCATAGATAATTGGCAAACCTTCTGGAGGAAACCTGGTCTTGTTAGGAGAGACGGCATCCATCCCACTTTGGATGGAGCAGCTCTCATTTCTAGAAATATGGACAAATTTATTAAACCCCCCAAAATATGACTATCCAGAGTTGGGACCAGGAAGCAGAGTTGCAGTCTTACACGCCTCTCTGCAGCTTCTCTCCTCCTGCTACCCCCCTAAAAACCCATCTCCATAGAGACTGTGTCAGCTTCCAAAAAGACAAAAAACTAACTAAAAACCAGCAACAAACAACTTAAACATAAACAATTACAAAGAAAGAACAGTACAGTATCCACATCTGAACCAAAGAGTAAAACAGTGAAATGTGGATTATTAAATATTAGGTCTCTCTCCTCCAAGTCTCTGTTAGTACATGACTTAATAATTGATCAACAAATTGATTTACTCTGCCTTACAGAAACCTGGTTGCAGCAGGATGATTATGTTAGTTTAAATGAATCAACACCCCCGAGTCATTCTAACTACCAGAAACCTCGAAGCACAGGCCGAGGGGGCGGTGTGGCAGCAATTTTTCACACCAGCCTATTAATTAATGAAAGACCAAGACAGACTTTTAATTCATTTGAAAGCCTGATGCTTAACATTGTCCACCCCAGCTGTGAAACTCAGAAACCAGTCTTACTTGTTATCATCTATCGTCCACCTGGGCCTTACACAGAGTTTCTGTCTGATTTCTCAGACTTTATATCTAATTTAGTTCTGAGCTCAGATAAAATAATTATTGTGGGTGATTTTAACATCCATGTAGATGCTAAAAATGACAGCCTCAACATGGCATTTAGTCTGTTATTAGACTCAATTGGCTTCTCTCAAAATGTAAAAGAACCCACCCACCACTTTAATCACACTCTAGATCTTGTTTTAACATATGGCATAGAAACTGAACATTTAACAGTGTTTCCTGAAAACCCTCTCCTGTCTGATCATTTCCTGATAACATTTACATTTACAATAATTGATTACACAGCGGTGGAGAGTAGATTTTATCAAAGTAGATGTCTTTCTGAAAGCGCTGTAACTAAGTTTAAGAATATAATCCACCCACTGTTATCATCTTCAATGCCCTGTACCAACACAGAGCAGAGCAGCTATCTGAACGCTACCCCAACAGAGGTCGATTATCTTGTTAATAATTTCACCTCCTCACTACGTACGACTCTGGATACTGTAGCTCCTGTGAAAACTAAGGTCTCTAATCAGAAGTACCTGACTCCGTGGTATAATTCTCAAACACGTACCCTAAAGCAGATGACTCGTAATCTGGAGAGGAAATGGCGTGTCACAAATTTAGAGGATCATCATTTAGCCTGGAGAAATAGTTTGCTGCTTTATAAGAAAGCCCTCCGCAAAGCCAGAACATCTTACTATTCATCACTGATTGAAGAAAATAAGAACAACCCCAGGTTTCTCTTCAGCACTGTAGCCAGGCTGACAAACAGTCAGAGCTCTGTTGAGCCAACCATCCCTTTAACATTAACTAGTAATGACTTCATGAACTTCTTCACAAATAAAATTTTTATCATTAGAGAAAAAATTACCAGTAATCATCCCACAGATGTAATATTATCTACAGCTACTCTTAGTACCATTGATGTTAAGTTGGACTCTTTTTCTCCAATTGATCTTTCTGAGTTAACTTCAATAATTACTTCCTCCAAACCATCAACGTGTCTTTTAGACCCCATTCCTACAAAACTGCTCAAAGAAGTCCTGCCATTGATTAATTCTTCCATCTTAAATATGATCAACCTATCTCTAATGGTCGGCTATGTACCACAGGCCTTCAAGCTGGCTGTGGTTAAACCTTTACTCAAAAAGCATCTCTAGACCCAGCAGTCTTAGCTAATTATAGGCCAATCTCCAACCTTCCTTTCATATCAAAAATCCTTGAAAGAGTAGTTGTCAAACAGCTAACAGATCATCTGCAGAGGAATGGTTTATTTGAAGAGTTTCAGTCAGGTTTCAGAGCTCATCACAGCACAGAAACAGCTTTAGTGAAGGTTACAAATGATCTTCTTATGGCCTCTGACAGTGGACTCATCTCTGTGCTTGTCCTGCTAGACCTCAGTGCAGCGTTCGATACTGTTGACCATAATATCCTATTAGAGCGATTAGAACATGCTGTAGGTATTACAGGTACTGTGCTGCAGTGGTTTGTATCATATCTATCTAATAGACTCCAATTTGTGCATGTAAATGGAGAGTCCTCTTCACACACTGAGGTTAATTATGGAGTTCCACAGGGTTCAGTGCTAGGACCAATTCTGTTTACATTACACATGCTTCCCTTAGGCAGCATCATTAGAAGACATAGCATACATTTTCACTGCTATGCAGATGACACCCAGCTCTATCTGTCCATGAAGCCAGATAACACACACCAATTAGTTAAACTGCAGGAATGTCTTAAAGACATAAAGACCTGGATGGCCGCTAACTTTCTGCTTCTTAATTCAGATAAAACTGAGGTTATTGTACTCGGCCCTGAAAATCTTATAAATATGGTCTCTAACCAGATTCATACTCTGGATGGCATTACCTTGGCCTCCAGTAACGCTGTGAGGAACCTTGGAGTCATTTTTGACTAGTTCATGCATTTATTACTTCCAGGCTGGACTACTGTAATTCATTATTATCAGGATGTCCAAAAAACTCACTGAAAAGCCTTCAGCTAATCCAAAATGCTGCAGCAAGAGTACTGACAGGGACTAGAAGGAGAGAGCATATTTCTCCTGTTTTGGCTTCCCTTCATTGGCTTCCTGTTAAGTCCAGAATTGAATTCAAAATCCTGCTCCTCACATACAAGGTCTTAAATAATCAGGCCCCATCTTATCTTAATGACCTTGTAGTACCATATCACCCTATTAGAGCACTTCGCTCTCGCTCTGCAGGCCTACTTGTTGTTCCTAGAGTATTTAAAAGTAGAATGGGAGGCAGAGCCTTCAGTTTTCAGGCCCCTCTTCTGTGGAACCAGCTTCCAGTTTGGATTCGGGAGACAGAAACTATCTCTACTTTTAAGATTAGGCTTAAAACTTTCCTTTTTGCTAAAGCATATAGTTAGGGCTGGACCAGGTGACCCTGAATCCTCCCTTAGTTATGCTGCAATAGACGTAGGCTGCCGGGGGATTCCCATGATGCATTGAGTTTTTCCTTTCCAGTCACCTTTCTCACTCACTATGTATTAATAGACCTCTCTGCATTGAATCATATCTGTTATTAACCTCTGTGTCTCTTCCACAGCATGTCTTTTATCCTGTCTTCCTTCTCTCACCCCAACCGGTCGCAGCAGATGGCCCCGCCCCTCCCTGAGCCTGGTTCTGCCGGAGGTTTCTTCCTGTTAAAAGGGAGTTTTTCCTTCCCACTGTCGCCAAAGTGCTTGCTCATAGGGGGTCATATGATTGTTGGGTTTTTCTCTGTATCTATGAAGCGCCTTGAGGCGACTTTTGTTGTGATTTGGCGCTATATAAATAAAATTGAATTGAATTGAATTGAATTGAATTAACACTGCCCAGGAACAAACCATGTTCATCCTCTTCAACCTCATGCACTGTTTTTGGTGCCCTGCATACACGCCTGTAATGTCCTTTTTTCCCACATGCATGGCATTTCACTTCATTCGCTGGACAATCCTGCTTTGACTGGGATGGAGCGCCACCACATTTCTGACAGGTTGGCCCTTTTTTGCCGTCTTCTCGGAATCCACGTGTTTTAGCTTGACGACTATCAGTCTGGAGCGGTTTGGTTCTAACAGGCTTACGACTGATTTTATGCACTCTATCTACTGACTTAGCATCGCTAGCCTCAGCTCTAGAGTCACCTCGCAAGGAGGATTGTTGTCGCTTTACCTCTTCACTTTGCCTCGCCATGTTGATAGCCCTCTGCAAAGTCAAATCTGGGTCAAGCTGCATGCGTTCTGACAGCCGTTTGTCCGTGAGACCGACAACGAGCCTATCACGTATCAGCTCATCATGTAGCACTCCATAGTTGCAATGTTCTGCTAGCGCATACAGTGCTGTCACAAAAGCATCCACTGTCTCATTTTCTCCCTGTCGGCGCATATTGAATTTGGCGCGCTCATAGATCACATTTTTCTTCACAATGAAAAAAGCCTGGAAACCATCACGTACCCCGTCATACGTTGTCCTTTGCTCTGCTGTTAAACTCAGACCGCGAAGCACATCGTCCGCCTCGTCTCCCATGCAGTAAATCAGCGTGTTGACTTGGTTTTCCTCCGAGCTGACGTTCAAATTACTGGCGAGACGGAATCTCTTGAACCTCCGTATCCATTTGGACCACTCCTGCGGTTTTGAAAAGTCGAAGGATTCCGGTGGCTGGATGCTGAATGTCGCGCTCGGCCCCGCCGGTGCTCTCTGTGCAGTCTCATCCGCCATATTCTCCCCTCGTTTTTCCGCGAGCTCCGCCAGACACAGGTTCGTTCAGTCGAGGTTATATGGATCAGTACAGGACTTCTGACACCATGTCGTGTTATTCAATTATACGCGGGTCCACTGTACGATTGATAACCACACTTTATTTTCTTGTTCTTGCTCTGCCCCCACATAACATAACATTCTATACAAAAACACACCGGTCTCGCCCTCTAGCTGCCATCAGCCTAACTACACTGACCGGCTGCATTAACATCTACTGTACAATGCAATTACACCACAGAGACAACAAGGGTGGAGAGGAGGAGAGAGAGAGAAACACACACACAGGCAGGTCACCCGGGAAGGACCGTCCGACCATGACACTATTTCTCCAGGCTAAATGATGATCCTCTAAATTTGTGACACGCCATTTCCTCTCCAGCTTACGAGTTATCTGCTTTAGGCTACGTGTTTGAGTCAGGTACTTCTGATTTGAGGCCTTAGTTTTCACAGGAGCTACAGTATCCAGAGTCGTACGTAGTGAGGAGGTAAAATTATTAACAAGATGATCGACTTCTGTTGGAGTAGCGTTCAGATAGCTGCTCTGCTCTGTGTTGGTACAGGTCATTGAAGATGATAACAGTGGGTGGATTATATTCTTAAAATTAGTTACAGCGCTTTAAGAAAGACATCTACTGTGATAAAGTCTACTCTCCACCGCTGTGTAATCAATTATTGTAAATGTAAATGTTATCAGGAAATGATCAGACAGGAGAGGGTTTTCAGGAAACACTGTTACATGTTCAGTTTCTATGCCATATGTTAAAACAAGATCTAGAGTGTGATTAAAGTGGTGGGTGGGTTCTTTTACATTTTGAGAGAAGCCAATTGAGTCTAATAACAGATTAAATGCCATGTTGAGGCTGTCATTTTTAGCATCTACATGGATGTTAAAATCACCCACAATAATTATTTTATCTGAGCTCAGAACTAAATCAGATAAAAAGTCTGAGAAATCAGAGAGAAACTCTGTGTAAGGCCCAGGTGGACGATAGATGATAACAAGTAAGACTGGTTTCTGAGTTTCACAGCTGGGGTGGACAATGTTAAGCATCAGGCTTTCAAATGAATTAAAAGTCTGTCTGGGTCTTTGGTTGATTAATAGGCTGGTGTGAAAAATTGCTGCCACACCGCCCCCTCGGCCTGTGCTTCGAGGTTTCTGGTAGTTAGAATGACTCGGGGGTGTTGATTCATTTAAACTAACATAATCATCCTGCTGCAACCAGGTTTCTGTAAGGCAGAGTAAATCGATTTGTTGATCAATTATTAAGTCATGTACTAACAGAAACTTGGAGGAGAGAGACCTAATATTTAATAATCCACATTTCACTGTTTTACTCTTGATTGATTGATTGAATCTTTATTTTGAACATGTTGAAAAAGTACAACAAAATAGAATTAAAAGAGACAAATGAACAAAGCAAAACAAAAGGAAAACGAGCAACCACAACTCCAAATAACGTTCATGTTCAAAAAGGAGCAGGAAGAAGCATAAGCTTATTTAATCCCACCCCTTTTCCACTATCTAGTATCAATAGAATACCTCCTTGCAATTACATTATATGTTATGTGTAATTTTTTTTTTTAATATATATATACATATATGTTTCTATCTATCCATACATACATATATACACATACGCACATATACACATTTTCAATAACCCCATTAACACCTCAAGGATACACAACCTACAAATATATATATATACCCATACCAGCATACCCGTGCACCCGCACACACATGAAAATGTTAGACAAGAACACCCTATCAAATCTCTACCTTTTCCCTGTACCCTGTAAAAACCATATCCTTAAACCGCTTTTTAAACTGCGCCATGCTTGGACATTGCTTCATATCTTTACTTAGTCTGTTCCACAGCTTCACTCCACACACAGAGATGCAAAAACTTTTTAATGTTGTACGGATACGAGGATGTTTTAAATTTAATTCCCCCCTCAAATTGTATCCCCGTTCCCTTTTAGAAAACATTTTTAGAATATTGTCAGGAAGCAGGTTATTTATTGCTTTATATATAATTTGTGCAGTGAGAAAATGAACCAGATCTGTGAATTTTAGAATTTTTGATTTTAAGAATAGTGGATTTGTATGATCTCTGTAACCAGTTTTATGGATTATCCTTATGGCCCTTTTTTGTAATATAAAGATTGATGATAGCGAACATTTGTAAGTATTGCCCCAAACCTCTGCACAGTAATTCAAATACGGTGCAATCAGGGAACAATAGAGAATGTGGAGTGATTTGTGGTCCAGAATGTGTTTTACTTTACTCAAGATTGAGACACTTCTTGAAATTTTGTTATGTATATGATTTATATGAGACTTCCAGTTTAATTTATCATCTATAATCACACCAAGAAACTTATGTTCAAGTACTCTTTCAATTTCCACACCATCTAAATGAATCTGCACTTGTGCATTTCTAAGGGAATTCCCAAATAGGATAATTTTAGTTTTACTTAGATTTAGCGATAGTTTGTTCCTGTTAAACCATTTTTTAATTTTGCACATTTCTGAAGTAATTGTATCCAGCAGCTCCTTTAGATTCCCCCCAGAACAAAAAATATTTGTGTCATCTGCAAATAATACTAATTTTAATATATCAGATGCCTTACAAATATCATTTATATAAATAATAAATAATTTTGGACCCAGTACAGAGCCTTGTGGAACACCACAAGCAATGTCCAAGCATGATGAGGAATGGACACCCAGCTTCACAAATTGTTTCCTGTCACTTAAATAATTTTTCACCCATTGCAGTACAACCCCCCTGATCCCGTACCGTTCCAGTTTATTAATTAATATGTCATGATTGATTGTGTCGAATGCTTTCTTGAGATCCAGAAATACTCCAGCTGCATACTGTTTCTGATCTATAGCATTTGTAATCTCCTCAATTGATTCGATTAATGCCAGAGATGTTGATCTTTTTGATCTGAATCCATATTGACTGTCAGAGAGTAATTTATATTTATCTAAGAATTTGTCTAATCGTTTATTAAACAGGTTTTCTAGGATTTTGGAGAATTGTGGTAGTAAAGAAACAGGCCTGTAATTTGTGAAGTGGAAATTACTCTTTGGTTCAGATGTGGATACTGTATTGTTCTTTCTTTGTGATTGTTTATGTTTAAGTTGTTTGTTGCTGGTTTTTAGTTTGTTTTTTGTCTGTTTGGGAGCTGACACAGTCTCTATGGAGATGGGGGTTTTTTTTGGGGGGGGAAGAACGAGAAAGAACGAGGAGGACTGTGAGACAAGCATCAACATTTTTGCATTAAAACTTCACACGCCACCTTAAAAGCTCAAAGTGATCTGACCTAAATTTCTACTGAGTTCAAGGTCTTTGAATGAGAACAGGGCTTACACCGATCACTTTACATAAAACTGCTGACAACTTGAGACTAAACCAACTCAGATCTTTATCAAGAGGTGCACATCTCATTATTCTGATTTGTTTTTTTACAAACTGATAATCTTACTTCATCATTAAAATAACATTTGTGGTCCCTGCTTCTCTTTTTAATCTATAATGTACTTTTTAAATTATATTTCCAAAGATAAGAAAACATTTATTATTAGATGAAAGATAGACTCTTTCATTTTCCCTCTCTGTTATCTAAGCAGAAGCATTACTCAGCTTCACCCAGCCACACACATGTTTTACATTTCTCATGTCTATCAAAAGACTAAATCACTGTTAAAGCATCAGTGGCATGTAAGCAAATACTCCCTTGTTGACACGTCTGTTGTTCTAAGTGTTCACTTCATCAGTGTCAGTGTTACCTGAGAATTTCCCATTTAAAGACTGAAAGAGCTTGGCCGACTTCGAATCTCCGTGATGAATGCACTGAAAAGAAACAAAGAAGTTTGTGCAGTTATTGGTGTATGTCTTGATCCATGCTGCATCAGGTATGGAAAGGACTCTGTTCATGTTTTCAGTGGGAGAAATGTTTCGTCATCATCCTGGTGACTTCTTCAGTCTCAGCTGACTGCAGGTTTCCCCAACCTTATACACAGTACGTTTGCACAATGACTGAAACCAGCCCACTGACTAACGATAAACTGTGAGCTCAGTTTCATCATCATTAATATTTAAATTTTTCATGGCCATTGATCAGTGGCCATGAGTACCATTCACACAGAGTTGAAGAATTGCTGCAATCACAGCATTGTAAGATCCAAGGTGTTCTGGAGAACACCTTGGATCTTATTGAGAAGGTGAGAGATTGGAACTGTGTCTTCATTCCACCTACTTCACATACAAGGGTCAGTACTACAGGCAGAAACATGGGTGTGCCACGGGCTCCCCAGTTTCACCCAATTTGTACATGGAAGAAGTGGAAAAGAGGGCTTTGCTATCCTACTCTGGAACACCACCAAGCCATTGGTTCAGATATGTGGATGACATCTGGGTGAAAATCAAATCTCAGGACGTTCCACATTTCACGGATCACATTAACTCACATGGACCGACACATCAAATTCACCAGGGAGGATATGAAAAGTGGCAGGTTAGCCTTCTTAGACTGTGAGATTTCCATCAGTAATGGGGGACATCTAAAAGCTGACGTGTACCGTAAACCTACACATACGGATCAGTATTTAAGGTTTGACTCTCATCATCCACTGGAGCACAAACTGGGCGTCATCAGGACGCTACGACACAGAGCGAACACCATCCCCACTGACACAGCAGCCAGGGAGGCATCCATCCATTTTCTGCTGTTTAACCAGGGCTGGGTCATGCAGTCAGCAGTTAAGGCAGACAAGCCCAGACCTCCCTCTTCCTGGCCATTTCCTACTGGGAGCACACCAGACGATTTACTCTATCTAGTGTGTCCTGTGTCTGCTCTGGAGCCTCTTCCCTTTGGGACATGCTGAGAACACCTCAGCTTGGAGATACTCAGGAGAAATCCTGATCAGATGCCCAAACCGCCTCACCGGCTCCTAGTGATGCCCATGAGTAGCAGCTCAACTATGAGCCCCTCATGCTGTCAGCCATGGTTTTTGTGAGGTTTCTGGTTATTTTATGAGACTGTTTAGTTCTTGGCTTTCTACTGTCAGTGTAGGGCTTTAGCCTCATTATTGTTTCTATGATGTTTTTCTATGATGAGTTCACAGCAACTTAAAAAACACACACACAGGATAAGAGAGAAGAGAAGAGAGAAACAAAAAGTTAAATACCTGCTTTGTTTGCACAGCACCATTCTGTCATGAGAGCATTACGCAATGTACAAAAAGAGCCGTGTTGTTTCCAAATACCATTTGACTGAAGGAACCAAACTGATTCAGATTTGTCAACTATAAGAGGGCAGTGAGCAGCTACAAATGCCTTGACCAGTGTTGTCTGCAGGTGGAACCTTTGGCCTGACTTGGTGGAGAGGAGAACAAAGACGAAGGGGGGGTGAAAGAAGTCCAGGCCATGTAGCAGAGGTCAGGGGCACCTTAAGGGTGAAGTGAGTTCACAATTTACAGCAACTTCTTGGAAAAGCAAGATATTCCGGTAAGAGAAAGAGAGGAACAAAAAGCAAAATACCTCTGCTTTGTTTGCACAGCACCATACTGTGACACAATAAAAAAAAAAGCTGTATCAACACCGGCCAGTGCAATGGCAGGCTTCATATTCCTGTATGTGATGGTACAGTTAGTATACGACCTAGGCAGAGGAACAGGAAGTAGCTCAGACTGGAAGGAAAACCAGATCCAGTGTGTGACCTTTGATGTGGGTGGCACTTGAACATGCTGTGTGGAACTGAGACGGTCCAACGGTTATAAGAATTTGCTGATAATAATTTGCAAATATAACGGTGTAGAGAAAGAGTTGAGCGCGCACGGGCAGAAATGTTGAGAGCGCGAGCAACACATGCAAAAACTGAGCGAGAGGGGCTGCTTTTGTGTGTGTGTGGAGAAAAGCAAACACTGAAATACATTTTTTGCACGCAGCAATGAATTTTGTTCACTCAAATTTAGCTTTTCTTCGCTCAAAATAAATTTCTCCTCAAAATGCAACACTTGCACCTGCAATTTTTTTTTTACGTGCGCTCAGAATAGTGGCACAAAAATAACGCCATACGGCTCTAAGAGCCGTTTCGTTCGCGACCGACACATCACTAATAAGGACGCTGTCATAGCCTGTCAACGATGTTGATTAGCTGTGTATATACGAATGTGAATCGCGTGATTGGCTGGACTATGGGATAAGGTGGCATCATTCTAATTCCATACAGGAGCAGCCAGTCACTCACTGACTAACACTGCAAAACAGAATTGTTAAAGTTTTAATGTTAATTTCAATTCAGGTTAGATTTTTTTTCTGTGCGCAGAGACCGTGCCAGCAGCACATTGCTGAGAACACATATGTATTTAACTTTACATCGTCAAGCAAAAGGAGAACATTCAAACTATGCAGAAGGACTCTGCCCAGATTCATGTACTGTGAGGCAGAGCTAATAACTGAGCAAAAATACTCCTCTATTATTACTGAATTATGTGGTATCAGTTTGTTTCTAGGGCTACTGTTCGACATTCTCTTGTATATTTATGTAAAAGAACCAAAGTATGAGACAAAAACATTAAATCAAAATAGCATTTAAAACAAAGCAAACTCACTGTGGAAATGATCTGAAATGTAAAATGAAAATCGGAACAACTGATTCATTATCGTCACACTGCAGTGATGTCAGTTTGCTACATAGGAAATTGTGTAGTGTTAGAACAGATGTATTTGTGCTGTACTGAAACCTGGTGTGATGTGAAACTATCACGTGGATTAAACTGGTTTTTCAGGCGTAACCTTAGATTTACGGGATAACAATAACACGGTCTGTGTGCCAGGAATCAGAGAAGTTAGGTTTCATTTACTCTGTGCAGGCTGTATTTCACCTCATTTACAGTATATATATTTTTAAACAGGTGTTTTCCTGCCCAGACCAGTTTTGCAGCTCTTATTGTTCTCTCACATAGCGTGCATGCCACTAGACTTGGCAGGACTGTGGCCTGCTTCGTATATAAAGATGCTGCAGGTGGATGTGAGCAGTGTGAGCAGCATCTCTGGAGACAGAGTTGGGTTTGGAGGATCATGGCTTCCACACTGATGCTCCTGCTTCAGCTGCTCCTGGTCTCACTGGTGTCTGCTTCTCATTACTTTGGGGGAACCACGACCTACACCTACAAAGGAAGAAACCCTGATGGCTCATTTAATGTGAGATACACAACGTTTAACTGTACTTAATATTAATGACAGATAATAAGTGAAGCTGTGACAGAACAGGAATCTCCTATTCTGACTTTTATTTCCTTCTGTGCACAGGTCTGATTATTCTGAAAGAAGAAACAGAAAATGAAGTTAAAAATGTAAAAAGTGTGGCTTCTTAACTTATCCATTGAAACACATATTATTATTTTTAAATGCACGAGTGCACACATGTTGTCTTTTATAAAAGTTTAAACAAATAGTTAACTTTTTAAAAAAACTGAATAAAACTAATAAAAGTCCGTTGTCACATAGTTGTTACTGAAAGATGCTCCTCAAAAAATGTATTATAGTAGTAGTATTAGTAGTTGTAGTAGTTGTAATAGGGGGGTTAGGGTTAGGTGTGTTTCACTTTCTTCACCTCTAAATCCAGAGTGCCTTGACTAATCAATGGCTGCAGACGTGGCTTCCATGACCTACACTTGTTGTGTTAAAATTGTGATCACATGATCAAACACAGATACAGAACCTTCTTCTTGCAGATAACATGGAGTGATAAACTAAAATAACTGCTGAGAATCTGACTGAGTTGCTTGTATAATGTTTTAAAGGTGGAAATTCGGGACAGGGACACCTATGAAAGCTGTTACGACACCCTCTACTGGTATTGTTCCAGTGGATACTGTGGCTATGTCTCCAGAAGTCAGAGAGGCAGACTGGACAGCAGCACCAGTGTTCCACTCTTTAACAGACAATGGTGTGAAGCTGAAACCGTCACCACGCGGGTCGTCCCGAGCAACAGACCTTTTGAAATGCGGTGAGCATTTTTCATTTAAAGTATGAAGATGTTGTTGATGTGCTTCATTATGTGTAATTATTGGTTATTAATTTTTATTAATTATTATTCATCTAAAGTCACCACAGTCATTAAATCTCTCTAATATTATGATAAAACAAGAGCTTGGTGGGTGGATGACTTTGTTATTTCTAAACAAACCAGGGTAGCGAGCTGCTGCTGGATCCCCACACGGACCCATTACTGGAGCCATTATTGGTACTTGAACACTCTTGTGGATTTGGGAGAAAGATCCGACACTGGAAAACCAAACAGATCACCAGAAGTTGCCATCCTACCTTTCCTCAGGTAAGCTTCCTGAAGTTTGATTTCTCTCACTGGGCCCACGTCCTCATTTCAGATTTGACAGCATTTTTAGTAGATAAAGGCAAAAACATGAGCTGAGCTGCGGTTTGGGGAAGGCCTCGAAGGGGACTGGTGGCGGCTACCAGGCCTGGCAGATCCCCATGTACTAAGCAGAAGTGAAGAATGGAAAGAATTGAAAGAATTAAAAAAGGAGAGGTAGGGTGGGGCACAAAAACAAACATGCATTAGAACTGGAAGGGGAGTGTTTGGAGGCGAGGTCCAGCTCCTGAAATTCAGATAATTTATCTCCAATTAAACTATGAGCCTCTGAACAGCAGAATTTAAAAATGTCATCATGTGGCAAAACCTGCTTCTCTGAAAAAGGAAAACAAGAAGTTCTTGTTTTTTATCAACTAGCAGACAAATTAATTAATTTTAGTTTTCATTCTATTGTCTACATATTTTTCTTTCTACCTTTTTGATCAGTTTTACAAGATAATACAAGATAATCATACCAGAATGACTCGTGTTACTGTGTGAGACACTGAGAGAGACTTTGTTAATGTGTTTATTGAAGAGTTCCTCAGAACTGCCCACGGACATACAAGCTGATGTCCTTTGATCCTGATGGAGACAAAGTCAGATGCAGATATGGAAATCCAGGAAGTGCAGAGTGCTACGGCTGCACCCAACATTCAGGCTTCCACTTACACCAGGTTAGCTGATGTTCTAATGCACTGTACAATAACTCACTTGACTTTTTCCCCTTTAACTACAAAATGTTCTCACTGTCAGGACTCCTGCACGTTACATTACCAATACACTAATGCTGACCCGTTAGTGAATGCATTTGAGTTGGTGGTGGAGGATTTCCCAAAAGGACACATCAGTCTGAGATACTCCGATGGATCCCAGTCCTCCAGGTCTCCTCTGTCCGCAAGAAGGAAACGATCTGCTACTACATACCCCCCCACTACCACACCATGGTGGTGGTGGTGGGGGTCAACGACAGCTGCTCCCACTACAACTACAGACGCTCCCACTACAACTACAGACGCTCCCACTACAACTACAGACGCTCCCACTACAACATCATGGTGGTGGTGGACAACTACAGACGCTCCCACTACAACATCATGGTGGTGGTGGACAACTACAGACGCTCCCACTACAACTACAGACGCTCCCACTACAACTACAGACGCTCCCACTACAACATCATGGTGGTGGTGGACAACTACAACTACAGACGCTCCCACTACAACATCATGGTGGTGGTGGACAACTACAACTACAGACGCTCCCACTACAACTACAGACGCTCCCACTACAACTACAGACGCTCCCACTACAACTACAGACGCTCCCACTACAACATCATGGTGGTGGTGGACAACTACAACTACAGCTGCTCCCACTACAACTACAGCTGCCCCCACTACCACACCATGGTGGTGGACTACGGGCAGACCGCTGCAGGCGACCTCTCCTCCCCTCAGTAAACTACCGTTGCAGTTCTCTTTCCTTGGTAAGGCCCATTGTTGTCTCAGTGTTTGATGATGTGATGATGCAGCACACTCCGGTCTGCTCTGTTCTCAGCATGTTGCTGCTTTCATGACTCTGCACATGAAGACAGTGGTAACTGTGGTAGAAACAGCTGATTGCAGCAGACCCATTTACTCATGTGACCCACAGTTTATCTTAAAAACTTAATGTTAGTTTTACCTGTTTGCACTGAATTCTTCAGCAGCTCAAGAACCAAACTCCACTTCACGTGTTTGTTTAAAGCCTTAAACTTTTGCTATGCAGACAGCTGCTTCTTCCTGTTTTGGTAATGGATGCTTATTTGTTACTACTCTAACTGTACTCCAGTGGATCCACCTGCTCCTTCATGCCAGGAGGGACTATACTTGCCCAAGTTTGTGCACCCAACACCTGCACACGGACAGCGCATTCATGCAGAGGTCAACAAAGAGGTGGCGATCAGAATCAAAGCACAGGCTTCATATGCAGCGTGAGTGAGACAAAGCTTGATTAAGGAGGCCTGATGGCAGCGAAACATTATTATCACTTCAGCAGGAAAGCTCAGCTCAGCATTAATGAGCTAATCCTTGTTTCCTTCTGTTGTTTTCTAACAGAATACAAGATATCATCATGAGCGGGCCAATGAATATGACCAAGCACAGAACCACACATAATGAGTTTGTGCTTCGGTGGACGCCGTTCTCCAGCGATCTGGGAGATTATTTCCCAGTGTGCTTTGCTGTTGAATCGGCGACAGGGTTAGCCTCGGTTTCATTCCTTTAAACACAGAATTAGTTTGGGAGAGCAAAGTCATGATTGGACTCTTTGTGGGTTTTTCAGGTCAGGAGTGACCAGTTTTCCAGGCAATACCCACTCTCATAGCCACGGCACCCCAACTTCACAGTAAGTGACTTTTTGTTGTTTTTAGTGTTTTAAAAAAAATGTATTTTCTGTCCAGGTGTGAGAAGTTTAAATAAATGTGCCTTTGGAATAAATAATGCCACTGTGAACAAATTATAAAATGAAGCTCTCCTCATTTGACGTTAAGCTTTACAATTTCAAGAGTATTTGAAGAAATAATAAAAAGGAAAATCATTTAAGTCACACATTAAGTCAACTTATCATTGTTCTAATGTCTCTTCAGGTCCGGCGTCTATCAGTCCGAGATGAGGTGTGTCATCTTGAAAGTTGGAACTGAGGAAAGTGAGTCTAAAGTTGTCTTTGATATCAAAATTTAAAAAAAATTAAAAAAATAAAAACCAAAATAAATAACTAAAAATAAAAATTGAAAATATGTCAACTTTTTGGACATATTTTCAATTTTCTATTGTCAATATTTTTTTTTTAGACTTAACTCATTCTGTTTATAGTTAACACTCCAACTTTTTGACAATTGGAGTTGGAGAATTTTTACATATTTCTGGCAACATTAAAATAAACTGAAATTGTAAATCTTTAAATCTGTTGTGTTGGATTGCATTAGGTTTAGCTTAATGAAGAGTCCTTTGAATGGGTATCATAAGGTAAATTCTAAGTCTGTATGTTTTCTTACATCATATTTTATATGTTTTTAACTTGTTTCAGTTAAAACCAACGTGATCTGCACCGAGTCTGAAATGAGAGTAGAGGTGGAGAAATCGTCCCTCCGTGGACTCCATGAGGATCACCTGCGTCTCAGTGAGCCCAGCAACACCCTCTGCAGCCTGGAGAGATACTCCAACAGCACTCACATCATCGGCGTCATCCCTCTCAATGCTTGTGGCACTCAGATCGAGGTAACCAGAGCTCCTTTGTATCTATTCTGCTGTTGTTGGTTCAGATATCAGAACGAGGCCTGACAGAGTGATGTTTGACTCTGCAGGAGGACGAGGAACATCTCATTTTCAAGAATGAAATCACCACAGTGGATGACAGCAGAGCTCTGATCACCAGGAAACATAACCTGGAAGTAGAGTTCTACTGTCAGTACCCCAAAAAGGGGAACGTGTCACTGGGCTTCACAGCACACAGGAAGATTGTGGAAGTGTTTGATAAAGGCTTCGGCACGTTCACCTACCAGTTTGAGTTTTACCCCGACAACCAGTTCAGAAGCATCATTGATCCCAGTTCGTACCCTCTGGAGTACGACGTAGGGCAGAAGATTTACATGGCGATAAATGCGTCCTCCATAGTCAACGACACCGAGATGTTTGTGGAGTCCTGCAGAGCCTCACCGTACGACAACCCCAATTCCCAGCCAACCTACTCCATCATTGAAGACGGGTACGCATGTGCTGAAGGAAGTGAAGTGTATATTATTTAGGGCACATCAGTTACCTCAACATTTGATAATTTGGCCACGTTTGATACGAAAACCCACCATTGGATCAATATATAAAAGAAAAGAAGGAAAACCAGAGTTTTACCAAAGTTTTCTCTTTTCTTTGATTCTGAAATGCTGTAGAAACCCTGTGATGTCTCTGCTTCTGTAGCAGCTTTGACTGTAACACATGGAGTTACAGCAGCTGTGTCGTCTTTGTGCTCGGCTCTGATTAGGTGCCCCGTGGACCCAACTGTGATGATCCATGAGACGAACAACAAGAGACAGTTTAGATTCTGCATCGAGGCCTTCAAGTTCATCGGTTTGCACGATCAGGTAAAGAACTGTAGATATCTAAAAGCTCCAATTTCTAAAAGCACTAATAAATATGCCCAATTTTAGTCTCATTTTAAAGGTATTTATTTCGTTTTTAGTTGCTTTTTTAAACTTTTCTTAGAGTTCTCTTATGTGTTTGTGGTGGAAAACTATTTCCACTACTCGTCAGTCAATGTCATATTAGTTTTGAGACTCTTAATATTTGGTAAATGTATAAAAATGGCTCGAATTCCTGAACAAATAATGCTGCTTCATTTATCTTCATTGTTTTGATTTTAAATCCATTGTAGTAGTCTACAGAGGCAAAATTACAATAAAAAACTGTGCAGAAACACATGAAGTTAATTAGGCTGTGACATTTGTGCTTTCTCCTTGGCTGGGATGGAGAAGCAAAGGTTTGACTGCAGCTCTGCTCTTGTTCCACTAGAGGGGGCAACTGTACGTCTGCTGATATACTGACAGTGTGTCCTGTTTCACTCAGGTATACATCAGCTGTTCAGTAATGATGTGTGAAGCAGGGAATCCCAACAGCAGGTGCTCACAGGGATGCATCAACTCCACGTCAAACCATCACCACCACTCCCACCGCCGAAAGAGGGACTCTGCCATCCAGACTGCAGCGCACTTCGTTTCCCAGGGTCCTCTGCGTTTGAGGAGGTCAGCAGACACCAGCATGAGTGCAGGTATGGAAACACAAAGTGCTTCTTAACATTAGCTTCTTTGTTTGACTTTCACTAAAGTGTGAACAATGCTGAGGTTCTATTGTGGTCTTCAGGGAACAACCTGAACCTGAACCTGGTCTTCATCGCTGGATGTCTTCTTGCTGCTGTTGCCATGATCTGTGGAGTGCTCCTGTACAGGGCCAAAATGTCAAAGGTCAAATACCAGCGTTTGGCCTCGAGTGAAAATTAAGACAGCAGTGTAATCAGAATACCAGTTCCTGCATTACTTTTGAATGAACCTCGTTTTGCTGTCAGAGTTTCGGTGTTTGTGTATCTGCTCATGCTTAAATCAATCATGAATTTAATTCTTTATAATTCAGCTTAATTTGTGTAGCGTGAATTCACAACAACAGTCACCTCAATTAGCTTTATAATGTAGGGCACAGTCCCAGCTGTTACAGCTGTATTTGTGTTTGCGAGCTTTAAGAGAAAACAGACATAAAACAGACTTTGAATGATGAATCTTTGGATTGTTGTTCAGTCGTGCAGCTTTACAGCAGCTTTTCTTTTTATATGTTAGAGTGTGATTCACAGAAAGCGTGAATGTTAATGTGTGCTCCTCTTTCCTCATCATTTTTGCTTTGAATATCTATGGCTATCATTGGACTGGTTACTATACATCTTTGTTATTAATCAATACAAACATACGTGTTAGTGCTTCCTCAGTCAAAGTGTTACTCTTCATCAGCATCATATGGCGCATATACAGTGCCTTGAAAAAGTATTCATACCCCTTGAACTTTGACACATTTTGTCACCTTATATCCACAAACTTTGATGTTTTTTTTATTGAGGTTTTCTGTGACAAACCAACACAAAGAGCACAAAATTGTGAAGTGGTACAAAAACGATACATGGTTTTCAAAATTTTGGCGTGTGGCGTGCATTTGCACTCAGATCCCCCTGCGTCAATATTTTCACTGCAATTACAGCTGCAAGTCTTTTGGGGTATGTCTCTACCAGCGTTGCAAATGTAGAGACCAAAGCTTTTGCCTATTTTTCGTTGCAAAATAGCTCAAGCTCAGCCAGATTGGATGCAGAGCGTCTGTGAATAGCAATTTTCGAGTCTCGCCACAGATGCTCAGTGGGATTTCTGGACCTTTAATGGGCCATTTTAACACATTAATATTCTTTATATTTCCACACCATGTTTCACAGTGGGAATTGTGTGTTCAGGGTGATGAGCAGTGTTACTTTCCCGCCACACGTAGCGTTTGGCATTTAGGCTCAAAAGCTCAACTCTGGTCTTGTCTTACCAGAACATCTTCCACCTGATTGCTGCGTCCCCTACATGGCTCCTGCCAAATTGCATGTGGCATACTTTTTCCATTTTTGGATGATGGATTGAACTAGTGACGGCCTGCTTGAAGCTGACGCTCCGGCGCGAGTGTCATAAAAACCAGCACACTGTTTCAGAAACACTGTGTCGAGGCTTCATTCGTTTGGCCAGAGTCACGTGATCAGTGGCGTCCAAAGCTTCATTTAGAACGATAATGCTTTGGCACCTGATTCAGTGGTTCATAAGGAAGTGAATCATTTGGAGGATTTGTCGAGGGTTTTGATGGTGAGAGATGGCTAACCATGGATCATTGTATTGAGAAACAGGGAGCCAGCGAGGAAGAGAGGAGGTTCCTTTGTGTGGGAGTACTTTGAGTTGATTTTGGTCAATCCGGTGTGTTTGCCAGCTTTGTGTTCTTGTTGTTTGCTTTTGTTTTGTGTGTGTTTATTTTATTTTAAAATGTGAAAAACTTAAAATGTCAAAAATCTGCTTTTCATAATTTAATTAAATAACTTTCACTTGTTAGGATTGAAAATTCTTGATTTCTCTTACTAAAATAAGTGGTTATAATCATTTTCATACACACATGTAAATGTGCTCATAAGAGTTGGCACTCAGTCTTTTGAAGGTCAGAAGCTTCGTTCAGCGTGACTGTCCGACTGATATATTGTATGAATGACTTAGAGTGCAGAGGGGGATTGCAAACATGCTTACACACAAGGATAATGGTTAGAATAAGTCTCTGGGTCAGAGAGTCCCGAACATGATATTCTAAACCAACTTTGAATCACTAGAAGAACAATGGATAATAACATTAGATTATCAAGGCTAGGCAGGGAAGTGTTTTCCTTTTCTGTGTCTTACAGAGGAAGGGGCAGACACCAGACCCCTTGTGGGGGTTTGAACAGCCGATTCCGCTTTCTTAATTCTCCGATAAGCCAGGGCCAAGCCAGCTCCGATCAGCAAGAACCCTGTTATCATGGTTCCGAATAGGTAGATATCTTCAGCGTCCTCGATCGACAGTCCTGCCAGGCACACGACCCTCCAGTTATGCCACCCTTCCATCGTGTATCCGGCAGGGAAAGTCCCTCCAGGACACTCAGGCTCACCCGAGCCCAGACTTCTCATTAAGAAAAGGGTGTCAATAGCATTTAGGGACCAGGGATCCATAATTCCTCTTTTAGGTTTTAGAGAACAGACTGTGAGAGAGTGTTTCAGGGAAAAGTACTACAAAAAAAACCCACGAGACTAGACAAGGACACAAGAGGCTAAGCAGGGAAGCTAAGGGAGAGGAGGAGGAGGAGGAGAGGAGAAAAGTGCGACCGCCTTCGTCAAGAGCCAGAACAGTAACAGTAGCAGAAACAGGAAAAGCGCTCTCGTGACTCACCACTGCGAATTGCTCTGTAATCACGGAAAAGGGCTGAGGAGAGGATTGGCGAGGGCGACGTTTCCTTCTGGAAGAGGGAACCAGTGGAGAAATGGAGTCGACCTCCTCATCCTCCGACGCATAGCCGCCAGGAAAAAGGCAGGCGAATGGACAGGCGAACGAGCTCCCGGCCGGCTTGGGGAGGGAGACGAAAACCGTGGCAGCGGCGCGGAAACTCTGTCCCGCTGTGGTGACCGCTGCGGAAGCTGCTTTATGGCGAGCTCAGACCACTGCTGCGTTGGCGTGGTGAGAGAGAGGGCAAGCTCACGTGCCCTGACCTGCGCCCTCCGAAGCAAACTGCTGAAGCCAGGGGCTGGTTTTCACCATTGCTTCCACTGTGCTCAGTCCCACAGACATAGCCCGTAGGCTGTTGGACTGGGATATGCGGTCCAGCAATTTAACCAGCCCTTCCATCTCAGCATCCAACTCCGAAGTGAAAAAGTCTGCGGGGTCCATGTTCTGGTTGCGATCTTCTGTCATGTGAAGGCTGCGTGCAGGCAGGAGTGGTGAAATGGAGGACCCAAAGTGCAGACTCCGGAGACAAACATGAACTCAAACAGAACAAAACTAAGAATCCAAATAACTTAAACGGGCAGACAGACCACACAGCATATATGAGGGTAGATCGCAACACTGACACAGAGAAACACAGGGCTTAAATACACAGAGGGAGCTATCAGGGAATGGGAAACAGGAGGGAAACGCAGTTGGGACAAATCAGGGCTCACGAGACAAAGGAAGCAAAATCACACACATTAACATGAGACACGGACTTTTAAAGTAAAACAGGAAACATAACACAGAGACGCAGACTTGACATGGGGAGACAGCAGACAGGGGAGACAGCAGACAGGGGAGACAGCAGACAGGGGAGACAGCAACTATGGAATAATAGACAGAAAACCAGAACACTAAAACTCTAACAAAACCCACACAGAAAACCTAAACTAAGAATAAACCTATAACCCATAAGGCACAGCTAGAATATAATGAAATAATCAAAATCAAAGAACCAAAAACACAAAACACTGGGTCGACGACCCAGGCACCCTAACAACAGTGGAACAAATTCTCTTCTAAAATAAAAACAGGATGACCTTAAATACATCGAGTTTTTACTTTACAAGGTTATAAGCATTCACCCTTTCCAGTTCACAATCAATTCTACCCCCAGGTCAAAAATATGTCTAGGAAAATTGGCCTAATATAATATTACTTATAAACATACCTGTCCAGCTGTCCAGTGATTAATTCCAAAAGTACGTGGAGGCAGGACCTCACAGCAGAAGCATCCTCCATAATGTGCTGTACATTATTATATGAATTTTTCATCTCTTGTATTTACCAACATCAAGAAGTCACAAGCAAAGAAAGACCACATCATGGCACATGTTTAAATAAGGAAAGTTTATTGATCACAATTATTTATTAAATAAATAGACATGACAGTTTTTTCACCCCCCCCAAAAATACATGTTCAAAGCAACACAATGGTGGCCCACAGTACTGAGAATTGCACTCTGCAGAGTGGGCAATCATAATGAAGCAGTTCATTTTATTTTGTAGATTCAAGCTGCTCTTCATATTTTTGGCCACCAGATGTCACTAGAGAAGACTGTGTTGAAAAGCTTCGAGTAATGAAACCTTTTTCAACACAAGCTTCAATGCTTCAGAAAGCTTTATTTGGCCATCACCAAATTGAACAGTACTCCTTGAGATGTTCAAAGCTTGGGATTTTTTTTTTTTTTACCTAATTCTTCTTTAAACTTATGTACAACTTTATCTTTGACCTGATGCTGTTTGTTCAGTAATGTTCTCTAACAAGAAACACAGAGCACGTGTATTTCTAATGAGACTAAATTACACACAGCTGAACTCTATTATCTAATTAGGTGACTTCTGAAGGCAATTGATTGTACTGGATTTTATTTAGGGGTATCAGAGTACAGGGGGCTGAATACAAATGCATGCCACACTTTTCAGATTTTTATTTGCTTAAAATTTTAAAAAACGATGCATCATTTTCATACTACTTCACAGTTATGTGCTATTTTGTGTTTGTCTGTGACACAAAATCTTAATAAAAAAACATTTAAGTTTGTGGTTTTAAAGTGACAAAATGTGTAAAAGTCCAAGGGGTATGAATACTTTTTCAAGCCACTGTAGGCTACATTCAAATAGTCACATTTTCTCCAAAAGGTTCCAACCTGCAGAGGCTTGCTTGGCTACAGTCAATATTCCATTCACAATCCATTCAACCTGCAATAATTCATCTTTTATGTAGGGATGGGTACCGGTATCCGGTATTCTGATATAAACGGTAGTAACCAGACCGAAAAGCAGTGCACATTTCGGTGCTTTATTTCAGTGCTTTTTTTTTTCCTGAGATGTCATACACTTTGGATTTCAGCCAATCATTTTACCTTTGCGAGCATAGTAGGCGGGCCCAGGTACGTACGTTCTTTTACAGCAGAGCTACAGATTAAAAATGCCCAAGGCGAAGCGGTCAAAAGTCTGGCTGTACTTCACAGCAAAATATGCAAACTCAGCAGCCTGCAACAAGTGCTTTAAGGTGATACTGTGCAAAGGAGGTAACACCTCGAATCTGATGAAACACCTGGCGACGCATAGCATTTTGTTAAAGCCAAGAAATGCACCGTATTTGATAGCTTGCTGCAAGAGCTCACACCGAGCACATCTACTGCGGGTGTGGTGCCTGTTATCGGACCCGGAGTTAGCAACGGCAGCAGCCGTTCTTTTCTGTGTGAGTAGCTTAATGTTGTCCGTGTGTAATTTACGTTGAGTAGGCTAACCACGTTATTACATTAATGCATGTAAGGTGAACTAGCAAACACTGTCATAGTTACATGCGGCTGTCTTCTTGTTTCATGGCAGATACTCCCTTCACCCTGGCCAAAAAGGCAAAAATGACCAAAGAAAAAGTGGAAAACAGCTAAACATGAGAGGTTTTTGGACAAAGTTTGTTTTTTTCCATTGTTTAAGCACTGCTTCCAGCCAAGAGTGATACCATAAATCCCCTATAGCTGCAGAAAAGGCTAACATTGTTAACTTTTTACAAAAAAAAAAAACAGCTGAACATGAGAGGTTTTTGGACCAATTTTGTGTTCTTGATTCTTTAAGCATCTTTTAAGCACCGGCACCGTTTCAAAAGTACCGGTTTGGTACTGGTATCGGATAAAACCTAAACGATACCCATCCCTACTTTTATATAACAGCAGTCCGCTAGCTAGAACCTTAATAATAAAAGGTGTTTAATGTGACCACTGGTTAACTGCTAATAGTTAAATGGCAACAAGATTATATTTCTGATGACTGTTTAATACTTCATTGTTGTTGAAGTCTTCTTCACTGTTATGAATGTAAGCTACAGCTGTGAGTGACAGGAGGAGCTTTGTGTGTCTGTCTGTGTGAAGTTGCGTGTCAGCTGCAGGAGGCAAATAGTATTGCAAATATATATCTTAAATCAATATTAATTCTAACTGTTAATTAATATTTGAGTGTGGATTTTTTTTTGGCAACCCTAGCATGAATGTTATATTCCCAGGTGTGTCGAGCTGTAGCCGTGTAAAGGAGCGTTCAGGAGTATGGGGGCAATGGGCCAGACACCCCATATATAAGCTATATAAGCATTCAAAGCTTATATAACCTTTGCAAGAGCTTGGTCCGCATAACTGAGAATAACTTGGACTCATTCCCGGTGGGTGTTGGACTCTGCCAGGTCTGCCTTTGGTCACCGATTCTGTTCTTACTTTTTATGGACAAAATTTCTAAGTGTAGTGAAGTGGTGGAAGGCTTCCACTTGGGTGGTCTCAGAATCTCATCTCTGCGTTTTGTGGATGATGTGACTCTTTCCTTTTGTGTGTGTGTTGCACCCTGGTTTCCCACAAACACATTTACTGCTGTTGTGCAAACTACAAACTCTATAGAGTGCAATGCTACTTTAATGGCACACAGTCCTACTAGGCAGTCGCCATTGATCACTAAGTTACCTTATAACACTCAAGAATTGTCTTTGATATTAAACCACAAAAATGTCTTTTTAACCACAACATTAACTAGAAAAATAACACATGGTACAAAACCTGTTTCACAGAGTGCATAATACATTAAAGGCTCAGAGTTCAGCAGTCTCTCAGTGGTTTAGGTTAGCTTCACAACACACTATTCCACATTAGCCAAGTCCTCTAGCATTAGAATCATTAACATGTAGCCTTAACTCACAATTTACACACAATTCTCAAAAGAAACCACTTCCTTTACCGAGTTGTGCAAATTCTCAAATAAACAACATACTCTACTTGTAGGCTGTGCAATGTACATTCATTTTAATGCACATTTACTAACCCGTGGTAAAGAGTAGAAATGGCACACACATAGAGCTGGTGTTAGCTTCACAACAGGAAGGTTTATTCTTCCTTTGTGCCGCAAAACACTGCTGGATACCACCAGCATGCTATGCGCCCTCTAGTGTCTAGATGTAGAATAGCATTTCAATACCTGAAACTGCCATAATCCAACAAGAATGTTGAATGACAGGTTAACAAATACCAGAGAATATATCAGGGAGGAGCGGCTATCTGCCACAACCGGTTGGGGTGAGAGGAGTGAGACAGGATAAAGACATGCTGTGGAAGACAGCCAGAGATTAATAACAAGTATGATTCAATGCAGAGAGGTCGCTTCACATGCCACTATGTCAAAGTAACTGAGGATCAAGCACAGAAAAACATGAAGGATTTTTTCCTGGCTTCATTGTTTTTGTCTTTTATAGCACATAAGCATAAGAAAATATGCTGCAGCAAATCAAAAATGGAAGAAAACCATGAATCACCACACGGATGTTTCCTGTGCAAAGATCGATGCTGCTGAAGTGAAGCAGGGCAAAATTAAAGAGGTTTTATCAGAGACTGAAAAATGATCTTATGAAGTGAGACACAGAGTAACGAGTTGCACCGCTTTTATTTTACAAGGAAACAAAAGCATGCACGGTGAGTGTCTATGCGAGTACTAGTCAGAGCAATCCTGTGAAATTTCATTTATACTGATCAATCAGTAATGAACTAAGAAATTAAGAAATCAATCTCCTTATGAATTATAAATTTTTTGATGGTGAAAGTTAAAGTTTTACATTAAAAAATATAAAACAATTTGTATTTTTTTTCTCATTGCTCATCCGTGTTGGTATAAACGTCAAGTCAAAAATCAAATGGTGAAAGTGTTTTGGGGAAAAAATTTGAAAACTCAAGGTTAAGGTATTTTTTAGAGAACATTTTTAAAAATGCTGAGTTAAAAGCCCTCTTGAGTTTTTAAAAGAACAGGATCCGATAAACTGCATGTTTGAAATCAGTGAGTACTCACTGTATTTAAAGTACTTTAATCAAAGAAGATTATAAAAAGCAGAATAGTGAAGATTCTGTGGAACCACATGTGTTTAAAGCTTTTTGGGATATTGTACTTCCCATAAAAGCACCAAAGTGGGGTAAATGTATGTCTTTGTTTGTAGTAGTTATTTGTTCTTTCCTCCTGTCTTTTTTCTTTTTGTCTTTGTCAAAAGAGTTGCACAACCGGAAAAACCAGAACGCTGAGAGAAAGTGAAGAAGAAGAAGAAGCAAGCACAAGTCTATTCAACAGTGTGCGACACCATGTGTGTGCAAAAGAGGGTAGTACAGCTATAATAGCACTGCAGGTCACTCCCCAGCCCTGGGTGGATGCAGGTGGAACTGATACTAGATATTAGAAGGAATAAATAAAAAAAACAAGAACAATTAATTAATTCAAAAATAGAAAAAAAGAAATATAATTTGAGGATTGGAAAAAAGTGATCAATTGATTGATTGATTAACATAAAGACCAGAGTATTAAAGCATAGACAAACACTGGCAATTTTTATATTTTCTCCATTTTCACCCCAAGCACTTTCTTCTAAGCTCTTCAGTGCTTCCTAGCTGACATTCACACACTCATCGGAGCAACTTGGGGTTAGTATCTTGCCCAAGGATGCTTGGCATGCAGACCGGGGGAGCCAGGGATCAAAACACCAACCTTCTGATGAGTAGATGACCTGCTCTACCTCCTGAACTACAGCTACCCCACAAACCCTTCACAGCCACCAAACAAGCTCCAACTCAACTCACAGCTCTCGCCCCTCCTGATTTTGCTGAATTATTTTAGTTGAATGTTTCTTAAAAAGTTGGCATTGTCCTTTTTTCAGAAGAAGGAGGGAGGACAACAACTACTGATGAACTACATTTAAAGCCTGGATCATTAGTAATAGAGACTGTGAGATATACAAATATGAAAACGTAAAACACAGACTTTTAATTACACTAAATGCAAAACAAAAAAACAACAACATCGATGCATAATCTTTTCTTATTTAGAAAGAGTCAATATACAAGATAAGACTTTTTCTACTCTTCAGTTTTTCATTTGAAATACAGAATAGGAATAGGAAGGTCTTAGAAATGCGTGTGGTGGAGAGGTGAGCTGTGTGATTGTAGCAGAATGGTTTAAGCCTGCTTTCAATAAGCAACAATAAGCATGCCTGTTTTGAATATGCTAACCTATTACTAGCAGGGACTCTGCGTATATGTCCTTCACTGTCCACTTTTAAATCACGTCTTAAAACCCACTTCTATTCTTTGGCCTTTATCCTCAGTGAGACTTAGTTTCTCTTTTAATTGAATTAGTTATTTAGCAAATTATTTTACTTTTCTTTTATTTGGTTTTTATTTATATCTCATGTAATTTTATTTTATAGTTCCAATGTCCAGCACTTTGTGTCAGCTGTGGTTGTTTTAAAGTGCTTTATAAATAAAGGTGATGATGATGATATAAGGAGGCTCTGTCACCTGCCTCTCACTGTTCATTGACGGTTGAATTGCATCTGTTGTCGCTCGCTGTTTGGTCGGCTTTATGTGAACAGGTGCTTTGATGTGGTATGTATGTGGTGCCTGTTGCACAGAAGTTGTGGATGTTTTGCTTAATCTGACTTGGTTGTCTACTTAAAGGCCTTTTGCTGATGCATCTCCTGTTGCTGTTGGGCTGGGAAACTTACCACTGCCTTCCTGGCATGCACAATACAATAGAAGAGGTATGTATCGCGTTGTTCGCAGTATTGTTAGCTTTGGGCCTAAACTATGTGCATGTGATGGTGGGTCGGGAAAAGCTCATCTCACGTCTAAGTAGAGTAGCAGGGCAGGCCAGCTATGTATAAGCTGCCCTTGTCCTATTTGCCGCTCTGCAGGATACAATGCTGCTTTGCTTTTGTTTTGTTTTATTTCTTTTCATGTTATTTTTTGTTTGTTCCTCGTTGTGGTGTTTTATTTGATAGATTGATGTTTATTTGATGAAGCACTGTTTAATGTTTGTAATTTTTTTTGTTCTGAATGGTTGCTTGATTAGTTGGTAAAGAATATTGTTTGTGTAGAATTTAATGTATAAGTTAATCATTTTTTGTTTGTGTATAACACTTCTGAGTTCATCCCCTTGCTTTTGTTTGTGTCCAGGGTGAGAGCTGACGGTGGTGGAGGGTCTTTTGGGTGACTTGTTCTCTGTGTGTGGTTGTTGCCAGGTTCTCTTTACAATTGCATGCATGTTCATAAGTGTCTGAGGTCATCTATTTATCTTAAGTAATATAAATGCTGCAGCATCGTGTCTGTGAAGGTTCTCAGTCATCCAGGTCATCATAGTCTAAGGAGCTTGCAAAGAAAAGCATCTGGACTTCTTTAAGTTGCTTGAAGACGTTTCACCTCTCATCCGAGAAGCTTCTTCAGTTCTAAGGTCAAATGGTGGAGAGTCCCAGATTTAAACCCATTGGGAGTTTCCCCCCAAAGAGGGACAAAAGGACCCCCTGATCACCTAATCACATGAGCCAAGGCATGAAAATGCGTGTGGGTCACAATCGCCTCGCCTCGCTTCTGTCAGTCTGCCCCAGGGCAGCTGTGGCTACAACCGTAGCTGCCTCCACCAGTGTGTGAATGTGAGAGTGAATGAATAGTGGCATTGTAAAGCGCTATATAAATCTAATCCATTATTATTATTATTATTATAATCAGCCAGGGATTCAGATGCGCTCCTTGTGAAACATTAGCCCCACCCTATCATGTGATTTCCTGAGGTCAGATGGCCCAGGGTGTGAGTGGGTGTTAAGGCGTCTGGGAAGGGATCTCAAAACTGGATTATAGATGGCAGACAGTTGGTGTCATAAGCATTCCTCGCTTATGGACTGGACATACACACACCCACAACCACCTACACACACACACAATGGACAACTGTACCCTCAAACACACAATAATAACATGGACTGAACCACCACTCATAACCACTAGCACTTTATACAGCCTCTGTAGAAATTATCCACATATCTCACTTATCTTAACTGCACTACTGTATAGTTCTGTGTAAATAATCATTCTGTACATACGATAATTTTTAATCCTACAACTGTTTATAACCTGCATAGTTCACATTTCTGTATAGTTTTTTATTTCATATTTATATCCTGTTCATAGCCTGTACATACTTATAGTTATAGCATATTCATAACATACTTCATACTGTGTACATTATAACATCCCATAATAGACCCATTTCTGTAATATACTCACATATCTATATTATTGCTAATATATATTGTAACATATCTATATCATGGCTAAAGCACTTCTGGATGGATGCAATAAAGTTGAATTCTATTCTATTCTACACTGTACAGCAAACACCACGTTGTTAAGTCTGTGTTTTGGAGTTTTGTCTTTCGGGTGAACCAGTTTTTGTCTGGCAACGTTGTTGCGTCTGTCGTTCTTATCCTCCCTCGCTGGTGTCTGATCCTCTTTTCTGTGCCTCTTTGCTGATTTTATAAACGCCCATTTAGGATAACCGCATGTTTTGAGTGCTTCCTTTACATGTGTGTGTTCCTTCTTTTTCCCTTCAGGCTTAGAGGGAACATGTTCTGCCCGGTGGTGTAGGGTCCTAATTACTCCAAGTTTGTGTTCCAGAGGGTGATGGGAGTCAAAGAGGAGGTACTGGTCCGTGTGTGTGGGCTTCCGGTAAACTTCGATGTTGAGGTTGCCGTTCTCTTCAATGTGCACAGCGCAGTCCAGGAAAGGCAAACAGTTATCCTTTGTGTCTTCTCTGGTGAACTTGATGTTTTTATCCACAGCGTTAATGTGCGCAGTGAAGGATTCCACTTCTTGTGTCTTGATTTTGACCCAGGTGTCGTCTACATATCTGTACCAGTGGCTGGGTACTCTTCCTTTGAAAGAGCCAAGAGCCTTCCTTTCCACTTCCTCCATGTAAAGGTTGCTACAATCGGTGACACGGGGGAGCCCATGGCACAGCCATGTTTTTGTCGATAGAAACTCTCGTTGTATTTTAAATATGTGGTGGTGAGGCAGAGGTCTAACAGTGTGCAGATCTGATACATACAGTAAATAATGACCAATGTTGGGCAATTAATTATATAGTTAATTCTTCAAAAAAGTAACTGAGTTTTGCAAACAACAAAGTTTTTGCAGCTGTTTACCTAAAAATGCAGCCAAGGCGTTTTTTTAAATAAACATTTCAAACTATTTACAGAACAATCAGCTGTTCTGCATCAAATCTGATGCCACACAAATTATTTGTGTCACTCCAAAAAATAATTTCTGTCCACTATGAGATGAAGGAGAACTACAGCCTGATACCTGCAGGCCTGACAGCAGCAGATGTATCACTGCTGTAACACCTGTAACATTCAGCAGTCGCCTCATTGTTCTGACACACACAACAAAACTATTGACTACACTACACACTAACTACACAAGATTTGCGCTAAACGTGGCAAATCTCTCACATCTCAAAACACGCCATCACTCCTAAAACTTCCTCCCGTTTCTTAACAACTAAATGCCATGTTTTGATTGGTCGACATGGTACATTTTTTGACCAATGGGAAAGGGTGGAGGTGTTTTGGTTTTGCTCACAGGCGGAGAGCGTTTTCCTTATAAAATGTTTCTTCCCGCAGTAAATATAAACAACGACAGTATTCAGGAAGAAAACCAAACATTGCAGATATTTTTATCATAACTCTGGTTTTACGTGGCCGATCAACACAATTTAAAAACTGGTATAAAGTCCACACTTTTTCCGTCAGTTGTTCGTCTGTCCTGCTCACATCTCCATTGGTTGTACACGTTGTCATTAACGTGGCTTCACTCCACATCAGCCGCTTTGCTCGCTAAAACACCGGTGTCGGCACATAAGGACGCTGTCATAGCCTGTCAGCCACGTTGATTAGCTGCGTATATATGAATGTGAATCGCATCATTGGCTGGACTATGGGATAAAGTGGCATCGTTCTGATCCCATACGGGAGCAGCCAGTCACTGACTAACACTGCAAAACAGAATTGTTAAAGTTTTAATTTTAATTTCAATTCAGGTTAGATTTTTTTTTTGCGCAATGCAGATTTTTTCTGCACAGAGACCGTGCCAGCAGTGCGCAATTGCGCACGTGCGCAGCTTAGAGGGAACATTGCCTGTAAATGAACTGTTAATCCCACAAAAAGCCATGGAAAAATCATCATGAAAAAACTCATGGAAAATATAGAAAGCATTGTTTCATGTTAAACCTGGACAAACATGGAATCCCTCCTTTTGGCACATGGTCTCTCCCATGAGTCAACTCATCAGAACTAGGAGAATAACAAAAGAAAAAGGTTAGTTAGATCAGAGACAACATCAGGGCTTCTCCTGCGGAGTAACTTCGCTCCAGCCCAGTAAACCCTGTGTTAGAGAATATAATTAGTATTAACGTCATGTTAAGTGTGTCTAACTCTTGGCTCCTCTTGAGGCCTGCACACCACAATTACCTAAAAACCAAAATCAGTGAGTAAATACAAACTTCACACTTGCAAACTGTAAGGTCATAGGAGTAATAAGGCATCCAACACCACAGACACAAGTGTGCCATGTGCAGTTTATTTCCCCAAATCATTAAAACACTACTGTTACCATAATTTGCCCAAATCATGGATCATCCCATGTGTTTAATCAAAATGATTGTAACCAGTGACTTTTCTTAAGTAATGTCACTCACTTGTTTTCACACTATGAGCTCAACAGTGATATGATAATGAGCCCCACACTAAGATGTTCTGTAATCACTGCACAACCTGCTTCATTTCGCTCATGTCTGCCTGTGTGATGCCAAAACCCTTAGAGAGTAAAATAAATAATAACCAGTGGTGTATCCTCGCAGGTCGGGCCTGGATCAACAGATTCCAGAGGTGCTGCTGTAAATCATGTGGTCAACCCTCCTTTTCTGTGAAAGGAGGGATACTGATTTTAACACAGTATGTGTTTCACATTGAATACACATTTTCTGTAGCATCCCCAGTTGAAAAGATGGTCTCTCAAACTGATGGTTCACAATCCTTTTATTAAACAGCCGTGTATGTGAACACACCGTAAGAGCTACAACATACAGAATAAAAGACTATTAGTCAATCAAACAGTAATAATGATAATAATAATACATTTTATTTGAAAGCGCCTTTCAGAACACTCAAGGACACTGTACACAGTAGAATAATAAAAGCAACAAAAAAAGCAAGCAGTTCACACAATCATAAAAGCATAAGATATAAAACAAATTTAAAATAGCAGAGTGGAGAGGTTATGTGGGATAAGCTATTTTGCACAAGTGAGTTTTGAGTTGGGACTTAAAGAGAGAGAAGAGATATTTCTTAAATCAGAAGGTAGGAATTCCAGAGTGGGGGAGCAGAGCAGCTGAAAGCCCTGCTTCCCATGGTAAATGGACTGGTTCTTATATAGCACTTTTCTACTCCATCTGAGCACTTAAAGCACTTTATTCAACTACTTCATTTACCCAATCACTTCTTCTAAGTATCTAACATTCAGTCACACTCCGATGGATGCATCGGAGAGCAACATGGGGTTAGCATCTTGCCCAAGGATATTTGGCATGCAGACTGGGATCAAACCACTGACCTTCTGGTTAGTGACTGACCTGCTCTGCCACCTGAGCTACAGCCACCCCACCCCATGGTGGCAAGATGGGGGGAGGGGACAGAGAGAGAAACGGAAGAAGAAGATCTAAGACACCGAGATGGGGCGGCGATCTGAACCAGATCAGAGAGATATGGAGGAGAGAGATGATGAATAGCCTTAAATGTGTAGAGGAGCATTTTGAAATTGATGCGATATTTGACCGGGAGCCAATGAAGCTGCTGCAGGACAGGAGTGATGTGGTGGATAGAAGGGGTGATAGTACGGGCAGCAGAGTTCTGGACGCGTTGGAGCTTGTGGATGGATTTCTGAGTAAGACCAAAAATAAGCGAATTACAATAATGGATCCGGGAAGTAACAAGGCTATGGACAAGAATGGCAGTGGTATGTGGGGTGAGAAAAGAACAGAGACGATTAATGTTGTGCAATTGAAAATATGCAGACCGAGTGACAGTATTAGTGTGTGTAAAAAGTAATATGTAATAAATAGTGTTGGTATTTGGTATTGCACAGTGGTGGTTCATAGAGGAAATGGGGAAAAAAAAGAAAATTAAAGAAATTGTGGTGGGGGGTGTTATCGGTGCATGTGTGAGTTCAGGGTGGCTTTAGGGAAGAAACTGTTTTTGAGTCTGTGGGTTTTTGTGCTGATGCACCTGTAGCGCTTCCCTGAGGGAACCAGGCTGAACATGTTGAAACCAGGGTGGGATGATCTTCTGTGCTGTCTTGACCACACTCTGAAGCCTCGCTCTATCCGCCTTGGTGCAGCTGCCGTACCATACCGTGATGCAGTAGGTTAGCAGGCTCTCAATGAATGAGCGGTAGAAGGTCAGCAGCAGGTTGGAGTTCAGCTTGTGCTTCCTGAGGACCCTCAGGAAGTGCAGCCGCTGTTGGGCCTTCTTGACGACCGCTGAGATGTTGTCTGTCCAGGAGATGTCAGCAGAGATGAGGACACCAAGGAACCAGAAGGTGTGGATGCTCTCCACACACTCCCCGTTGATGTAAAGGGGGGCTAAGTCAGTGCTGTGTCTCCTGAAGTCGACAATGAGCTCTTTGGTTTTCTTAGTGTTCAGTGCCAGGCTGTTCTCTGAACACCAGGCTGCCAGCTTCAGGACTTCCTCTCTGTAGTCTGCCTCGTCTCCCTTTGAGATGAGTCCGACTACCGTGGTGTCATCAGCAAACTTGATGATGAGATTGTTGTTGTGGGTTAAACTGCAGTCGTGGGTGTAGAGAGAATACAAGAGAGGGCTCAGCGCACAGCCCTGTGGGGTTCTCAGTGTGCGAGTGGAGGAGAGATGAAGGAGGAGCCTTACAGTCTGGGGCCGGTTTGTGAGAAAGTCCTTTATCCAGGCACATGTGGGGGGACGGAGGCCAAGAGTGACCAGTTTGGTGATGAGTATGTCCGGGATGATTGTATTAAAGGCTGAGCTGTAGTCCACGAAGAGCATTCGGATGTCGCTCTGCCGCTGCTCTAGGTGACTCAGCACAGCGTGGAGGGCTGTGGCGATGGCGTCTTCTGTGGATCTGTTTGCGCGGTATGCGAACTGGTGGGGGTCGAACGCTCTCTGGTGGGGGACTAGTCTCTCAAAGCATTTCATGATTGCCAGCGTGAGGGCCACAGGGTGGTAATCATTCAGCTGGGTCCAAGCTCCAACAAAATAACAGCCACTTATAAATTTACAAAACACTTTACAAATATGAATATTTACATTTTCCCACTGTAACATTTCACATTTCCCAACAATACATTGTGATACTGTAAACAAAAAGCAGCCAGTAAAACACAGTTTCCTTCACACAAAATCAGCAACACAGAAAAGTAGCAGCTAAAGGGTTAAGTCTGCAAGGCCCGCACACAGTCCTACAGTCTGCCCTTCTCTGGGCTTTGTCATCCTCCTGCCCTGCAAAAACAAACAAAAAAGCCCCACAGACATCCACCCTTTTCACTGTTTGGGTGGATTAGGCATTAGAAGTGATTAATCCTAAAATAGTTACCGTCTTCTCAATTTCAAGTCAGTCACACTTAGTCCACATCATCAGTCCAGTCACAGTCCACTCACATGCATTCATACCAATCACTGGTGATAGTGGAAAACTGCGCACTAATTTAAGTATTCACTGACAGCAATTGTACATCATTCCAAAAATAAAAACAATTCTTACTGCTTTTGAAATGGATTGAATCGCTACAATCCTTTTAAACACAGGACTTAGCATCTAATATGGTCAGCATCCTAGGTAGGTGAATTTCCTCCAAAACCCATCTAATCTAGAGAAGCTCACCTTGTATTTGCTCTCAATTAAATGTTTTATAGCGCTTTTAATTCCAATCTTGCAGGTCTGCTTAAAGAGAGCTAATTATAAAATCACAAAATATCACCCCCAGAGGGACGAAAGTTGACAGGTATTCCCTAAGTGCACAATTACATAAAAACCATAGTAGTCATATATCATCACACCTATGGGCAATTTAGATTGTTCAATTATCCCCACAAACTGCATGTCTTTGGACTGTGGGAGGAAGCCAGAGTACCCAGAGGGAACCCACGCAAACAAAGGGAGAACATGCAAACTCCACACAGAAAGACCCCGGCCTGATGGCGGAATTGAACTCAGGACCTTCTCGCTGTGAGGCAACAGTGCTAACCACCGTGCCACCCGGAAATGCATGTTCAAAAAATTATCACAAAAGAGAATTTCCTTCATACACTGAATCACTTGTGTAGCTCCAATCAATCAGAAAGCATCTCACAATTTACTGTGTTAACAACTACATTTATTGTCTGATCACTGGTTGGTCAAACTGGTCACTTTTACAAAAGTTAAACTCTTTTCCTGCAATCTGGAGAGTTAATTGGCAGCAGTGGATACACTCAGCATTTGATAACAAGTGTCTGTTAAATTTACACAATTTTAACATTGATGAGAGATAACAAGCTGATCTTCATTGCATGTGTGTGTGTTAGTAGGCAGGTTTAATGCATGTGTGTGCAGTGGAGCTGCAGATTCAGCAGGGCATGTCCTTAAAGCTGCCTTTCCTTCACATTTCTCTGTTTATGTGTGTTTGTGTGCGTTTTATTTTTACCTTTGTTGCGATTCTACGGACTCTTTCTCAAATCTCCACAAGACAGTCGGCCACAGTTTTCCAACTTAATTTTCATGTGCTCTCACATTAACAACAACAGCCTTCATTTCTCCTCCATGGTCCCACTTCTCACAGCTTCTGTCTCTCTCCCACGTCTGCAGCAGTTCACGGTTGTGGCGTGTCAGAGGCCAGTGGGCCGTTCTTCTTCAGCTTTGCCTTTTGTCTTTCACTCTTTTCAGTCTCTTCCTTTGCCATTTCAACTCCCAGTATGACAAATGTGAAACTCAGACAGTCTTCACAAGTCCATTCACACACAGTGATGTTGCAGGTGAACCTCTCAGCTTGCGATTGGGAGCACATGCTTCCATCCACAATGGCATTTGTACATGCTGCTGAACCCTTTAAGGTTTAAGGTTTAGGGCAGTGTTGCTGTCTGTTCGCCTTGTTGACTCTTGAAGTCGACGCCGTTGCTCTCGAACAGCATTTTGTCTTCAGGGAGAGATTGATTGTCCTCGAAGCTTGTTCTTCAGTGTGAGGTGTACATGAAGGTGAAGCTGTGAATATTCAGCCAAAACACGGCTGATGTGGTTCCAATTATGTTAAGCTATCATTTTGTTCTTTGCTTGTGGAGGACGTTGATCCAGTTCCGTAGCCACCTGTACAAACACACTAAGACATATATTTAATATCATTTTCATCACTGCTCATTAACACTTTCCCTCTCTTCTTCTTCTATCTACATTTTAACACATCTCTTTCCATCACTCTCTGTTATACACACACCCACAGCACTTCTTACCAAAGGTGTGGACTCGAGTCATTAATTTTATGATTTTAGACTTGACTTGAAAAAATGTTGTAAGACTTGTGACTTGACTTGGACTTTTACACCAGTGACTTGGGGCTTGAATTGGACTTGAACCTGTTTACATGAAAAGACTTGATATTTTACCCAAATCTAAAATTTAACATACATATTTTATAAAAAGTGCGGACCATTAATTCATTTTATTTATTCATTCATTCTTACCTCCATGTGTATGTGAGCGTGAGCTGTAGCACAGCCAATCAAATTAACCAGATTTTAAAAACAAAAAACAAAAACGCTCAAACCAAAAATGCTGCCAAGAGTAACTTCTTTCGGGTACATAAACTATGAAGTAGTCAACAAAAAACGTGCAAGAAGAGAATCACAGATGGAGATGGAACAACTTCCAACTTTGTCCGACATTTGAAGTTGCATAAAGAACGGTAGGTGGTGCTTTTTTTTGCTACGATGAGATAGCTGACTTAGCTAACTTCATCTTATTAGCAAATGTTCTCCGGGCTACGTTGATTAAACTGTTTGGCTTTAACATGTATTATATCATTGTCAGGCTATTTTAAATCCGGTCCTGGCCCACCTTGGTGTGTAATTGAGTAGTCATGCTATACATAGCCTTTTTCTTCTGTCATTTATGTCAATACATCACATAAAATACTTTGATCTCATCTTATTAGCTGTTGTTTATTTGCAAAGGTCAGTTATTCTTAACAGGGATGCTAAACACTGCTTAATGGATCCAGTGTGCGTCTGATGCCCCAAAGCTGACTCAGAGCTGCAGTATGGAACAGATGTGGGTGTGTCCTCATCTCCCAGAGGAGTCCAAATCATCATCAAACAGCCTTACAGACACAAAAACATGTGAAAATATAAACAACCAGACTATCAGCAGTGATTTAACTACTTTAAGACCTCTGTGAAAATCATTTACAGTATACATCACAGAATTTAAGGCCTTTATAATCACAGAGCACAGAGAAAAGTACTAAACTGAATCAATTTCAGCTTTCGTTTCTCATGATGTATATTCTATTAATAATTACATTTCATTATCTGTGTCTTTACCACACATTTGCCACACAGGTGTAGATACTGTAGGTTCAGTGAATGTTTAAACTGCACTGTTGCCAGTTCACAAAATGTAACATTGAACAGTCCTTAACTTAACTTAAAATAAATTGTGTAATCTCTAATTATCCAGCCAGAGGCAAAGGCTTTATCATGTTGACCTGAACTTCCCGACGTAAGTCATAGAACAAAGCAGATGAAAGAAGCACAGCATCGTCTCAGTCTCTTGGAATGAGAGGCACTCCCCATATCGTCGACTAATTAAAGTTCCATTATTCAATAAAGAAAGTGGAAAATTATACATTATACAGGCATTGTTTTACATAAAACTGCCTTCAACGTGACACCAATTCAGATCTTTATAAAGAGGAATGTAAGTCGTTGTGTGATTTTTTTTTCTTACAGACTGACCTTACTCTTAAATCTCATCTTACATCTTACACTGTGGTTCCTGCTTCCTCCTTTTTTTTAAATGAATCTTTCTTTTTATCTTTTCATCTATCTTACTTTTAAATTATATTTCTAAACATAAGAAAACATGTATTATTAGATGAACAATAGACTCTTTCACTTTCCCTCTCTGGTACTTAAGCAGAAGCATTACTCGGCCTCACCCAGCCTCTTGTTGATACATCTGACACTTAGAACAACAGTGTTACCTGATGCTTTGTATTTAAAAACTGAAAGAGCTCAGCAGACTTCAAATCTCTGTGATGAATGCACTGAAAAGAAACAAAGATCTTTTGTCAACGTAAAGACTTGTTCTTCATTTTCTCACAGGTTCAATGAAGCATCTAGTTTGTCTTGAATTTACCTTTAAACTCTGACCCAGACTCAAGAAATGAACAAAGAGAAAATGTGACTGTATTTCATGGATAAAATATATGTTAGAATTGTAAAAAATCTAAAGAAAATTTGTTGTCATAGGGTTAGGGTAAGGGTAGTGAAGAAAAATGACCAGAGGGTTAGTGACCTTTTCTTCACTACTTTCCAGAAAGGTACGTCATGCAGTGATAAACACAGATTTAACCAATAGCAAAGTTCATGCATAATCCTTAGCATTTTTTCTGTATAGTACAAACAACACACCAGTACAGTGTGTACAGTTTTGTAGTACTTTAATTTGAAGTTTTTGATTTGATGACAGTTCTCCTTCAAAATAACAACTTTTCACTTCAGAAATCATTTAGAGCTTCACACTGTCCTGTTTTCAAAGGTTGTTCTGCATGAAATCTAAACAATGAAAGCTATGACCTGTTTTTATTATGAAGTGATTCAGACGTCATACACAATTTTCAAGTCTTTTTCTTTCAGCTGTTCCCTTTATGGGGCTCCACAGAGGATCATCTCAGCCTATCCTCCTCTGACACACCGACCCTCTCCAAGTCCTTTGCTTTGGGTGGTTGACTCCAGGCATTTAAACTCATCCACCTTCAATCACTCTGCTCCTTGCATGTTCATCTGTATCTTTCCTCTGGAGAGATGGAGAGTATCCCCATCTGCTCTCCACTTTCTATAGCATGCACAATACATGCATGCTTTTGGTCTGTGGGATGAAGCCTGAATATCTGAAGGAAATCCAAGTGTGGGTAGCTCTTGCTTTCTCCTGCAATCTAAAGCCATACATGTCACATTAACTGGTGATTCTAAACTGGACAGAGATGTGAATGAGAGGAGTGCTGTTGTATTAGCCTGTGGTGGACTGGTCACATGCCCAGGGTCCACCCAGCCTATTGCTCTCTCACTGCTTTTATCTGAAACTATGTAGTGCCACTGCCCCAGCTGAACAAGTTGAAGTGAACTATAGCAATGGTTTAGAAAAACAAATAGTATTCTGGTAAGAGTAAGAGAGAAACGAAAAGTAAAATACCTCAGCTTTGTTTGCACAGCACCATTGTGCTGTAAAACTTTGACTGTTAACTGTTAAAATCCAGCTATTAACAGAATTAGGTCAGTAATGTGCACAATGAAACGCGATGCACACATTTACCCACATGGTCCAATAGTAACTGGGACATCTGTGATCTGACGGTAAATAACATTTTGTGCACATTGTGCAGGTCAGCTGTTCCACATGGAGTTCAGTTTTATACAGCAGAGCAGTTTGTAGTAGCAGAGAGAGAATAATTTGAGCTGCTCTGAGCAGAACGCTGATTTTTACTAAAGTGAACTGACTGTGTCTCTGTAAATAAATGAAAGCGCCCTCTTAGTAGATCACCCTGTCATTGCAACATCACGATAATTTCCCCTGCTTAATAAATTGATATCATAGCCTATAAAATCCATCTTACTTAGGTAAAATTTCCTTCATGCAACGACAACACTGATTCTCCTTTCTTTAGGATTCAGAATTTATTATGGCAGCCATGCAGGTTCTTCCACGTCATGTCTCTCAGCGAAATGGAATATAGGAGCACGCTCTTTGTCTCCCCAGAGTCCTTTGTCGTGTCATCCTGTTCCCCTCCACCCGTTTTCCCTTTTTCCGTAGTTCCTACCTCCCTGTGTTTCCCCCACGAGCTTCTATGTTTTATGGATTCTGTTTTCCCTTAAAAACAAGATCGCTTCATTGGACATCTGTCTGCACATGAGTCTGCATTTGAGGTCCTCATTCACCGTCCAACTGGACACGGTTCAAGATCTGTAACCTCCAGACTTTGATATCACATCATTTGAAGACCTGGGGCATAAATTCTGTCTGAATAGAAAACATTTACAAATATCAATTGTAAAAATGTAAAGTTTTGTAAAAGCATTGTAAAGTACAGGAAGATTTAGGACATCATATGGCATTCATACAAGCTTTAAGAGACTGTAATGATAAAAACCTAACAGTTCTCTTCTGTTAAGATTCTGTCAGAACATGTTTGCATCTGAATATACTGAATGAATCTTAATACGATTCTTTGTTGTAAACATATACTGTTAATGTGAATTTAAGTACTGTGAGACTTTAAAACTGTCTTTAAAAGAAGAAAAGTAGAAACTATCATGTGGATTAAACTGCTTTTTCAGGTGTAACCTTACATTTAATGAATAATAATAATAATTCAATTCAATTCAATTTTATTTACACAGCGCCAAATCACAACCACAGTTGCCTTAAGGTGCTTTATATTGTAAGGTAGACCCTACAATAATAGATACAGAGAAAACCCAACAATCACATGACCCCCTATGAGCAGCACTTTGGCGACAGTGGGAAGGAAAAACTCCCTTTTAACAGGAAGAAACCTCCAGCAGAACCAGGCTCAGGGAGGGGCGGGGCCATCTGCTGTGATTGGTTGGGGTGAGAGAAGGAAGACAGGATAATCAGAATCAGAATACTTTATTAATCCCGAAGGAAATTAGGGTTACAGCAGGCAGCACGCTAATGGCGCATGCGCACTTACAAAGGAACCTTCTGACCAACTTTACACAAACATCACATTGGGGAGACATGTCAGAGAGGTAGGCTGATAGGAAAAAAACAACGAAAATACATAACATGAGGTAAGAGGAGGAGAAAAAAAACTCCACTCAGACTGAGCTCCTAGTGGGAGAACAGTTTGATAACAGAAAAAACACCTCAGCACAAAAAGCACATGACTATCAGTACACCATAGAAACACAAGACAAGCAACAGGGGCGGGTAAAGGGTGAGAGAGAGCCGGTGTAGACAGCGCATCCGGTCCTGCAGCATGTCTGCGCTGGTCCAGTCGACCGCCATCTTCCCCGGTAGGGCACAAGCATCGAAGGCGTTTGGAAAGGGAGGGGGGATCAGTGTGTGCATATCAGTGTATGTGTGTGTGTGTGTCCAGAGTTCAGCTGAGACAGTGTCCTTTGCCCTGCCAGGCTAAGTAAACAGTCTTCCAGCCAACCCAGGTGGCCTTGCATGGAATGGGGGGAAACCGTCTAAACACAGTCGTTATCAGGGTGTTTTGTTCAGCTCCAGCCTTGAGACCGCAGCTGGTGCCGAAGGGGTCTCCGCATGAAGTGATGGTGGTTTTTACTTTAGTGCGAACAGCTCATATGAATTTCAAAGCAGTTCAACAGTCCAACACTGGTCTCTCAATCTCCCGTTGGAGAGCCGTGAGCTTTCTATGATGTTATCCAAACTTACGTTCCGTGATGTTGTCATTCTTTTTGCTCAAAGAGCAGGTTCTGAGAACTCATGACCGCAGTGCACTTCCCAAGATTTGATCCAATTTGCGCTCAAAGGTGTTGTTCGAGCTAGCCCCTCCAGATGTAATCCAGTTTTCCACTCAGAGGTCTTGTTCTGAGTATTCACGGCAGCCGTGCGTTCTCCAAGATCTTCTCTGTGCTGACTCAATGAGCCCATTTTGAGAAACTCACGCCTCGTCCCATCATTTCAATCCCAGCGGGCAGCCTTGTGGGGGTTTGAACAGCCGGTTCCGCTGCCTTAATTCTTCGATAAGCCAGGGCCAAGCCAGCTCCGATCAGCAAGAACCCTGTTACCATGGTTCCGAATAGGTAGATATCTTCAGCAGTCAGGCTCACCCGAGCCCAGACTTCTTGTTGAGAAGGGGGTGTCAATTGCATTCAGAGACCAGTTGATCAAATCCAAATCCATAAAGACATGCTGTGGAAGGGAGACAGATGTTAATGACAGATATGATTCAATGCAGAGAGGTCTATTAACACACTCAAAAAAAATAATTCATTGGATGAACGTAATTTTATCCTCCCACTTATATTCCATCTAAACAAATCATGTTATATTAATCCATCTTGATTGTGTTGTTTCAACATGATATATGTTTGTAAGTATAACATAATATTCACATTAACATTCAATTAATTTGACTTTTATTCAGTTAACATGTTTGTACCAAGTTAGTCTAATTAAATTAATTTAAATTCATGTTATATTGTTTGAACACTTTGGCACATCAAAAGTCAGTCTTGTTACATGAACTAGTAAATATTTGTTTGTTACACCAATGTTAATCTTGTTGAATTAACAAATGTAATTTATGTCTGTGGCACTCACACCAATTGTGTTTCAGTTAGTGTTTGTATTGTTTATGTAAACATTACTTTTAACTCAATTAATGAAACATACATAAACGATAACTTGCAAAACCATCTCTTTTATTTTGCTTGAACTTTCTTAAAACAGTTGGCAGGATCTCAGCTCAGCCCAGCTTTCTCCCCTTCAACCGTCTCATACTAACCTTATTATCTAACTTTATAGGAAGTTAAAAATGCGCCCACATTTGGAGTGGCTCAAAGCTAATAGATCACTGAGCTCACAAGCTGAGTAAATAACTGGTACATCATTCTTTAACAGAAACACATGTAGGAGACCACAGAACAATCAAGACATGCTGACTGAAAGAAAAATAGTCTGAAGAATAGTTTGCCAACAAAGAATAATATCCCGAAAGCAACTTTGGTAAAATGTAGTAAAATATGCATTGCAAGAAAAAGCATGAATTTTAACACAATTTAATATTGAGCATTACTATGTTTCTTGCATACATTCATTAGTGCTCCATTTAATCAGGCTGTGTCCATTAATGGTAACTTTAGTCTATTTAACGTGTGGAGAAAACATTTAATAAGTTTGAGAACAACTGCTCCACTCAAACAATTTGTGAAAACCTGTGGGTACATTTCCTTTGTAACAATTGCCCATCTTGCACGAATCAGTGTTTAAACTGCAAGTGTATGAGACTTTAACTTATGAACTAACAATCTTTGTCTAATGTCCACTGAGCAAACCACAAAGTCCTTATGAACATTTTATAACTTACAATTTTGAACCCTAACCCTAAACACAAATTTGCATTGCAGAAATATGGAAAAATATCTGGCTTCCCTGAATCTGAAACCTCTGCCCATCCAGCTTCATGATAATCTTTTGCAAGACTTCAAAAGTGCATTTGAGCTCCGGTGGGTAGCTTAGGTTCAGACAGTATATCGGTCCAAATAACAGAGCACAAGCAATTGCAATGCTCCTCAAACCAGTGAGAATCTCCACACCTCCAATCAGGACACCGATGTTCTCTGGGTCATCTCCAGGCTCTACACCCTCCTGCTGTAGGACATACACTCCCATCACAGTTTGTTCCATGGCTTCAGCGTGGCCTCAGTGTTCTGTGATGTGAAATATAATAATACATTTGTCTGAGTCTAGATATGCAAAAAAAAAAGAAAAAGAAAAGGAATTCAGCAATCAGCGTGGATATGCTGATATGTTTACCAAATTCTAAATTCTATGTCTCTGGTTTCACACCTCAGAAATTTGACATTAAACAAAACAAGGAAAAATTACAATATGTTTTAGTTGTACAGGGTGTCACATTTTGCTGTTTCATATATCAAAATTATCCCTGCATTAAATTACATAACACAGAACACCTTGTGAATGTAACTCACCGTATATTCCTTCACAAGTTTGTCGCAGTCTCGTAGTCACACAAGGACTTCAGGATGGATGCTCGTCTTGCATGTATTGTGTCATCCTAGGGAAAAAGGGAATCCATAATGACAATATTTAGCTTTCAGGCAGCAGTTCGAAAAAGGAATACTTTGTTTGGAAGGACCAAAAGGCAAGTACTCATCTATCTCAACCAAATCAGACACAAAATGAGGCAACCAAACAGGTTTGTTTTTTCATTTTGATCAAGATTAGCCATGTGACTTCATCAATTACTTATTAATATCAGACTGACGCTTATATAATTTGTATAACAATATGAAAATAACTTAGGACTTTTGCCTACCATATGTATAGATATTTTTGCTCATAAAATTGGCATGTTATGGGCATAAAAAGTTCTTAAACACAGGTCTAACCATTTTAGCACACACCTTGGAGATGGTCCCCATGATGTGTCTCATTTTTCTTCCAGCCCTCCACCTTTGCCTCTAAAGATCTCCATCATCTAGCTCAGAAAAGAATGTAGATAGCAGCGGTACTGTCAATATGCGCAGGAGTTCCTTGTCAATCTGAAAAACATGAACATGATGCCAAAAACCAAAGAAAAAAACAGATTAATAATAACAACAACAATACTACTACTACTGCTAATAATAATAATAATAATAATAATAATAATAAGTCAAACATATGAAACTTACCATGTATTGTTGAGGAGGTGTAAGAATCTCAGAGCATGGGAATGTGGCTTTATTTTGCGACATATTTCTGAGGAGAGAAATTATTTAATTAAAATAAAATTATTACTCTTGATGAATTTGTGTTAATATCTACATACTGTGAAATGTGAAGACTGTTAGTCAGCCTTAATGCAGAGCACCAGAGAGCAGAGAAACTATGACCCAAACAAAGATCCACCTGAATCATTCTGAATTCAAAAAAAAAAAAAAGAAAATGCACATGCAATTATTGTGACTGTTTGGCACCACACACTCCCTGATATATAAAGCTCCTCTAAGTTACCACACTACATGGGTAAAACATTTAACAAATAGTATTTATCTCTCACACTCCTAATCTAAATAAATATATGAAGAGATATGTGAATAACTTACCTTACTGTCAAGTATACCAAAGGAGTAACTCCACGTGTGCTCGTTAACGTCTCAACGGACTCTTCCGCATCTGGTGGGCGTGGAGCATGTGCAATGCATGACACTATCTGAGTCGTTGGTTTGATGGACCTCATTCTCATTGGATTGCCATGAATGAATTTAACTCATCAGAATTTTCTTTGACTCATATTCAACAAAAAAGAATGAATCATTTAATACCCATAAAAATGATTTCTTCATGTAGTGTAAACATATTACTGCTTTGCTAATCAAACACATGCCCTAGTTGATTTTTTTTGAGTGCACATAGTGAGTGAGAAAGGTGACTGGAAAGGAAAAACTCAATGCATCATGGGAATCCCCGGCAGCCTACGTCTATTGCAGCATAACTAAGGGAGGATTCAGGGTCACCTGGTCCAGCCCTAACTATATGCTTTAGCAAAAAGGAAAGTTTGAAGCCTAATCTTAAAAGTAGAGATAGTGTCTGTCTCCCGAATCCAAACTGGAAGCTGGTTCCACAGAAGAGGGGCCTGAAAACTGAAGGCTCTGCCTCCCATTCTACTTTTAAATACTCTAGGAACAACAAGTAGGCCTGCAGAGCGAGAGCGAAGTGCTCTAATAGGGTGATATGGTACTACAAGGTCATTAAGATAAGATGGGGCCTGATTATTTAAGACCTTGTATGTGAGGAGCAGGATTTTGAATTCTGGATTTAACAGGAGGCCAATGAAGGGAAGCCAAAACAGGAGAAATCTGCTCTCTCTTTCTAGTCCCTGTCAGGACTCTTGCTGCAGCATTTTGGATTAACTGAAGGCTTTTCAGTGAGTTTTTAGGACATCTGATAATAATGAATTACAGTCGTCCAGCCTGGAAGTAATAAATGCATGAACTAGTTTTTCAGCGTCACTCTGAGACAGGATATTTCTAATTTTAGAGATGTTGCGCAAATGGAAGAAAGCAGTCTTACATATGTGTTTAATATGTGCGTTGAAGGACATGTCCTGGTCAAAAATGACTCCAAGGTTCCTCACAGTGTTACTGGAGGCCAAGGTAATGCCATCCAGAGTAAGAATCTGCTTAGAGACCATATTTCTAAGATTTTCAGGGCCGAGTACAATAACCTCAGTTTTATCTGAATTAAGAAGCAGAAAGTTAGCGGCCATCCAGGTCTTTATGTCTTTAAGACATTCCTGCAGTTTAACTAATTGGTGTGTGTTATCTGGCTTCATGGACAGATAGAGCTGGGTGTCATCGGCATAGCAGTGTAAATGTATGCTATGTCTTCTAATGATGCTGCCTAAGAGAAGCATGTATAATGTAAACAGAATTGGTCCTAGCACTGAACCCTGTGGAACTCCATAATTAACCTCAGTGTGTGAAGAGGACTCTCCATTTACATGCACAAACTGGAGTCTATTAGATAGATATGATACAAACCAGAGGCGGAGCCAGACATTTGAAACACCCGGGGCTTAGCCCTAAAGGGTAGTATGCATGTGGGATTTTTTATTTTTTATTTTTTTTTGGGGGGGGGGGGGTTAGAAATGACTGAAAGATTAATAGGCTCTGTTTTGAGTTTTGTTCAAAAAAGAATGACTTCATATAGGGAAAAAAATATATATATATGCAGGACACCTTAAACTAGTTTTTTAATTAAGCAGCAAGGCAGAGCAAAGTCGGGGCTGCATCAAGACACGTGGACTAAACCCCAATTCAACCAGACCCAGAACTGATCCGGAATTAAAACAGGACTACAACAGTTCAAAATCAGAACTACTTGGGATTTAACCAAGACAGAACCAGAATCAGAACTAGATGATAGTAGCACTAAAAATCATCATAGACCTGCACTACACTTGTTTTTTTAATTCCACCAAAGTCCACTATTTAGATTGAGAAAAGTTTATATAATTATTTAGCCTTGTTGTGCAAACAAGCCTGCATAACTTAATAAATGTAGAATTTGAAAAATAGTAAACCTAAAAAGAAACACTAGGTACAAGATACATGAGGGCCTATGATACGGTGATACTTTTGGTAAACAACCATTTGACTAACATGTGTGTCTCACCTGCTCTTGTTCATCTCTGTTCTGTCCTCATTCTCCATCTCCCTCTCTGTTCCTCTCTCTCCCTCTCTGTTCCTCTCTCTCCCTCTCTGTTCCTCTCTCTCCCTCTCTGTTCCTCTCTCTCCCTCTTTGTGCAGACAATCATCAAATATACAGTTGAAACCAGATATTTACACACTCTTCAGATAAAAACACAAACACTTTTTTAATTGTAACATCAAATCAGACTAAATGTTTATTTTTTTAGATTGATAAATATAAAAAACATATTTGTTAACTTTAAGAGTAAAGAGAGAAACTATCTGTATTTCTTAATTGTAAATGGCACCAAATTGTATTCAAACTTGAGCCACACTTATGGAGCTCCACAGTTCTTTTTCTGGTGTTTTGGTTGACATCTCTTGATGTTCCCATGTCACAGAAACAGGCTCTGTGTTTTGCCTTATATGCATCCACAGCTGTGCCACCAATTTACTCACATGGACTCTACTAACCAATCAGAAGCTTCTTCAGCTCAGAATGGAATCGTCTGGAGTTTTCTTATTAATTAACAATAAACTTAGTGTACATGTACTCCTAAATTTGATGAAAGTGATAAAAATAGAAGCTCTGTCTCTCTTTATTCTGACATTTAACTAATTCAAAAGATATTTCAATATTTATCTAAAACAAAAGTTTACTCTAAATTGATGTTGTACAGTAAAAATGTTTTATGTTTTCTCCCTAAAGTGTAAATATCTGGTTACAAATGTGAATATCCTGCTGTGTACTGAAATCCCTCTTGTTTTGCATAGAAATATACTGAACAACATACAAAGCATAATATATAAAATAACATTTACCTGAGTTTTTTCTTTGAAAGAACCCTCTAATGTCCATTCTTATATTTCAGTACATAACTGAAACCGATTTAGTCGGGGAGGGTAAGAACTGCAAATATGAAGTAAACACACGTAAGCTAAGACTCCCTAAAGACTCCCTTTTCATTTCGCCATTTGTTGATTCACTTGAAGAGCAAGTAACGTAATATTGGTCAAGTGATCAGTTTGATATCAATCTTTCGTGATACACCGTCATATTTACATTATTTGTACGGTACGAATGATTTGCTTTGGTACCTGGTCAAACTTAAGCTCTCCTTAGTATGGCTGGCTCCGTTTCTCCAACAGCGCACTCACAGGCAGCAGCTGCCCCGCCCTCTCGTTCAGTCGCTTAGTGCCTGAGCTCGGATCATACCAATATCAGGGGGGATTCACGCACAGTCGTAAATTCCCACAGTGTGCACTATGTGCTTCGAATATTGTGTGTACTTTTTGTTTTATACAGTTGTCAGCCAGGCATCTAACTATGAAAAAATTACACTCCAAAAGACCCCGGGCTTCTGACAAAACAACCCGGGCTTAAGCCCAGTAAGCCACCCCCACGCTCCGCCCCTGATACAAACCACTGCAGCACAGTACCTGTAACACCTACAGCATGTTCTAATCGCTCTAATAGGATATTATGGTCGACAGTATCGAACGCTGCACTGAGGTCTAGCAGGACAAGCACAGAGATGAGTCCACTGTCAGAGGCCATAAGAAGATCATTTGTAACCTTCACTAAAGCTGTTTCTGTGCTGTGATGAGCTCTGAAACCTGACTGAAACTCTTCAATAAGCCATTCCTCTGCAGATGATCTGTTAGCTGTTTGACAACTACTCTTTCAAGGATGTTTGATATGAAAGGAAGGTTGGAGATTGGCCTATAATTAGCTAAGACTGCTGGGTCTAGAGATGCTTTTTGAGTAAAGGTTTAACTACAGCCAGCTTGAAGGCCTGTGGTACATAGCTGATTATTAGAGATAGGTTGATCATATTTAAGATCGAAGAATTAATTAATGGCAGGACTTCTTTGAGCGGTTTTGTAGGAATGGGGTCTAAAAGACACTTTGATGGTTTGGAGGAAGTAATTATTGAAGTTAACTCAGAAAGATCGTATTGGTGTCACGGTTCTGGGTCCGTCGGACCCAGTATTTTGAGTTTATTGTGTTTTGGTTTCATTTTGCATCATGGATTGTTTTCTTGTTCTCTTGTTGTGGTTGTGATGATTATTATTTGAGTTTCATGTTTCTGTTATCCATGTTTTAGGAATTGTGGTTTCATGTATAGTTCAGTTCCATGTGTCATTTTCTGTCTCTCTGTGTTGAGTCCGTGTCTCTGAGTTGTGATACATGTTTCCTGTTTTATTGTGAAAGTCTTTGTCTTATGTTAGTGTGTGCAGCTTTGTTCCCCATGTCTCGTTAGCCCTGATCTCTCCCAGCTGTGTCTCCCTCCTGTTGCCGATTTCCCTCATTACTACCCTGTGTATTTAAGCCCTGTGTTTTCCCATGCTCGGTGTTGCGTCGTACCATCAGATTATGCCTGTGTGTTTTTTGGTCTCAGTGTTCAGTCCTCACTTCATGTTTTGTTTTCTTGCCAGCAATAAAGCTGAGGTTTTTGAGTTGCATTCCGTTTTCCGAGTCCTGCATTTGGATCCTCATCTCTGCCTGCCCGCACACAGAGCCCTGACAATTGGAGAAAAAGAGTCTAACTTAACATCAATGGTACTAAGAGTAGCTGTAGATAATATTACATCTGTGGGATGATTACTGGTAATTTTTTCTCTAATGATAAAAATTTTATTTGTGAAGAAGTTCATGAAGTCATTACTAGTTAATGTTAAAGGGATGGTTGGCTCAACAGAGCTCTGACTGTTTGTCAGCCTGGCTACAGTGCTGAAGAGAAACCTGGGGTTGTTCTTATTTTCTTCAATCAGTGATGAATAGTAAGATGTTCTGGCTTTGCGGAGGGCTTTCTTATAAAGCAGCAAACTATTTCTCCAGGCTAAATGATGATCCTCTAAATTTGTGACACGCCATTTCCTCTCCAGATTACGAGTCATCTGCTTTAGGCTACGTGTTTGAGAATTATACCACGGAGTCAGGTACTTCTGATTAGAGACCTTAGTTTTCACAGGAGCTACAGTATCCAGAGTCGTACGTAGTGAGGAGGTGAAATTATTAACAAGATGATCGACCTCTGTTGGAGCAGCGTTCAGATAGCTGCTCTGCTCTGTGTTGGTACAGGGCATTGAAGATGATAACAGTGGGTGGATTAAAATCACCCACTAATTATTTTATCTGAGCTGAGAACTAAATCAGATAAAAAGTCTGAGAAATCAGACAGAAACTCTGTGTAAGGCCCAGGTGGACGATAGATGATAACAAGTAAGACTGGTTTCTGAGTTTTACAGCTGGGGTGGACGAGGCTAAGCATCAGGTTTTCAAATGAATTAAAAGTCTGTCTGGGTCTTTGGTTGGTTAATAGGCTGGTGTGAAAAATTGCTGCCACACCTCCCCCTCGGCCTGTGTGTCGAGGTTTCTGGTAGTTAGAATGACTCGGGGGTGTTGATTCATTTAAACTAACATAATCATCCTGCTGCAACCAGGTTTCTGTAAGACAGAGTAAATCAATTTGTTGATCAATTATTAAGTCATGTACTAACAGAGACTTGGAGGAGAGAGACCTAATATTTAATAATCCACATTTCACTGTTTTACTCTTTGGTTCAGATGTGGATACTGTATTGTTCTTTCTTTGTGATTGTTTATGTTTAAGTTGTTTGTTGCTGGTTTTTAGTTTGTTTTTTGTCTGTTTGGGAGCTGACACAGTCTCTATGGAGATGGGTTTTTTTTGGGGGGGGTAGCAGGAGGAGAGAAGCTGCAGAGAGGCGTGTAAGACTGCAACTCTGCTTCCTGGTCCCAACTCTGGATAGTCATATTTTGGGGGGTTTAATAAATTTGTCCATATTTCTAGAAATGAGAGCTGCTCCATCCAAAGTGGGATGGATGCCATCTCTCCTAACAAGACCAGGTTTCCTCCAGAAGGTTTGCCAATTATCTATCACCACAAAGAGGTTGTGTGGCTACATCATCTTTCAGATATGGTCTATTTTTGGACACACCTTTGTTTCTTGCTCTATGTAGTTGTTTTTTTTATACCAAGCACAGTGAAGTATTTCAAAAAGCAGTTCAAACCAGTCATGCATCGCTGTCATGCTGCTGACTGTGGAAAATAACTACAGTCACGCTGGCAGCATGTTTGTACCATCTGCCTGCCAACTGACAGTCAACCGAGACATTAACAGTAACTAACAAAGGAAAGAACCAAGAAGAAGGCAAGATAACAGACCTGTTGTAAGTGATGGTAGAGATAAAATTTGCTGTAGAAAGAAAGAACGAGGAGGACTGTGAGACAAGCATCAACATTTTTGCATTAAAACTTCACACGCCACCTTAAAAGCTCAAAGTGATCTGACCTAAATTTCTACTGAGTTCAAGATCTTTGAATGAGAACAGGGCTTACACCGATCACTTTACATAAAACTGCTGACAACTTGAGACTAAACCAACTCAGGTCTTTATCAAGAGGTGCACATCTCATTATTCTGATTTGTTTTTTTACAAACTGATAATCTTCATCATTACAATAACATTTGTGGTCCCTGCTTCTCCTTTTAATCTATAATATACTTTTTATATAAAATTATATTTCCAAAGATAAGAAAACATTTATTATTAGATGAAAGATAGACTCTTTCATTTTCCCTCTCTGTTATCTAAGCAGAAGCATTACTCGGCTTCACCCAGCCACACAGATGTTTTACATTTCTCATGTCTATCAAAAGACTAAATCACTGTTAAAGCATCAGTGGCATGTAAGCAAATACTCCCTTGTTGACACGTCTGTTGTTCTAAGTGTTCACTTCATCAGTGTCAGTGTTACCTGAGAATTTCCCATTTAAAGACTGAAAGAGCTTGGCCGACTTCGAATCTCCGTGATGAATGCACTGAAAAGAAACAAAGAAGTTTGTGCAGTTATTGGTGTATGTCTTGATCCATGCTGCATCAGGTATGGAAAGGACTCTGTTCATGTTTTCAGTGGGAGAAATGTTTCGTCATCATCCTGGTGACTTCTTCAGTCTCAGCTGACTGCAGGTTTCCCCAACCTTATACACAGTACGTTTGCACAATGACTGAAACCAGCCCACTGACTAACGATAAACTGTGAGCTCAGTTTCATCATCATTAATATTTAAATTTTTCATGGCCATTGATCAGTGGCCATGAGTACCATTCACACAGAGTTGAAGAATTGCTGCAATCACAGCATTGTAAGATCCAAGGTGTTCTGGAGAACACCTTGGATCTTACTGAGAAGGTGAGAGATTGGAACTGTGTCTTCATTCCACCTACTTCACATACAAGGGTCAGTACTACAGGCAGAAACATGGGTGTGCCACGGGCTCCCCAGTTTCACCCAATTTGTACATGGAAGAAGTGGAAAAGAGGGCTTTGCTATCCTACTCTGGAACACCACCAAGCCATTGGTTCAGATATGTGGATGACATCTGGGTGAAAATCAAATCTCAGGACGTTCCACATTTCACGGATCACATTAACTCGGTGGACCGACACATCAGATTCACCAGGGAGGATATGTGACAGGGGATTTCTAAAAATCACCCCGTAGTTCTTCAGCTTGAGACACCTGAGTTAGAAAACACAAACACTGCAGTTGTCTTTACTCGCGAGGGCAGTCATGAACGCACGATCTGCGACCTGCGTCTCATCACTGTCTGCGTTCTTTATTTATACTTGTCTGTATGTCTGTGTGTGTGTGTGTGTGTGTGTGTGTGTGTGCGTGCGTGCGTGCGTGCGTGTGTGTGTACAAATAGCTTCTTATTCTAAGAACTCTGAGCTGAGGTTCCCCTTTTTACTAAATCTGTATGTTCTTACAGAAAGAGGAAGCTATTAGTTGTTTATCAGTAAAAGTACATGTCAAAAGTCACGTCGACATTTGCTTAGTGATCAATAAAAGAATACATTTCATGAAGCTGATCACATTATATAAAAACAATATTCCTTTGACATTCCCTCCTGTTGGTCAAAGAATGAAATGTACAAGTCATCAGTAAGTAACTACTTGTCTTTCACATTTTCAGTTACTACATCATTAGTTGCACTTCATCTTCATCTATCAAATAGGAAAAGAAGTCTTCATGATCTTCATCTGTGGGATTACAGCCTTTAAACAAGGTATAACACAAGTAAAGAAAAGCAAAATAAAATAAAATAGAATAAAATAAAACTCCAATGCCGATCAACAGTCTCTATGGCATCTGAAGCCATGTTTAAAGAATGTACATTATCTGGTATGTAGGTGCAGCACGTGGTGTTGAATAAGACACACAATCCTCCTTTCTCAGCCAGGATCATGTCCAGTGCTACACGGTGTTGCATTAGTTGGTTTTGTCCCTCGTTGACCTTGCAGGATGCATTGAAGAGCAAACCGAATCTATAGTCCAGTGTCTCACTTCCGAGAGCATGTTTTCCGACTCCTGTCCACGGGAAGAGTGAGTTGAGTACCTTTTGTCCAGTTGTCCATAGTTGAATTCTTCAGGTACGTTGGTTCCCCAGATTGAGTCATGTGGTCTGACTGTTGAAGTTGAGCGTTTCTTCCTGGATGAGGATGTTGATGTTGATGTGCAGTTTACACAAGTCACTCTGAAGGTGTGATCAGAGATCAGAATTGGTGCACATGTTCCAGTGTGTTTCCCATATGTGGTTGGGTATGTTGATGTGCTCGGCATGTGCGAGCAGACGTAGCAGTCTTTCTCTGTGGTCCTGTTAAACACGTATCTGTATCAGGCATTTTTCATCCAAGGATAGATGTGGTCTTGTGTCATGTCCATTTGGTGGAAGTTGTCGTGCGTTCATCTTCTCAGTCTGCCTCGTGGCTCAGCTGCTGTTGGCATCAGCTGGGGTCCTGTAATGGTGAGCTTTGCAGTTAAGGTAACCAGGAGGGTTCCCCCTTCCCATGGTTGCACATAGGTCCATCACACCCACACCTGGCCGCCCTAAAGTTGATCGGATGGAAGGTGGAAGTGCGGGCTTACCCTACGGGGGCCCAATCTTCACTTCCCCCCTCACCCCCGAAGCAACCAATACGTGGGTGAGACTTCCCTAATGTGCTTCCTCCTTGGTGTTGGGGCTTCCCGGGACCTCAACCTTTTTGCAGTGGCTCTGATGTATCCAGGAGGGTCTCTCTGCAATTTTACAGGCTGTGGGTGTGGTCAATAACACTTGATAGGGACCCTCCCAGCGAGGCTGATCAATAAAAGAATACATTTCATGAAGCTGATCACATTATATAAAAACAATATTCCTTTGACAATATGAAAAGTGGCAGGTTAGCCTTCTTAGACTGTGAGGTTTCCATCAGTAATGGGGGACATCTAAAAGCTGACGTGTACCGTAAACCTACACATACGGATCAGTATTTAAGGTTTGACTCTCATCATCCACTGGAGCACAAACTGGGCGTCATCAGGACGCTACGACACAGAGCGAACACCATCCCCACTGACACAGCAGCCAGGGAGGCATCCATCCATTTTCTGCTGTTTAACCAGGGCTGGGTCATGCAGTCAGCAGTTAAGGCAGACAAGCCCAGACCTCCCTCTTCCTGGCCATTTCCTACTGGGAGCACACCAGACGATTTACTCTATCTAGTGTGTCCTGTGTCTGCTCTGGAGCCTCTTCCCTTTGGGACATGCTGAGAACACCTCAGCTTGGAGATACTCAGGAGAAATCCTGATCAGATGCCCAAACCGCCTCACCGGCTCCTAGTGATGCCCATGAGTAGCAGCTCAACTATGAGCCCCTCATGCTGTCAGCCATGGTTTTTGTGAGGTTTCTGGTTATTTTATGAGACTGTTTAGTTCTTGGCTTTCTACTGTCAGTGTAGGGCTTTAGCCTCATTATTGTTTCTATGATGTTTTTCCTGCCACTCTGAAGTCTCTTGAGTTTTTTCATGTTTTGATATTTATTAGTCTGGCCTCCTTAGTGTCCACTGAATATTGATTAATTATTCCAGCAGGCATTCATTATTATTATTATTAGTAGTAGTAGTATTAGTATTATTATCACCAGTTTTTGTTTTTTTAAAGACATTTATACCTTGTTCCCTGCTTTTTAGAAACTTGCTTCTATGAGCCTGGCCTGTATTATCTGATTTTAAACCGATCTACATGAATGCATATGAACAAAAACAAAAAAAGAGAAAACAATAGAAAATGAAACTATTCAATGCCACTGATCCAGATAGATGAACTCACAGCAACTTAAAAAACACACACACAGGATAAGAGAGAAGAGAGAAACAAAAAGTTAAATACCTGCTTTGTTTGCACAGCACCATTCTGTCATGAGAGCATTACGCAATGTACAAAAAGAGCCGTGTTGTTTCCAAATACCATTTGACTGAAGGAACCAAACTGATTCAGATTTGTCAACTATAAGAGGGCAGTGAGCAGCTACAAATGCCTTGACCAGTGTTGTCTGCAGGTGGAACCTTTGGCCTGACTTGGTGGAGAGGAGAACAAAGACGAAGGGGGGGGGGGTGAAAGAAGTCCAGGCCATGTAGCAGAGGTCAGGGGCACCTTAAGGGTGAGGTGCATGAGTTCACAATTTACAGCAACTTCTTGGAAAAGCAAGACATTCTGGTAAGAGAAAGAGAGGAACAAAAAGCAAAATACCTCTGCTTTGTTTGCACAGCACCATTGTGCAATGAACAGGTGCAAAAAGAGCCGTGCTGGTTTTCTGAATGCCATTTGACTGAAGAAACAAAACTATTAAATGTCTGACAACTGATATCACAATAAAAAAAATCTAAAAACTGAAATAAAATCCCCACGGAGAACTTACAAACATAGAAAGGCGCTGCCCAGACTGAAATGCTGTGAGGCAGAGCTAATTACTGAGCCAGGATTCTACACCTATTATTATTACATCCACATGACTGTAAGTTAGTCACAAAGCACGGTGTTTTATCCTGAGGTCATTGTCCATCTGGACTCGCTGATTCTTTATTCTGTTGTGTATCTATGTAAAAGACACAAAAATTCAGAGACCAAACTACGATATGATACATTTGAAATCCTGTGCTATACAAATACAGGTATCTGTACTGTGACACAATAAAAAAAAAGCTGTATCAACACCGGCCAGTGCAATGGCAGGCTTCATATTCCTGTATGTGATGGTACAGTTAGTATACGACCTAGGCAGAGGAACAGGAAGTAGCTCAGACTGGAAGGAAAACCAGATCCAGTGTGTGACCTTTGATGTGGGTGGCACTTGAACTGGAAACTGAGACGGTCCAACGGTTATAAGAATTTGCTGGCAAATCATGAATGATGAATAATGAAGTGAGTGAAGTAAGAGAATGGATGGAGACATGGAGCAGGTAAAAGTGAGAAGCCTAGACAGCTCCCGCATGAAGGCAGTGGACAGGACAAGCTGAGAAAATTAAACTGGGCAGAGCCTCTGTTCGCATCCATTTTTGGTCCCAGCGTTAAAGGTTATTAATGTATTAATGTACTAACTTAAACCAAACATTAAAACACTTTCTAAGGCATCTTAAATATTAATTATTAAATATTCCACCAGGTGTTTCTTTTATTTGGTTAATTTATTATTTATTTTTACATTTTAGCTCTTGCTGTTTTTTTTAGAAACTGGGCTGTATGCCACCCTGTATTTTGATTATCTGATTTTACACTGTTCTACATGTATGCATATGATTGAAAAATGCAACTAAAACTATGCAGTGCAACTGCAAACGAAAAGCAAAATACCTCTGCTTTGTTTGCACAGACCACAAGAGTTGCAAAAAAAGAGCCGTGTTGTTTACCTGAATGCCATTTGACTGATGAAACCAAATTATTAAATGTCTGAGAACCAATGTTCCCTCTAATGTTTCATGTGTCTGAGCGAACACACAAACTCCCTGAGCGTCCCTTGGACCACTGTGAGCAACATTAGACGTGTGCACTGTGGTCACGCCAGCGTCAAATCCATCCAAGTTACATGTTTATTAAAATAATCAAATTACAGCATTTACATTTATGTTAGACTAGTTTTAATGAACTGCTTTAGCCCACTTACAATGAAAAGAAAAAACAATCTTGTTCATGACCTGTGTAGCATGTTAACACTATTGGAAGTATAAATAACTTGAACTCCAATTTTGAAAACACAACTTTCTTTTTTTATTTATTTATTTATTTTTTTATAAAGCTCTGACTTGTATGATGAGTCTGTGGTCTGGGAGAGAGTCTGTAACTCTGTCTGCAAAATACAGGATATAATGACCAATGTTGGGTAATTAATTACGTAGTTACTTCTTCAAAAAAGTTACTGAGTTTTGCAAACAACAAAGTTTTTGCAGCTGTTTACCTAAAAATGCAGCCAAGGCGTTTTTTAAATAAACATTTCAAACTATTTACAGAACAATCAGCTGTTCTGCACCAAATCTGATGCCACACAAATTATTTGTGCCGCTCCAAAAAATAATTTCTGTCCACTATGAGATGAAGGAGAACAACAGCCTGATACCTGCAGGCCTGACAGCAGCAGATGTATCACTGCTGTAACACCTGTAACATTCAGCAGTCGCCTCATTGTTCTGACACACACAACAAAACTACTGACTACACTACACACTAACTACACACTAACTACACAAGATTTGCGCTAAACGTGGCAAATCTCTCACATCTCAAAACACCGCCGTCAACTTCCCCCCGTTTCTTAACAACTTGCCATATCGTTTTTTGATTGGTCGACATGGTCCTTTTTTCGACCAATAGGAAAGGGTGGGGGTGTCTTTGGTTTTGTTTTTGCTCACAGGCTTTCGAGCCTTTTTTCTTATAAAACGTTTCTTCCTGCAGTAAATATGAACAACGACAGTATTCAGGAAGAAAACAAACATTGCAGATATTTTTATCATAACTCTGGTTTTTCCTGGCCGATCAACACAATTTAAAAACTGGTATAAAGTCCACACGTTTTCCGTCAGTTGTTCCGTCTGTCCTGCTCACATCTCCAATGGTTGTACACGTTGTCATTAACGTGGCTTCACTCCACATCAGCCGCTTTGCTCGCTAAAACACCGGTGTCGGCACATAAGGACGCTGTCATAGCCTGTCAACGACGTTGATTAGCTGCGTATATACGAATGTGAATCGCATCATTGGCTGGACTATGGGATAAGGTGGCATCGTTCTAATCCAGCAGCCAGTCACTGACTAACACTGCAAAACAGAATTGTTGAAGTTTTAAATTTAAGTTCAATTCAGGTTAGATTTTTTTTTGTGCGCAACGCAGATTTTCTGTGCGCAGAGACGTGCCAGCAGTGTACAATTGCGCACGTGCGCAGCTTAGAGGGAACATTGGTTATAATCATTTTCATACATTTACTGCAAACACGCTCATAATGAGTTGGCAATCAGTCTTCTGAAGGTCATAAGCTTTGTTCGGCGTGACTGTCCGTGACTGCAAACACACTTAAACATAGATTACGATTAGAAGTCTCTGGGTCAGAGAGTTCCAAATATAATATTCTAAACCAACTTTGAATCACTAGAAGAACAATGGATAATAGCATTAGATTATCAAGGCTAGGCAGGGAAGTTTTTTCCTTTTCTGTGTCTTACAGAGGAGGGAGCGGATACCAGACGAGGTCAAGGAGATACGAGGATACTTCACAACAGACACCAAGACTGCCACGTCCGTGCGGGAGGAAGATAGCTGCTATATTCTATGTTTTTGTCTCACTATATAATACTGTACAGACCGCTTGGGGGTCATCCTTTTTGTGAAACATGCTGCTGGTTCACATAGAGGTCCACAGCGCTGTGTAAGTTTGTAATTTCAACTGCCAAAAGCAAAGTAAATAATTTTTTTTAAAGACAGACCTTTCTCCTGAGATTTCTTCCAAAAATTCTGAACACAGCAGCACTCAGGTATGAACTGGCTCACTCCTGGCGGCTGCTTAGCGGGACCTGGTTCCCTTGGCTCGGTCGGGTGGGCGTCCCCTCGGACCTCTGGGCCCAGGGCTCTGGTGCAGCTGGTTGCTTGCGGAGCCTGTGGGCACATCACTGCAGCACACTGTAGCTTTTGCACTGTGGCAGCTGGGTGAGCCCCTGTCCGGGGCTCTTCACTAGGAGGGTGGCACGGCTGCCCATCCCGAGGTCCTCCTTGGGCTCTCATGCTCTGAGGGGGCCTTTAGATGTCTGGGTCCTGGAACTCTTCCATGCCTGCTTCATGTCCTGGGGGGCAGGGCTATGGCTCCCCACAGCCACTATCAGATAGTTACATGGAGAAATCTTTTGAATATAAACGCAGGCGTCCATACCTGTGTGCACACAGGTGTAGACACAGGTGTAGACACGGGTGCTCACAGACACAAACTATATCTTCCTTGTCTACTGCCTAAAAGCGCACCGTATGCTTTCGGTCTTGCGTGCTGCACAATAACATTCAATATTTAGTATTTACTGTTATAGCTATCTAGGCTATTGCTGTGGTCTCCCTACTGTGTTGTTCTCTTTTTGCTTGTTTTCTTTTCATTTTTTTCCAGCATAATCTGGCAGATTTTTGATGTCTTTCCTCACTGTCCCTCTTCCCTGTTTTTCTTTCCCTTGCCTTTTCTTGAACTTTCCTTGTCTACGTCTTTCCCTTTCCTATCCCCCAGTCATGTCTGTTCTGTTTGGAATAACTTAAAAGTAAATAAATAATAACAATGATAAAGATCAATCAAGTGGACCAGTACGGCAAAGCCATAGTGTTCAACTTGGAAAAATAAACCTGTTGGACATTTTTCTTGGCCTTCAGACAATAATTCTGATTGCTACAGTGGTCTAAGAATCAGAATCAGAATAATTCTCAGATGAGAGGTGAAACATCTTCAAGCAACTTAAAGAAGTCCAAATGCTTTTCTTTTCCAAGCTCCTTAGACTACGATGACCTAGATGACTGAGAACCTTCACAGACACATTTGCCAAACAGGCAAAAATAAATCAATAAACTTTTTTTTTTAGATACCTTGTAAAGGATCACATCCATGACAACTAACCAACAGTGTTTGTTCTTGGGTTAAAAGGACATGGAACAATGTATCTATATTAGATATATCTCTTGGTGGCGCTGTCACTTGGTGTTCGCTCACTCTGCGGTAGAGTATCACTTCCTGTTCCTACTCAAACACAGTGGTGTTTCTGAGTAGCTTATTTGCTTAGCAATTTAATTAACAACTTTTAAATACATTCTTCTTTCATAGTATAATCTTCACGTGCTTCATCCGAAGCACACTTTCTGTGTACTCACTACCTAATTTATAGCCAAAGTATTCATTCACTGTCTCTGTACTGTTTCGCTAGCTTAGCTTAGCTCGTAGCCGACTCGTTAGCACCATGGCTACTTCACCTGTCCCTCCTGCACTTTCTTGCTCATTGTGTCAGATGTTTAGTTACTCCTCGGCCTCCTTTAGCAGTAATGATATCTGTAACAAATGTAGCATATTTGCAGCTCTGGAGGCCAGGATTACTGAATTGGAGACTCGGCTTCGCACCCTTCATTCACCCGTAGCTAGCCAGGCCCCTGTAGCTGGTGCAGCCGAAGATAGCGTAGGCCCCGCTAGCTGTTCCCCGGCAGACCCCAAGCAGCTGGGGAAAGAGGGCGGCTGGGTCACGGTGAGGAGGAAGCATAGTCCTAAACAGAAGCCCCAGGTACACCACCAACCCGTTCATGTGTCTAACCGTTTTTCCCCACTCGGTGACACACCCGCCGGGGGTCAAACTCTGGTAATTGGTGATTCTGTTCTCAGACATGTGAAGCTAGAGACACCGGCAACCATAGTCAATTGTCTTCCAGGGGCCAGAGCAGGCGACATTGAAGGAAATTTAAAACTGCTGGCTAAGGGTAAACGTAAATTCAGTAAAATCATAATTCACGTCGGCAGTAATGACACCCGGTTACGCCAATCGGAGGTCACTAAAGTCAATATTGAATCGATGTGCAACTTTGCTAAAACAATGTCGGACTCTGTAGTTTTCTCTGGTCCCCTCCCCAATCAGACCAGGAGTGACATGTTTAGCCGCATGTTCTCCTTAAATTGCTGGCTGTCTGAGTGGTGTCCCAGAAACGATGTGGGCTTCATAGATAATTGGCAAACCTTCTGGAGGAAACCTGGTCTTGTTAGGAGAGACGGCATCCATCCCACTTTGGATGGAGCAGCTCTCATTTCTAGAAATATGGACAAATTTATTAAACCCCCCAAAATATGACTATCCAGAGTTGGGACCAGGAAGCAGAGTTGCAGTCTTACACGCCTCTCTGCAGCTTCTCTCCTCCTGCTACCCCCCCAAAAACCCATCTCCATAGAGACTGTGTTAGCTTCCAAAAAGACAAAAAACAAACTAAAAACCAGCAACAAACAACTTAAACATAAACAATCAAAAAGAAAGAACAATACAGTATCCACATCTGAACCAAAGAGTAAAACAGTGAAATGTGGATTATTAAATATTAGGTCTCTCTCCTCCAAGTCTCTGTTAGTACATGACTTAATAATTGATCAACAAATTGATTTACTCTGCCTTACAGAAACCTGGTTGCAGCAGGATGATTATGTTAGTTTAAATGAATCAACACCCCCGAGTCATTCTAACTACCAGAAACCTCGAAGCACAGGCCGAGGGGGCGGTGTGGCAGCAATTTTTCACACCAGCCTATTAATTAATGAAAGACCAAGACAGACTTTTAATTCATTTGAAAGCCTGATGCTTAACATTGTCCACCCCAGCTGTGAAACTCAGAAACCAGTCTTACTTGTTATCATCTATCGTCCACCTGGGCCTTACACAGAGTTTCTGTCTGATTTCTCAGACTTTATATCTAATTTAGTTCTGAGCTCAAATAAAATAATTATTGTGGGTGATTTTAACATCCATGTAGATGCTAAAAATGACAGCCTCAACATGGCATTTAGTCTGTTATTAGACTCAATTGGCTTCTCTCAAAATGTAAAAGAACCCACCCACCACTTTAATCACACTCTAGATCTTGTTTTAACATATGGCATAGAAACTGAACATTTAACAGTGTTTCCTGAAAACCCTCTCCTGTCTGATCATTTCCTGATAACATTTACATTTACAATAATTGATTACACAGCGGTGGAGAGTAGATTTTATCAAAGTAGATGTCTTTCTGAAAGCGCTGTAACTAAGTTTAAGAATATAATCCACCCACTGTTATCATCTTCAATGCCCTGTACCAACACAGAGCAGAGCAGCTATCTGAACGCTACCCCAACAGAGGTTGATTATCTTGTTAATAATTTCACCTCCTCACTACGTACGACTCTGGATACTGTAGCTCCAGTGAAAACTAAGGTCTCTAATCAGAAGTACCTGACTCCGTGGTATAATTCTCAAACACGTACCCTAAAGCAGATGACTCGTAATCTGGAGAGGAAATGGCGTGTCACAAATTTAGAGGATCATCATTTAGCCTGGAGAAATAGTTTGCTGCTTTATAAGAAAGCCCTCCGCAAAGCCAGAACATCTTACTATTCATCACTGATTGAAGAAAATAAGAACAACCCCAGGTTTCTCTTCAGCACTGTAGCCAGGCTGACAAACAGTCAGAGCTCTGTTGAGCCAACCATCCCTTTAACGTTAACTAGTAATGACTTCATGAACTTCTTCACAAATAAAATTTTTATCATTAGAGAAAAAATTACCAGTAATCATCCCACAGATGTAATATTATCTACAGCTACTCTTAGTACCATTGATGTTAAGTTAGACTCTTTTTCTCCAATTGATCTTTCTGAGTTAACTTCAATAATTACTTCCTCCAAACCATCAACGTGTCTTTTAGACCCCATTCCTACAAAACTGCTCAAAGAAGTCCTGCCGTTGATTAATTCTTCGATCTTAAATATGATCAACCTATCTCTAATGGTCGGCTATGTACCACAGGCCTTCAAGCTGGCTGTAGTTAAACCTTTACTCAAAAAGCCATCTCTAGACCCAGCAGTCTTAGCTAATTATAGGCCAATCTCCAACCTTCCTTTCATATCAAAAATCCTTGAAAGAGTAGTTGTCAAACAGCTAACAGATCATCTGCAGAGGAATGGTTTATTTGAAGAGTTTCAGTCAGGTTTCAGAGCTCATCACAGCACAGAAACAGCTTTAGTGAAGGTTACAAATGATCTTCTTATGGCCTCTGACAGTGGACTCATCTCTGTGCTTGTCCTGCTAGACCTCAGTGCAGCGTTCGATACTGTCGACCATAATATCCTATTAGAGCGATTAGAACATGCTGTAGGTATTACAGGTACTGTGCTGCAGTGGTTTGTATCATATCTATCTAATAGACTCCAGTTTGTTCATGTAAATGGAGAGTCCTCTTCACCCACTGAGGTTAATTATGGAGTTCCACAGGGTTCAGTGCTAGGACCAATTCTGTTTACATTATACATGCTTCCCTTAGGCAGCATCATTAGAAGACATAGCATACATTTTCACTGCTATGCAGATGACACCCAGCTCTATCTGTCCATGAAGCCAGATAACACACACCAATTAGTTAAACTGCAGGAATGTCTTAAAGACATAAAGACCTGGATGGCCGCTAACTTTCTGCTTCTTAATTCAGATAAAACTGAGGTTATTGTACTCGGCCCTGAAAATCTTAGAAATATGGTATCTAACCAGATTCATACTCTGGATGGCATTACCTTGGCCTCCAGTAACGCTGTGAGGAACCTTGGAGTCATTTTTGACCAGGACATGTCCTTCAACGCACATATTAAACAAATATGTAAGACTGCTTTCTTCCATTTGCGCAACATCTCTAAAGTTAGAAATATCCTGTCTCAGAGTGACGCTGAAAAACTAGTTCATGCATTTATTACTTCCAGGCTGGACGACTGTAATTCATTATTATTAGGATGTCCAAAAAACTCACTGAAAAGCCTTCAGCTAATCCAAAATGCTGCAGCAAGAGTACTGACAGGGACTAGAAGGAGAGAGCATATTTCTCCTGTTTTGGCTTCCCTTCATTGGCTTCCTGTTAAATCCAGAATTGAATTCAAAATCCTGCTCCTCACATACAAGGTCTTAAATAATCAGGCCCCATCTTATCTTAATGACCTTGTAGTACCATATCACCCTATTAGAGCACTTCGCTCTCGCTCTGCAGGCCTACTTGTTGTTCCCAGAGTATTTAAAAGTAGAATGGGAGGCAGAGCCTTCAGTTTTCAGGCCCCTCTTCTGTGGAACCAGCTTCCAGTTTGGATTCGGGAGACAGAAACTATCTCTACTTTTAAGATTAGGCTTAAAACTTTCCTTTTTGCTAAAGCATATAGTTAGGGCTGGACCAGGTGACCCTGAATCCTCCCTTAGTTATGCTGCAATAGACGTAGGCTGCTGGGGGATTCCCATGATGCATTGAGTTTTTCCTTTCCAGTCACCTTTCTCACTCACTATGTATTAATAGACCTCTCTGCATTGAATCATATCTGTTATTAACCTCTGTCTCTCTTCCACAGCATGTCTTTTATCCTGTCTTCCTTCTCTCACCCCAACCGGTCGCAGCAGATGGCCCCACCCCTCCCTGAGCCTGGTTCTGCCGGAGGTTTCTTCCTGTTAAAAGGGAGTTTTTCCTTCCCACTGTCGCCAAAGTGCTTGCTCATAGGGGGTCATATGATTGTTGGGTTTTTCTCTGTATCTATGAAGCGCCTTGAGGCGACTTTTGTTGTGATTTGGCGCTATATAAATAAAATTGAATTGAATTGAATTGAATTAAATAACTGGTACATCATTCTTTAACAGAAACACATGTAGGAGACCACAGAACAATCAAGACATGCTGACTGAAAGAAAAATAGTCTGAAGAATAGTTTGCCAACAAAGAATAATATCCCCAAAGCAACTTTGGTAAAATGTAGTAAAATATGCATTGCAAGAAAAAGCATGAATTTTAACACAATTTAACATTGAGCATTACTATGTTTCTTGCATACATTCATTAGTGCTCCATTTAATCAGGCTGTGTCCATTAATGGTAACTTTAGTCTATTTAACGTGTGGAGAAAACATTTAATAAGTTTGAGAACAACTGCTCCACTCAAACAATTTGTGAAAACCTGTGGGTACATTTCCTTTGTAACAATTGCCCATCTTGCACGAATCAGTGTTTAAACTGCAAGTGTATGAGACTTTAACTTATGAACTAACAATCTTTGTCTAATGTCCACTGAGCAAACCACAAAGTCCTTATGAACATTTTATAACTTACAATTTTGAACCCTAACCCTAAACACAAATTTGCATTGCAGAAATATGGAAAAATATCTGGCTTCCCTGAATCTGAAACCTCTGCCCATCCAGCTTCATGATAATCCTTTGCAAGACTTCAAAAGTGCATTTGAGCTCCGGTGGGTAGCTTAGGTTCAGACAGTATATCGGTCCAAATAACAGAGCACAAGCAATTGCAATGCTCCTCAAACCAGTGAGAATCTCCACACCTCCAACCAGGACACCGATGTTCTCTGGGTCATCTCCAGGCTCTACACCCTCCTGCTGTAGGACATACACTCCCATCACAGTTTGTTCCATGGCTTCAGCGTGGCCTCAGTGTTCTGTGATGTGAAATATAATAATACATTTGTCTGAGTCTAGATATGCAAAAAAAAAAAGAAAAAGAAAAGGAATTCAGCAATCAGCGTGGATATGCTGATATGTTTACCAAATTCTAAATTCTATGTCTCTGGTTTCACACCTCAGAAATTTGACATTAAACAAAACAAGGAAAAATTACAATATGTTTTAATTGTACAGGGTGTCACATTTTGCTGTTTCATATATCAAAATTATCCCTGCATTAAATTACATAACACAGAACACCTTGTGAATGTAACTCACCGTATATTCCTTCACAAGTTTGTCGCAGTCTCGTAGTCACACAAGGACTTCAGGATGGATGCTCGTCTTGCATGTATTGTGTCATCCTAGGGAAAAAGGGAATCCATAATGACAATATTTAGCTTTCAGGCAGCAGTTCGAAAAAGGAATACTTTGTTTGGAAGGACCAAAAGGCAAGTACTCATCTATCTCAACCAAATCAGACACAAAATGAGGCAACCAAACAGGTTTGTTTTTTCATTTTGATCAAGATTAGCCATGTGACTTCATCAATTACTTATTAATATCAGACTGACACTTATATAATTTGTATAACAATATGAAAATAACTTAGGACTTTTGCCTACCATATGTATAGATATTTTTGCTCATAAAATTGGCATGTTATGGGCATAAAAAGTTCTTAAACACAGGTCTAACCATTTTAGCACACACCTTGGAGATGGTCCCCATGATGTGTCTCATTTTTCTTCCAGCCCTCCACCTTTGCCTCTAAAGATCTCCATCATCTAGCTCAGAAAAGAGTGTAGATAGCAGCGGTACTGTCAACATGTGCAGGAGTTCCTTGTCAATCTGAAAAACATGAACATGATGCCAAAAACCAAAGAAAAAAACAGATTAATAATAACAACAACAATACTACTACTACTGCTAATAATAATAATAATAATAATAATAATAATAATAAGTCAAACATATGAAACTTACCATGTATTGTTGAGGAGGTGTAAGAATCTCAGAGCATGGGAATGTGGCTTTATTTTGCGACATATTTCTGAGGAGAGAAATTATTTAATTAAAATAAAATTATTACTCTTGATGAATTTGTGTTAATATCTACATACTGTGAAATGTGAAGTGTCAGGCCTGAGAGTGATTGTAAATATAAGACGTCTTTGTAATATAAAATAATAGAGCTGTGTGTGAGACTGTGTGTGACGACAGCGCGCTGCAGCGCTGCGAGCTATTTTTAGACGGTGTGTGAACATGCAAATGAGGTGGCTGCTGTGAAGCGCACAGAGGACTTTTGCTTCCGGTTTAGCGTGTTTTTTGAGTGTTATAATTATGATTTGCAAATACTGTTAAAGACCTGTAAATAAGACGCTGATTTTGCTGATTATAATATTACAAATAAGGTTTTGAATGACTAGGGTGAATGTTTGATGTCTGGCTGAGTTTTGATATAGAAAAGACAAATCGTGCATGATTTAGACCGACACGTCAGTCGGCAGAGTAAGACTGAGTGATAAATACAGCTGTGATTTGTTTCAGTTTTGTGGTGTGAAGCAGGATTTATAAGATTTTTAAAGTGTCCCTTGGTTCAGCTCAATAATATAAGCGGTTACATTTGATTTACTGTTGGTTTTATCATAATATAGGGTGAGATCAAGCACGAATTTCTGCTGTGTGTGTGACAGGAACTCTGCATGCCCATAAAAGGCAACGGCCAGACTGTGAGAAGTATGCACCGAGAGAGAGAGAGAGAGAGAGAGAGAGAGAGAGTAAAATCTAGTCAGATGAAGTGAATCAGGAGGTTTTTAGAAAAGAAATACTAAGTAAATGTTTTAGTGTGTTAATACAGGTGGATTTCTCCCAACCTGGAAACCTGAGTACAGCGGCAAAAGCATAAACAGAATTGGGACGACAGACAGGCCAAGCTTTGGCTCAAAAGTTTACAGCTTGACCTCACTCTGTCCCCACCCTGAAAAGAAACTTAAAGGACATCTCCTCCTCCAGTTATCAGTTACCATCACTGGAAATTTTCAGGCAAGTTTTTGACTGAATTGTTGTTGGCACCAGGTGTCCCTGAATCTCACAAGCAAGCCCTAACTCCTGGCTGAAGACATGGAATGCTGTTATTTAAGGTGGGAAATCAAAATTTGGGAAACAAGATAAAAACACACACACAAGCAGAGAAATGTATGAGAAAGGCACGTGTTAGAGAAATGCCTCGTTTGAGAAAAAAGTTAAAATAACCCACCTACAAACGCACACACACGCAATGAAGAAACAGCTTACATTCATGAACACGTGAAGATTTTCCAGCAAGGTTAAAGCAGCGAAACTTAACATACACCTGTTGTTGAATGATAAAGTTTATCCACTACTAACAAATAAACTCTCTGGGTTGCAGGACAACAGCTTAACTTCAAAGAGAGACACTGGTCTGACCAACCAGTGATGACACGACAAATTTAGTGGTTAGAAGATTCAAATTGTGACATGTTTTCTGCTGATTGATTAATACAAGTGATTACTGAATGAAAGAAAATTCCTTTTTGGGCTTTTAAACATGATCTTAAGAATTTTAACATGTACCTGTGTTGTCCTGTCAGCTTGGTGGGTTATGAGTTGATTACATGGTGGACACTGTACTGCTGAACAACAAACAATTATATTGCCATCACTGTTATAATCTTACAGTGACACAAAGTCTCAGATTTAGTTATTCTGAAAATAAGTTTATCAGACCAACTTTTATTTTCAAACACAACAAAGTATAACAGCCAACATACATACATACATAACTTTGAGAAAAAACAAAAAAAGGGGGAGAGAAGGCTGACACAGGGCCTGGCCCGGTGTTTCTCCCCTCTCTGAATAACACAGCCAACACAACATCATTTTCCTGTTCGTCTGTTTTTGTTTTGTTTTTGTTTTTTCTCTTTATGCTTGATTACAGGCTGCTTTGCCGAGGCTGACCTGGACTCCTGCTCTCCCCTCTACCATCTTTGCTCACTCCTCTACCATCTTTGATGTGACCCTGACCAAATGCTACAGCAGCTGGACCCACAACAACAACCTGCAAATGTCAACAATGCTGCAGGAAACCGATCTCATGCAGCGGAGACGGAGAGCGTTAAATCCAAGGCCCGTTTCACTACACGGGGGAGATCTCCAGACAGCTTCAGCTGACAGAGCTGTGACGAGACGCCCATTAAGCCCAGAGGAAAAGTGAGGCCGAGCAAAAGAATGCTGACCTTAACAACTCTGCATTAAAACTGTGCAGGACAGTGACGGACCAACACGGATGATCGGGCAGCAAAAAGGGCGTGCCAGAGACAGGAGGAGTAACTGAGGTCAGGAGGCACCTCAGAATGGACAAAAGCACCAGAAGAAAATAAGCTGAAGGCACAGGTGTCGGGGCTCGGCCAGGAGCTGACCTCTGAGAAGAGCCGGACAGCAGAGCTGCAGAAGGCCGTGGAGCAAAGCAAGGAAAACATCAATAAACTTCAATCTGACGTGTACGGAAAAGACTCTGAGGTTTCTGCCCTCAGTAAGAGCTCAAGGCATCAGAGCAGAAACTGAGCATGGCTCAGGAGGAGCTGGCTGCTAATCGAACCCATCAGTCAGGCTTGGAGTCCCAGACACAGGACTTGAAACCAGGCTGGAGCTTGCTGGAGCAGGAGGTCGCCAAACCTGACAAGAAGCTCCTACAGCAGGAGCAAGCCCTGAAGGAGCTACAGAAGCAAAAGGGTCAAGTTAAGGAGGAGCTGGACAAGGAGAAGATGCAGGACACTGGAGAAAAGGACAGCCTCAATTGGGGCCAGAACCAGTATGGACAGAACTTTGAGCAGCAGCACCAATGGATGCAAACAGACTGAAATGGAGGAGGGCAGGACCCCAGGGCACGCCTCAGGCCGTGGTTTACCCAGAACACCAGAACAGGAAGGTGATGAACACACACACACACACACATCTACATACACTGACTCAGAATGAAGAGAAACACACATATGAACACATATGCACTCGTTGATTCACTGACACACACACACACAAATCGAAATGCTGATTCAGTTCACTGAGAAGTGATCCACACACACACACACACATGCACACGCTTGTGCAATGAAGAGTGATACACACACACACACACACACGCTGCTGCAATGAAGAATGCTTTACTAACAAATGCAATAGTTATCACCTTCTTCTAATTCAGGAGAATAATGCAAACTAAAACTACATAATAATTCACCATCTTTAATTAAGGGTCTAACATGGCATAAAATAATATTATAATCTGACAGAAGACTGTTAGTCAGCCTTAATGCAGAGCACCAGAGAGCAGAGAAACTATGACCCAAACAAAGATCCACCTGAATCATTCTGAATTCAAAAAAAAGAAAAAGAAAATGCACATGCAATTATTGTGACTGTTTGGCACCACACACTCCCTGATATATAAAGCTCCTCTAAGTTACCACACTACATGGGTAAAACATTTAACAAATAGTATTTATCTCTCACACTCCTAATCTAAATAAATATATGAAGAGATATGTGAATAACTTACCTTACTGTCAAGTATACCAAAGGAGTAACTCCACGTGTGCTCGTTAACGTCTCAACGGACTCTTCCGCATCTGGTGGGCGTGGAGCATGTGCAATGCATGACACTATCTGAGTCGTTGGTTTGATGGACCTCATTCTCATTGGATTGCCATGAATGAATTTAACTCATCAGAATTTTCTTTGACTCATATTCAACAAAAAAGAATGAATCATTTAATACCCATAAAAATGATTTCTTCATGTAATGTAAACACATTACTGCTTTGCTAATCAAACACATGCCCTAGTTGATTTTTTTTGAGTGCACATAGTGAGTGAGAAAGGTGACTGGAAAGGAAAAACTCAATGCATCATGGGAATCCCCGGCAGCCTACGTCTATTGCAGCATAACTAAGGGAGGATCCAGGGTCACCTGGTCCAGCCCTAACTATATGCTTTAGCAAAAAGGAAAGTTTTAAGCCTAATCTTAAAAGTAGAGATAGTGTCTGTCTCCTGAATCCAAACTGGAAGCTGGTTCCACAGAAGAGGGGCCTGAAAACTGAAGGCTCTGCCTCCCATTCTACTTTTAAATACTCTAGGAACAACAAGTAGGCCTGCAGAGCGAGAGCGAAGTGCTCTAATAGGGTGATATGGTACTACAAGGTCATTAAGATAAGATGGGGCCTGATTATTTAAGACCTTGTATGTGAGGAGCAGGATTTTGAATTCTGGATTTAACAGGAAGCCAATGAAGGGAAGCCAATACAGGAGAAATCTGCTCTCTCTTTCTAGTCCCTGTCAGGACTCTTGCTGCAGCATTTTGGATTAACTGAAGGCTTTTCAGGGAGTTTTTAGTACTTTTAGGATAATAATGAATTACAGTCGTCCAGCCTGGAAGTAATAAATGCATGAACTAGTTTTTCAGCGTCACTCTGAGACAGGATATTTCTAACTTTAGAGATGTTGCACAAATGGAAGAAAGCAGTCTTACATATGTGTTTAATATGTGCGTTGAAGGACATGTCCTGGTCAAAAATGACTCCAAGGTTCCTCACAGCGTTACTGGAGGCCAAGGTAATGCCATCCAGAGTAAGAATCTGCTTAGATACCATATTTCTAAGATTTTCAGGGCCGAGTACAATAACCTCAGTTTGATCTGAATTAAGCCTAAGAGAAGCATGTATAGTTTAAACAGAACTGGTCCTAGCACTGAACCCTGTGGAACTCCATAATTAACCTCAGTGTGTGAAGAGGACTCTCCATTTACATGAACAAACTGGAGTCTATTAGATAGATATGATACAAATCAGAGGCGGAGCCAGACATTTGAAACACCCGGGGCTTAGCCCTAAAGGGTAGTATGCATGTGGGATTTTTTTTTTTTTTTTTGGGGGGGGGGGGTTAGAAATGACTGAAAGATTAATAGGCTCTGTTTTGAGTTTTGTTCAAAAAAGAATGACTTCATATAGGGAAAAATATATATCACATGTGCAGGACAACTTAAACTAGTTTTTTAATTAAGCAGCAAGGCAGAACAAAGTCAGGGCTGCATCAAGACACAGGGACTAAACCCCAATTCAACCAGACCCAGAACTGATCCGGAATTAAAACAGGACTACACCAGTTAAAAATCAGGACTACTTGGGATTTAACCAAGACAGAACCAGAATCAGAACTAGATGATAGTAGCACTAAAAATCATCATAGACCTGCACTACACTTGTTTTTTTAATTCCACCAAAGTACACTATTTAGATTGAGAAAAGTTTATATAATTATTTAGCCTTGTTGTGCAAACAAGCCTGCAGAACTTAATAAATGTAGAATTTGAAAAATAGTAAACCTAAAAAGAAACACTAGGTACAAGATACATGAGGACCTATGATACGGTGATACTTTTGGTAAACAACCATTTGACTAACATGTGTGTCTCACCTGCTCTTGTTCATCTCTGTTCTGTCCTCATTCTCCATCTCCCTCTCTGTTCCTCTCTCTCCCTCTCTGTTCCTCTCTCTCCCTCTCTGTTCCTCTCTCTCCCTCTCTGTTCCTCTCTCTCCCTCTCTGTTCCTCTCTCTCCCTCTTTGTGCTGACAATCATCAAATATACAGTTGAAACCAGATATTTACACACTCTTCAGATAAAAACACAAACACTTTTTTAATTGTAACATCAAATCAGACTAAATGTTTATTTTTTTTAGATTGATAAATATAAAAAACATATTTGTTAACTTTAAGAGTAAAGAGAGAAACTGTCTGTATTTCTTAATTGTAAATGGCACCAAATTGTATTCAAATTGAGCCACACTTATGGAGCTCCACAGTTCTTTTTCTGGTGTTTTGGTTGACATCTCTTGATTTTCCCATTTCAAAGAAACAGGCTCTGTGTTTTGCCTTATATGCATCCACAGGTGTGCCACCAGTTTACTCACATGGACTCTACTAACCAATCAGAAGCTTCTTCAGCTCAGAATGGAATCGTCTGGAGTTTTCTTATTAATTAACAATAAACTTAGTGTACATGTACTCCTAAATTTGATCAAAGTGATAAAAAATAGAAGCTCTGTCTCTCTTTATTCTGACATTTAACTAATTCAAAAGATATTTCAATATTTATCTAAAACAAAAGTTTACTCTAAATTGATGTTGTACAGTAAAAATGTTTTATGTTTTCTCCCTAAAGTGTATGTAAATATCTGGTTACAAATGTGAATATCCTGCTGTGTACTGAAATCCCTCTTGTTTTGCATAGAAATATACTGAACAACATACAAAGCATAATATATAAAATAACATTTACCTGAGTTTTTTCTTTGAAAGAACCCTCTAATGTCCATTCTTATATTTCAGTACATAACTGAAACCGATTTAGTCGGGGAGGGTAAGAACTGAAAATATGAAATAAACACACGTAAGCTAAGACTCTCTAAAGAAACAGCATTGTTGTTGTTCGGCTTTTCATTTCGCCATTTGTTGATTCACTTGAAGAGCAAGTAACGTAATATTGGTCAAGTGATCAGTTTGATATCAATCTTTCGTGATACACCGTCATATTTACATTATTTGTACGGTACGAATGATTTGCTTTGGTACCTGGTCAAACTTAAGCTCTCCTTAGTATGGCTGCTCCGTTTCTCCAACAGCGCACTCGCAGGCAGCAGCTGCCCCGCCCTCTCGCTCAGTCGCTTAGTGCCTGAGCTCGGATCATACCAATATCAGGGGGGATTCACGCACAGTCGTAAATTCCCACAGTGTGCACTATGTGCTTCGAATATTGTGTGTACTTTTTGTTTTATACAGTTGTCAGCCAGGCATCTAACTATGAAAAAATTACACTCCAAAAGACCCCGGGCTTCTGACAAAACAACCCGGGCTTAAGCCCAGTAAGCCACCCCCACGCTCCGCCCCTGATACAAACCACTGCAGCACAGTACCTGTAACACCTACAGCATGTTCTAATCGCTCTAATAGGATATTATGGTCGACAGTATCGAACGCTGCACTGAGGTCTAGCAGGACAAGCACAGAGATGAGTCCACTGTCAGAGGCCATAAGAAGATCATTTGTAACCTTCACTAAAGCTGTTTCTGTGCTGTGATGAGCTCTGAAACCTGACTGAAACTCTTCAATAAGCCATTCCTCTGTAGATGATCTGTTAGCTGTTTGACAACTACTCTTTCAAGGATGTTTGATATGAAAGGAAGGTTGGAGATTGGCCTATAATTAGCTAAGACTGCTGGGTCTAGAGATGCTTTTTGAGTAAAGGTTTAACTACAGCCAGCTTGAAGGCCTGTGGTACATAGCTGATTATTAGAGATAGGTTGATCATATTTAAGATCGAAGAATTAATTAATGGCAGGACTTCTTTGAGCGGTTTTGTAGGAATGGGGTCTAAAAGACACGTTGATGGTTTGGAGGAAGTAATTATTGAAGTTAACTCAGAAAGATCAATTGGTGTCACGGTTCTGGGTCCGTCGGACCCAGTATTTTGAGTTTATTGTGTTTTGGTTTCATTTTGCATCATGGATTGTTTTCTTGTTCTCTTGTTGTGGTTGTGATGATTATTATTTGAGTTTCATGTTTCTGTTATCCATGTTTTAGGAATTGTGGTTTCATGTATAGTTCAGTTCCATGTGTCATTTTCTGTCTCTCTGTGTTGAGTCCGTGTCTCTGAGTTGTGATACATGTTTCCTGTTTTATTGTGAAAGTCTTTGTCTTATGTTAGTGTGTGCAGCTTTGTTCCCCATGTCTCGTTAGCCCTGATCTCTCCCAGCTGTGTCTCCCTCCTGTTGCCGATTTCCCTCATTACTACCCTGTGTATTTAAGCCCTGTGTTTTCCCATGCTCGGTGTTGCGTCGTACTATCAGATTATGCCTGTGTGTTTTTTGGTCTCAGTGTTCAGGCCTCACTTCATGTTTTGTTTTCTTGCCAGCAATAAAGCTGAGGTTTTTGAGTTGCATTCCGTTTTCCGAGTCCTGCATTTGGATCCTCATCTCTGCCTGCCCGCACACAGAGCCCTGACAATTGGAGAAAAAGAGTCTAACTTAACATCAATGGTACTAAGAGTAGCTGTAGATAATATTACATCTGTGGGATGATTATTGGTAATTTTTCTCTAATGATAAAAATTTTATTTGTGAAGAAGTTCATGAAGTCATTACTAGTTAACGTTAAAGGGATGGTTGGCTTAACAGAGCTCTGACTGTTTGTCAGCCTGGCTACAGAGCTGAAGAGAAACCTGGGGTTGTTCTTATTTTCTTCAATCAGTGATGAATAGTAAGATGTTCTGGCTTTGCGGAGGGCTTTCTTATAAAGCAGCAAACTATTTCTCCAGGCTAAATGATGATCCTCTAAATTTGTGACACGCCATTTCCTCTCCAGATTACGAGTCATCTGCTTTAGGCTACGTGTTTGAGAATTATACCACGGAGTCAGGTACTTCTGATTAGAGACCTTAGTTTTCACAGGAGCTACAGTATCCAGAGTCGTACGTAGTGAGGAGGTAAAATTATTAACAAGATGATCGACCTCTGTTGGAGCAGCGTTCAGATAGCTGCTCTGCTCTGTGTTGGTACAGGGCATTGAAGATGATAACAGTGGGTGGATTAAAATCACCCACAATAATTATTTTATCTGAGCTGAGAACTAAATCAGATAAAAAGTCTGAGAAATCAGACAGAAACTCTGTGTAAGGCCCAGGTGGACGATAGATGATAACAAGTAAGACTGGTTTCTGAGTTTTACAGCTGGGGTGGACGAGGCTAAGCATCAGGTTTTCAAATGAATTAAAAGTCTGTCTGGGTCTTTGGTTGGTTAATAGGCTGGTGTGAAAAATTGCTGCCACACCTCCCCCTCGGCCTGTGTGTCGAGGTTTCTGGTAGTTAGAATGACTCGGGGGTGTTGATTCATTTAAACTAACATAATCATCCTGCTGCAACCAGGTTTCTGTAAGACAGAGTAAATCAATTTGTTGATCAATTATTAAGTCATGTACTAACAGAGACTTGGAGGAGAGAGACCTAATATTTAATAATCCACATTTCACTGTTTTACTCTTTGGTTCAGATGTGGATACTGTATTGTTCTTTCTTTGTGATTGTTTATGTTTAAGTTGTTTGTTGCTGGTTTTTAGTTTGTTTTTTGTCTGTTTGGGAGCTGACACAGTCTCTATGGAGATGGGGTTTTTTTTGGGGGGGGGGGGGGGGTAGCAGGAGGAGAGAAGCTGCAGAGAGGCGTGTAAGACTGCAACTCTGCTTCCTGGTCCCAACTCTGGATAGTCATATTTTGGGGGGTTTAATAAATTTGTCCATATTTCTAGAAATGAGAGCTGCTCCATCCAAAGTGGGATGGATGCCATCTCTCCTAACAAGACCAGGTTTCCTCCAGAAGGTTTGCCAATTATCTATCACCACAAAGAGGTTGTGTGGCTACATCATCTTTCAGATATGGTCTATTTTTGGACACACCTTTGTTTCTTGCTCTATGTAGTTGTTTTTTTTATACCAAGCACAGTGAAGTATTTCAAAAAGCAGTTCAAACCAGTCATGCATCGCTGTCATGCTGCTGACTGTGGAAAATAACTACAGTCACGCTGGCAGCATGTTTGTACCATCTGCCTGCCAACTGACAGTCAACCGAGACATTAACAGTAACTAACAAAGGAAAGAACCAAGAAGAAGGCAAGATAACAGACCTGTTGTAAGTGATGGTAGAGATAAAATTTGCTGTAGAAAGAAAGAACGAGGAGGACTGTGAGACAAGCATCAACATTTTTGCATTAAAACTTCACACGCCACCTTAAAAGCTCAAAGTGATCTGACCTAAATTTCTACTGAGTTCAAGGTCTTTGAATGAGAACAGGGCTTACACCGATCACTTTACATAAAACTGCTGACAACTTGAGACTAAACCAACTCAGATCTTTATCAAGAGGTGCACATCTCATTATTCTGATTTGTTTTTTTACAAACTGATAATCTTCATCATTACAATAACATTTGTGGTCCCTGCTTCTCCTTTTAATCTATAATATACTTTTTATATAAAATTATATTTCCAAAGATAAGAAAACATTTATTATTAGATGAAAGATAGACTCTTTCATTTTCCCTCTCTGTTATCTAAGCAGAAGCATTACTCAGCTTCACCCAGCCACACACATGTTTTACATTTCTCATGTCTATCAAAAGACTAAATCACTGTTAAAGCATCAGTGGCATGTAAGCAAATACTCCCTTGTTGACACGTCTGTTGTTCTAAGTGTTCACTTCATCAGTGTCAGTGTTACCTGAGAATTTCCCATTTAAAGACTGAAAGAGCTTGGCCGACTTCGAATCTCCGTGATGAATGCACTGAAAAGAAACAAAGAAGTTTGTGCAGTTATTGGTGTATGTCTTGATCCATGCTGCATCAGGTATGGAAAGGACTCTGTTCATGTTTTCAGTGGGAGAAATGTTTCGTCATCATCCTGGTGACTTCTTCAGTCTCAGCTGACTGCAGGTTTCCCCAACCTTATACACAGTACGTTTGCACAATGACTGAAACCAGCCCACTGACTAACGATAAACTGTGAGCTCAGTTTCATCATCATTAATATTTAAATTTTTCATGGCCATTGATCAGTGGCCATGAGTACCATTCACACAGAGTTGAAGAATTGCTGCAATCACAGCATTGTAAGATCCAAGGTGTTCTGGAGAACACCTTGGATCTTATTGAGAAGGTGAGAGATTGGAACTGTGTCTTCATTCCACCTACTTCACATACAAGGGTCAGTACTACAGGCAGAAACATGGGTGTGCCACGGGCTCCCCAGTTTCACCCAATTTGTACATGGAAGAAGTGGAAAAGAGGGCTTTGCTATCCTACTCTGGAACACCACCAAGCCATTGGTTCAGATATGTGGATGACATCTGGGTGAAAATCAAATCTCAGGACGTTCCACATTTCACGGATCACATTAACTCGGTGGACCGACACATCAGATTCACCAGGGAGGATATGTGACAGGGGATTTCTCAAAATCACCCCGTAGTTCTTCAGCTTGAGACACCTGAGTTAGAAAACACAAACACTGCAGTTATCTTTACTCGCGAGGGCAGTCATGAACGCACGATCTGCGACCTGCGTCTCATCACTGTCTGCGTTCTTTATTTATACTTGTCTGTATGTCTGTGTGTGTGTGTGTGTGTGTGTGTGTGTGTGCGTGCGTGCGTGCGTGCGTGTGTGTGTACAAATAGCTTCTTATTCTAAGAACTCTGAGCTGAGGTTCCCCTTTTTACTAAATCTGTATGTTCTTACAGAAAGAGGAAGCTATTAGTTGTTTATCAGTAAAAGTACATGTCAAAAGTCACGTCGACATTTGCTTAGTGATCAATAAAAGAATACATTTCATGAAGCTGATCACATTATATAAAAACAATATTCCTTTGACATTCCCTCCTGTTGGTCAAAGAATGAAATGTACAAGTCATCAGTAAGTAACTACTTGTCTTTCACATTTTCAGTTACTACATCATTAGTTGCACTTCATCTTCATCTATCAAATAGGAAAAGAAGTCTTCATGATCTTCATCTGTGGGATTACAGCCTTTAAACAAGGTATAACACAAGTAAAGAAAAGCAAAATAAAATAAAATAGAATAAAATAAAACTCCAATGCCGATCAACAGTCTCTATGGCATCTGAAGCCATGTTTAAAGAATGTACATTATCTGGTATGTAGGTGCAGCACGTGGTGTTGAATAAGACACACAATCCTCCTTTCTCAGCCAGGATCATGTCCAGTGCTACACGGTGTTGCATTAGTTGGTTTTGTCCCTCGTTGACCTTGCAGGATGCATTGAAGAGCAAACCGAATCTATAGTCCAGTGTCTCACTTCCGAGAGCATGTTTTCCGACTCCTGTCCACGGGAAGAGTGAGTTGAGTACCTTTTGTCCAGTTGTCCATAGTTGAATTCTTCAGGTACGTTGGTTCCCCAGATTGAGTCATGTGGTCTGACTGTTGAAGTTGAGCGTTTCTTCCTGGATGAGGATGTTGATGTTGATGTGCAGTTTACACAAGTCACTCTGAAGGTGTGATCAGAGATCAGAATTGGTGCACATGTTCCAGTGTGTTTCCCATATGTGGTTGGGTATGTTGATGTGCTCGGCATGTGCGAGCAGACGTAGCAGTCTTTCTCTGTGGTCCTGTTAAACACGTATCTGTATCAGGCATTTTTCATCCAAGGATAGATGTGGTCTTGTGTCATGTCCATTTGGTGGAAGTTGTCGTGCGTTCATCTTCTCAGTCTGCCTCGTGGCTCAGCTGCTGTTGGCATCAGCTGGGGTCCTGTAATGGTGAGCTTTGCAGTTAAGGTAACCAGGAGGGTTCCCCCTTCCCATGGTTGCACATAGGTCCATCACACCCACACCTGGCCGCCCTAAAGTTGATCGGATGGAAGGTGGAAGTGCGGGCTTACCCTACGGGGGCCCAATCTTCACTTCCCCCCTCACCCCCGAAGCAACCAATACGTGGGTGAGACTTCCCTAATGTGCTTCCTCCTTGGTGTTGGGGCTTCCCGGGACCTCAACCTTTTTGCAGTGGCTCTGATGTATCCAGGAGGGTCTCTCTGCAATTTTACAGGCTGTGGGTGTGGTCAATAACACTTGATAGGGACCCTCCCAGCGAGGCTGATCAATAAAAGAATACATTTCATGAAGCTGATCACATTATATAAAAACAATATTCCTTTGACAATATGAAAAGTGGCAGGTTAGCCTTCTTAGACTGTGAGGTTTCCATCAGTAATGGGGGACATCTAAAAGCTGACGTGTACCGTAAACCTACACATACGGATCAGTATTTAAGGTTTGACTCTCATCATCCACTGGAGCACAAACTGGGCGTCATCAGGACGCTACGACACAGAGCGAACACCATCCCCACTGACACAGCAGCCAGGGAGGCATCCATCCATTTTCTGCTGTTTAACCAGGGCTGGGTCATGCAGTCAGCAGTTAAGGCAGACAAGCCCAGACCTCCCTCTTCCTGGCCATTTCCTACTGGGAGCACACCAGACGATTTACTCTATCTAGTGTGTCCTGTGTCTGCTCTGGAGCCTCTTCCCTTTGGGACATGCTGAGAACACCTCAGCTTGGAGATACTCAGGAGAAATCCTGATCAGATGCCCAAACCGCCTCACCGGCTCCTAGTGATGCCCATGAGTAGCAGCTCAACTATGAGCCCCTCATGCTGTCAGCCATGGTTTTTGTGAGGTTTCTGGTTATTTTATGAGACTGTTTAGTTCTTGGCTTTCTACTGTCAGTGTAGGGCTTTAGCCTCATTATTGTTTCTATGATGTTTTTCCTGCCACTCTGAAGTCTCTTGAGTTTTTTCATGTTTTGATATTTATTAGTCTGGCCTCCTTAGTGTCCACTGAATATTGATTAATTATTCCAGCAGGCATTCATTATTATTATTATTAGTAGTAGTAGTATTAGTATTATTATCACCAGTTTTTGTTTTTTTAAAGACATTTATACCTTGTTCCCTGCTTTTTAGAAACTTGCTTCTATGAGCCTGGCCTGTATTATCTGATTTTAAACCGATCTACATGAATGCATATGAACAAAAACAAAAAAAGAGAAAACAATAGAAAATGAAACTATTCAATGCCACTGATCCAGATAGATGAACTCACAGCAACTTAAAAAACACACACACAGGATAAGAGAGAAGAGAGAAACAAAAAGTTAAATACCTGCTTTGTTTGCACAGCACCATTCTGTCATGAGAGCATTACGCAATGTACAAAAAGAGCCGTGTTGTTTCCAAATACCATTTGACTGAAGGAACCAAACTGATTCAGATTTGTCAACTATAAGAGGGCAGTGAGCAGCTACAAATGCCTTGACCAGTGTTGTCTGCAGGTGGAACCTTTGGCCTGACTTGGTGGAGAGGAGAACAAAGACGAAGGGGGGGGGGGTGAAAGAAGTCCAGGCCATGTAGCAGAGGTCAGGGGCACCTTAAGGGTGAGGTGCATGAGTTCACAATTTACAGCAACTTCTTGGAAAAGCAAGACATTCTGGTAAGAGAAAGAGAGGAACAAAAAGCAAAATACCTCTGCTTTGTTTGCACAGCACCATTGTGCAATGAACAGGTGCAAAAAGAGCCGTGCTGGTTTTCTGAATGCCATTTGACTGAAGAAACAAAACTATTAAATGTCTGACAACTGATATCACAATAAAAAAAATCTAAAAACTGAAATAAAATCCCCACGGAGAACTTACAAACATAGAAAGGCGCTGCCCAGACTGAAATGCTGTGAGGCAGAGCTAATTACTGAGCCAGGATTCTACACCTATTATTATTACATCCACATGACTGTAAGTTAGTCACAAAGCACGGTGTTTTATCCTGAGGTCATTGTCCATCTGGACTCGCTGATTCTTTATTCTGTTGTGTATCTATGTAAAAGACACAAAAATTCAGAGACCAAACTACGATATGATACATTTGAAATCCTGTGCTATACAAATACAGGTATCTGTACTGTGACACAATAAAAAAAAAGCTGTATCAACACCGGCCAGTGCAATGGCAGGCTTCATATTCCTGTATGTGATGGTACAGTTAGTATACGACCTAGGCAGAGGAACAGGAAGTAGCTCAGACTGGAAGGAAAACCAGATCCAGTGTGTGACCTTTGATGTGGGTGGCACTTGAACTGGAAACTGAGACGGTCCAACGGTTATAAGAATTTGCTGGCAAATCATGAATGATGAATAATGAAGTGAGTGAAGTAAGAGAATGGATGGAGACATGGAGCAGGTAAAAGTGAGAAGCCTAGACAGCTCCCGCATGAAGGCAGTGGACAGGACAAGCTGAGAAAATTAAACTGGGCAGAGCCTCTGTTCGCATCCATTTTTGGTCCCAGCGTTAAAGGTTATTAATGTATTAATGTACTAACTTAAACCAAACATTAAAACACTTTCTAAGGCATCTTAAATATTAATTATTAAATATTCCACCAGGTGTTTCTTTTATTTGGTTAATTTATTATTTATTTTTACATTTTAGCTCTTGCTGTTTTTTTTAGAAACTGGGCTGTATGCCACCCTGTATTTTGATTATCTGATTTTACACTGTTCTACATGTATGCATATGATTGAAAAATGCAACTAAAACTATGCAGTGCAACTGCAAACGAAAAGCAAAATACCTCTGCTTTGTTTGCACAGACCACAAGAGTTGCAAAAAAAGAGCCGTGTTGTTTACCTGAATGCCATTTGACTGATGAAACCAAATTATTAAATGTCTGAGAACCAATGTTCCCTCTAATGTTTCATGTGTCTGAGCGAACACACAAACTCCCTGAGCGTCCCTTGGACCACTGTGAGCAACATTAGACGTGTGCACTGTGGTCACGCCAGCGTCAAATCCATCCAAGTTACATGTTTATTAAAATAATCAAATTACAGCATTTACATTTATGTTAGACTAGTTTTAATGAACTGCTTTAGCCCACTTACAATGAAAAGAAAAAACAATCTTGTTCATGACCTGTGTAGCATGTTAACACTATTGGAAGTATAAATAACTTGAACTCCAATTTTGAAAACACAACTTTCTTTTTTTATTTATTTATTTATTTTTTTATAAAGCTCTGACTTGTATGATGAGTCTGTGGTCTGGGAGAGAGTCTGTAACTCTGTCTGCAAAATACAGGATATAATGACCAATGTTGGGTAATTAATTACGTAGTTACTTCTTCAAAAAAGTTACTGAGTTTTGCAAACAACAAAGTTTTTGCAGCTGTTTACCTAAAAATGCAGCCAAGGCGTTTTTTAAATAAACATTTCAAACTATTTACAGAACAATCAGCTGTTCTGCACCAAATCTGATGCCACACAAATTATTTGTGCCGCTCCAAAAAATAATTTCTGTCCACTATGAGATGAAGGAGAACAACAGCCTGATACCTGCAGGCCTGACAGCAGCAGATGTATCACTGCTGTAACACCTGTAACATTCAGCAGTCGCCTCATTGTTCTGACACACACAACAAAACTACTGACTACACTACACACTAACTACACACTAACTACACAAGATTTGCGCTAAACGTGGCAAATCTCTCACATCTCAAAACACCGCCGTCAACTTCCCCCCGTTTCTTAACAACTTGCCATATCGTTTTTTGATTGGTCGACATGGTCCTTTTTTCGACCAATAGGAAAGGGTGGGGGTGTCTTTGGTTTTGTTTTTGCTCACAGGCTTTCGAGCCTTTTTTCTTATAAAACGTTTCTTCCTGCAGTAAATATGAACAACGACAGTATTCAGGAAGAAAACAAACATTGCAGATATTTTTATCATAACTCTGGTTTTTCCTGGCCGATCAACACAATTTAAAAACTGGTATAAAGTCCACACGTTTTCCGTCAGTTGTTCCGTCTGTCCTGCTCACATCTCCAATGGTTGTACACGTTGTCATTAACGTGGCTTCACTCCACATCAGCCGCTTTGCTCGCTAAAACACCGGTGTCGGCACATAAGGACGCTGTCATAGCCTGTCAACGACGTTGATTAGCTGCGTATATACGAATGTGAATCGCATCATTGGCTGGACTATGGGATAAGGTGGCATCGTTCTAATCCAGCAGCCAGTCACTGACTAACACTGCAAAACAGAATTGTTGAAGTTTTAAATTTAAGTTCAATTCAGGTTAGATTTTTTTTTGTGCGCAACGCAGATTTTCTGTGCGCAGAGACGTGCCAGCAGTGTACAATTGCGCACGTGCGCAGCTTAGAGGGAACATTGGTTATAATCATTTTCATACATTTACTGCAAACACGCTCATAATGAGTTGGCAATCAGTCTTCTGAAGGTCATAAGCTTTGTTCGGCGTGACTGTCCGTGACTGCAAACACACTTAAACATAGATTACGATTAGAAGTCTCTGGGTCAGAGAGTTCCAAATATAATATTCTAAACCAACTTTGAATCACTAGAAGAACAATGGATAATAGCATTAGATTATCAAGGCTAGGCAGGGAAGTTTTTTCCTTTTCTGTGTCTTACAGAGGAGGGAGCGGATACCAGACGAGGTCAAGGAGATACGAGGATACTTCACAACAGACACCAAGACTGCCACGTCCGTGCGGGAGGAAGATAGCTGCTATATTCTATGTTTTTGTCTCACTATATAATACTGTACAGACCGCTTGGGGGTCATCCTTTTTGTGAAACATGCTGCTGGTTCACATAGAGGTCCACAGCGCTGTGTAAGTTTGTAATTTCAACTGCCAAAAGCAAAGTAAATAATTTTTTTTAAAGACAGACCTTTCTCCTGAGATTTCTTCCAAAAATTCTGAACACAGCAGCACTCAGGTATGAACTGGCTCACTCCTGGCGGCTGCTTAGCGGGACCTGGTTCCCTTGGCTCGGTCGGGTGGGCGTCCCCTCGGACCTCTGGGCCCAGGGCTCTGGTGCAGCTGGTTGCTTGCGGAGCCTGTGGGCACATCACTGCAGCACACTGTAGCTTTTGCACTGTGGCAGCTGGGTGAGCCCCTGTCCGGGGCTCTTCACTAGGAGGGTGGCACGGCTGCCCATCCCGAGGTCCTCCTTGGGCTCTCATGCTCTGAGGGGGCCTTTAGATGTCTGGGTCCTGGAACTCTTCCATGCCTGCTTCATGTCCTGGGGGGCAGGGCTATGGCTCCCCACAGCCACTATCAGATAGTTACATGGAGAAATCTTTTGAATATAAACGCAGGCGTCCATACCTGTGTGCACACAGGTGTAGACACAGGTGTAGACACGGGTGCTCACAGACACAAACTATATCTTCCTTGTCTACTGCCTAAAAGCGCACCGTATGCTTTCGGTCTTGCGTGCTGCACAATAACATTCAATATTTAGTATTTACTGTTATAGCTATCTAGGCTATTGCTGTGGTCTCCCTACTGTGTTGTTCTCTTTTTGCTTGTTTTCTTTTCATTTTTTTCCAGCATAATCTGGCAGATTTTTGATGTCTTTCCTCACTGTCCCTCTTCCCTGTTTTTCTTTCCCTTGCCTTTTCTTGAACTTTCCTTGTCTACGTCTTTCCCTTTCCTATCCCCCAGTCATGTCTGTTCTGTTTGGAATAACTTAAAAGTAAATAAATAATAACAATGATAAAGATCAATCAAGTGGACCAGTACGGCAAAGCCATAGTGTTCAACTTGGAAAAATAAACCTGTTGGACATTTTTCTTGGCCTTCAGACAATAATTCTGATTGCTACAGTGGTCTAAGAATCAGAATCAGAATAATTCTCAGATGAGAGGTGAAACATCTTCAAGCAACTTAAAGAAGTCCAAATGCTTTTCTTTTCCAAGCTCCTTAGACTACGATGACCTAGATGACTGAGAACCTTCACAGACACATTTGCCAAACAGGCAAAAATAAATCAATAAACTTTTTTTTTTAGATACCTTGTAAAGGATCACATCCATGACAACTAACCAACAGTGTTTGTTCTTGGGTTAAAAGGACATGGAACAATGTATCTATATTAGATATATCTCTTGGTGGCGCTGTCACTTGGTGTTCGCTCACTCTGCGGTAGAGTATCACTTCCTGTTCCTACTCAAACACAGTGGTGTTTCTGAGTAGCTTATTTGCTTAGCAATTTAATTAACAACTTTTAAATACATTCTTCTTTCATAGTATAATCTTCACGTGCTTCATCCGAAGCACACTTTCTGTGTACTCACTACCTAATTTATAGCCAAAGTATTCATTCACTGTCTCTGTACTGTTTCGCTAGCTTAGCTTAGCTCGTAGCCGACTCGTTAGCACCATGGCTACTTCACCTGTCCCTCCTGCACTTTCTTGCTCATTGTGTCAGATGTTTAGTTACTCCTCGGCCTCCTTTAGCAGTAATGATATCTGTAACAAATGTAGCATATTTGCAGCTCTGGAGGCCAGGATTACTGAATTGGAGACTCGGCTTCGCACCCTTCATTCACCCGTAGCTAGCCAGGCCCCTGTAGCTGGTGCAGCCGAAGATAGCGTAGGCCCCGCTAGCTGTTCCCCGGCAGACCCCAAGCAGCTGGGGAAAGAGGGCGGCTGGGTCACGGTGAGGAGGAAGCATAGTCCTAAACAGAAGCCCCAGGTACACCACCAACCCGTTCATGTGTCTAACCGTTTTTCCCCACTCGGTGACACACCCGCCGGGGGTCAAACTCTGGTAATTGGTGATTCTGTTCTCAGACATGTGAAGCTAGAGACACCGGCAACCATAGTCAATTGTCTTCCAGGGGCCAGAGCAGGCGACATTGAAGGAAATTTAAAACTGCTGGCTAAGGGTAAACGTAAATTCAGTAAAATCATAATTCACGTCGGCAGTAATGACACCCGGTTACGCCAATCGGAGGTCACTAAAGTCAATATTGAATCGATGTGCAACTTTGCTAAAACAATGTCGGACTCTGTAGTTTTCTCTGGTCCCCTCCCCAATCAGACCAGGAGTGACATGTTTAGCCGCATGTTCTCCTTAAATTGCTGGCTGTCTGAGTGGTGTCCCAGAAACGATGTGGGCTTCATAGATAATTGGCAAACCTTCTGGAGGAAACCTGGTCTTGTTAGGAGAGACGGCATCCATCCCACTTTGGATGGAGCAGCTCTCATTTCTAGAAATATGGACAAATTTATTAAACCCCCCAAAATATGACTATCCAGAGTTGGGACCAGGAAGCAGAGTTGCAGTCTTACACGCCTCTCTGCAGCTTCTCTCCTCCTGCTACCCCCCCAAAAACCCATCTCCATAGAGACTGTGTCAGCTTCCAAAAAGACAAAAAACAAACTAAAAACCAGCAACAAACAACTTAAACATAAACAATCAAAAAGAAAGAACAATACAGTATCCACATCTGAACCAAAGAGTAAAACAGTGAAATGTGGATTATTAAATATTAGGTCTCTCTCCTCCAAGTCTCTGTTAGTACATGACTTAATAATTGATCAACAAATTGATTTACTCTGCCTTACAGAAACCTGGTTGCAGCAGGATGATTATGTTAGTTTAAATGAATCAACACCCCCGAGTCATTCTAACTACCAGAAACCTCGAAGCACAGGCCGAGGGGGCGGTGTGGCAGCAATTTTTCACACCAGCCTATTAATTAATGAAAGACCAAGACAGACTTTTAATTCATTTGAAAGCCTGATGCTTAACATTGTCCACCCCAGCTGTGAAACTCAGAAACCAGTCTTACTTGTTATCATCTATCGTCCACCTGGGCCTTACACAGAGTTTCTGTCTGATTTCTCAGACTTTATATCTAATTTAGTTCTGAGCTCAAATAAAATAATTATTGTGGGTGATTTTAACATCCATGTAGATGCTAAAAATGACAGCCTCAACATGGCATTTAGTCTGTTATTAGACTCAATTGGCTTCTCTCAAAATGTAAAAGAACCCACCCACCACTTTAATCACACTCTAGATCTTGTTTTAACATATGGCATAGAAACTGAACATTTAACAGTGTTTCCTGAAAACCCTCTCCTGTCTGATCATTTCCTGATAACATTTACATTTACAATAATTGATTACACAGCGGTGGAGAGTAGATTTTATCAAAGTAGATGTCTTTCTGAAAGCGCTGTAACTAAGTTTAAGAATATAATCCACCCACTGTTATCATCTTCAATGCCCTGTACCAACACAGAGCAGAGCAGCTATCTGAACGCTACCCCAACAGAGGTCGATTATCTTGTTAATAATTTCACCTCCTCACTACGTACGACTCTGGATACTGTAGCTCCAGTGAAAACTAAGGTCTCTAATCAGAAGTACCTGACTCCGTGGTATAATTCTCAAACACGTACCCTAAAGCAGATGACTCGTAATCTGGAGAGGAAATGGCGTGTCACAAATTTAGAGGATCATCATTTAGCCTGGAGAAATAGTTTGCTGCTTTATAAGAAAGCCCTCCGCAAAGCCAGAACATCTTACTATTCATCACTGATTGAAGAAAATAAGAACAACCCCAGGTTTCTCTTCAGCACTGTAGCCAGGCTGACAAACAGTCAGAGCTCTGTTGAGCCAACCATCCCTTTAACGTTAACTAGTAATGACTTCATGAACTTCTTCACAAATAAAATTTTTATCATTAGAGAAAAAATTACCAGTAATCATCCCACAGATGTAATATTATCTACAGCTACTCTTAGTACCATTGATGTTAAGTTAGACTCTTTTTCTCCAATTGATCTTTCTGAGTTAACTTCAATAATTACTTCCTCCAAACCATCAACGTGTCTTTTAGACCCCATTCCTACAAAACTGCTCAAAGAAGTCCTGCCGTTGATTAATTCTTCGATCTTAAATATGATCAACCTATCTCTAATGGTCGGCTATGTACCACAGGCCTTCAAGCTGGCTGTAGTTAAACCTTTACTCAAAAAGCCATCTCTAGACCCAGCAGTCTTAGCTAATTATAGGCCAATCTCCAACCTTCCTTTCATATCAAAAATCCTTGAAAGAGTAGTTGTCAAACAGCTAACAGATCATCTGCAGAGGAATGGTTTATTTGAAGAGTTTCAGTCAGGTTTCAGAGCTCATCACAGCACAGAAACAGCTTTAGTGAAGGTTACAAATGATCTTCTTATGGCCTCTGACAGTGGACTCATCTCTGTGCTTGTCCTGCTAGACCTCAGTGCAGCGTTCGATACTGTCGACCATAATATCCTATTAGAGCGATTAGAACATGCTGTAGGTATTACAGGTACTGCACTGCAGTGGTTTGTATCATATCTATCTAATAGACTCCAGTTTGTGCATGTAAATGGAGAGTCCTCTTCACACACTGAGGTTAATTATGGAGTTCCACAGGGTTCAGTGCTAGGACCAATTCTGTTTACATTACACATGCTTCCCTTAGGCAGCATCATTAGAAGACATAGCATACATTTTCACTGCTATGCAGATGACACCCAGCTCTATCTGTCCATGAAGCCAGATAACACACACCAATTAGTTAAACTGCAGGAATGTCTTAAAGACATAAAGACCTGGATGGCCGCTAACTTTCTGCTTCTTAATTCAGATCAAACTGAGGTTATTGTACTCGGCCCTGAAAATCTTAGAAATATGGTATCTAACCAGATTCATACTCTGGATGGCATTACCTTGGCCTCAAGTAACGCTGTGAGGAACCTTGGAGTCATTTTTGACCAGGACATGTCCTTCAACGCACATATTAAACAAATATGTAAGACTGCTTTCTTCCATTTGCGCAACATCTCTAAAATTAGAAATATCCTGTCTCAGAGTGACGCTGAAAAACTAGTTCATGCATTTATTACTTCCAGGCTGGACGACTGTAATTCATTATTATTAGGATGTCCAAAAAACTCACTGAAAAGCCTTCAGCTAATCCAAAATGCTGCAGCAAGAGTACTGACAGGGACTAGAAGGAGAGAGCATATTTCTCCTGTTTTGGCTTCCCTTCATTGGCTTCCTGTTAAATCCAGAATTGAATTCAAAATCCTGCTCCTCACATACAAGGTCTTAAATAATCAGGCCCCATCTTATCTTAATGACCTTGTAGTACCATATCACCCTATTAGAGCACTTCGCTCTCGCTCTGCAGGCCTACTTGTTGTTCCTAGAGTATTTAAAAGTAGAATGGGAGGCAGAGCCTTCAGTTTTCAGGCCCCTCTTCTGTGGAACCAGCTTCCAGTTTGGATTCGGGAGACAGAAACTATCTCTACTTTTAAGATTAGGCTTAAAACTTTCCTTTTTGCTAAAGCATATAGTTAGGGCTGGACCAGGTGACCCTGAATCCTCCCTTAGACGCTGCAATAGACGTAGGCTGCCGGGGGATTCCCAAGATGCATTGAGTTTTTCCTTTCCAGTCACCTTTCTCACTCACTATGTATTAATAGACCTCTCTGCATTGAATCATATCTGTTATTAACCTCTGTCTCTCTTCCACAGCATGTCTTTTATCCTGTCTTCCTTCTCTCACCCCAACCGGTCGCAGCAGATGGCCGCCCCTCCCTGAGCCTGGTTCTGCCGGAGGTTTCTTCCTGTTAAAAGGGAGTTTTTCCTTCCCACTGTCGCCAAAGTGCTTGCTCATAGGGGGTCATATGATTGTTGGGTTTTTCTCTGTATCTATGAAGCGCCTTGAGGCGACTTTTGTTGTGATTTGGCGCTATATAAATAAAATTGAATTGAATTGAATTGAATTAGAGGCGTGTAGATTAGCTTGGTAAAACACTGATAATACTATGAAAACAAAAAATGAAATAATAAAATGAAATTATTCAAAATGGTTTTGCTAAGCGACAAGTGGGGAAACAATAAATAAGCACAACACAAGAACAGTCAATAGACCAGACTTAGCTGGAAGAGCAGGCTTGGCAATATCAACCATGGATCTCTGAACAAGCATGGCTTGGAGAGTACCTCATGCAAACTCACTGACATTGCCATTGTATATACATAATGAAGACATCAAATATATCAAGCAAGATATATGGAACTGTGTAGCAAAGAAAAAATTAATAAATAACTCTAAATATTTTACATGCTCTAAGTAGCCACCCTTTGCTTTGCTGCAAACCTTCGGCCTTCTCTCAACGAGCATCATGATGTAGTCGCCTGAAATGGTTTTCTCTTCACAGGTGTGCCTGTCAGGCTGTATTTTCGGACTTTCTTGCCTTCTTAATGGAAATGGGACCATCAGTTGTGTGCAGCAGTCAGGTTGGTGCACAGACAACTGTCAGAATTCATATTAGAACCAATCAGCTAAGTAAAGAGAAACAACAGTCCATCATTATTTTAAGAAATGAAGCTCAGTCAGTTCGGATAATTGCTAAAACTTTGAATGTGTCCCCAAGTGCAGCCACAAAACCTATAAAGCGCTACAATGAAACTGGCTCACATGAGGACGCCCCAGGAAAGGAAGACCAAGAGTCCCCTCTACTGCTGAGGATACATTCATGTGAATCACCAGACTCAGAAATCATTAGTTAGCAGCAGCTCAGATTAGAGCTCCAGTAGCAGACACACCTCTACATCAACTGTTCAGAGGAGACTGTGGGAATCAGGCCTTTATGGTCAAACAGCTGCTGAGAAACCACGACTGAGGAAAATGCACGTTTCACTTCGCATCACCTCTCAGTAAGACCATGTGATAAGCCCAGCATGGAGAAAATAAAGCTGCTTGTGACGGAGGAGTTTCCCTGGCTCAGATGCAGGGGAGGGGTGACACAGTAAGCTCGGGGGCGCGCCAGGTGAGGCCACAGGTGGTGGCGATTGGACTAACACCAGTCGCTCCTGTTAATAGTGAAGCAGCGGACCAGTGGAGAGGTGTGTGCCGAGACCAGCTCTGAACAGAGACTGTGTAACTGTCCATGTGAAAGTTGGCAATAAAGCCTGACTTGTGAGCACAAACATTGTGTGTGTGGTGTGTCCACCTTAGACTTCTGTTAATTGGCTCTTTTTTGCATCTCACCCATAAACTCTCTCTTTCACGTGATTCTTGTGTAGGTGGTTGAAGAGTTTTTGCCGTGTTTGAGTCTGTGGTGGGGACCGTTTGCGGCATAATTTGCATAGTACAGTTTTCTGGATTCTGTCACACTTTTCAGAATCAAATCATGTCCGTGCTACAGAGGGAGCCCCTCATTTAGGAATAAAGTCCTCGACAAGGTGTTGAAGAGAAAACAAAAACATTGCCGTAAACAGTGTATTTTGGGAAACCACGAAGCAAATGATAGCGTATAATATGAAATGATAGATGTTTTTATATCGTCATCTAATATGTATTTCATCATATCGCAGCCATAGATGTAACAGAGATATTTTTCTCACCTCCTGTGTTGAAGTCATTGTTTCCTCTGTAGTGGCTGAGCTGAGTCCAAATGGCTGAAACTGTTCCTCTGCTGCTCCACCAGACTCTTCTCCTCCTGTGACTCAGCTGGGACACAAAAAGTATAGATATGTATTTTATCCCTGACAAGAAGAAGCAGAGCAAATAAACATTACTACACTCAGTGACAACAATACCTATGAAGCTTCAAGGTGAAACCCCAGAAGCAACTACAAAAAGAAAGTCATCAGCTGCCTACAAGAACGTGAAAGGGAAAAAGCCACTGAGCTCCCTGCATACCACCACCTTTACCCGGTGGATGCTGCACCCTGTATATATGGACTTCCATAGATCCACAAAGGAGTCCCACTCAGGCTCACTGGTAGCAGCATAAACTCACATATTTTAAATACAACGAGGGTTTCTACAGACACTAACATGGATGTGCTGTGAGCTCCCCAGTGTGTCCCATTGTAGCCAAACTTTACATGGAGGAAGAGGAAAGAAAGGCTCTTGGCTCTTTAACAGGGACAGCACCGAGCCACATGATAGAGTGAAAGAGGGTCTCACAATGGTTTCACTCAGGACCTGCTGATAATGACACACACATTTTTCCACACATTGGCTCTTTTGATAAATCAATGGTCAACAGTGGGTCGGCGCCAGAGGTGAGGCTGAATCCACAGAAGGGACATAGGGGGATGCCTCCCCAGCACCCTGGTGACACACCTGCACCCCAAGGCCCTGCATGTGTGGGTGGGTGTGGTGGAGCGGGAAGAGGGAGGCAGTTGGGGATTCAATTCAATTCCAATTTTGACTTCCAAGCATTGAAGGCCAAAGCTCGGCAGCTACAGCGTAGATACAAGAAATCTGGTTTAACTGTTGATGCAGAAATCTACAAATACCATGTACTTCAGTATAAAGACTCCATCAACAAGGCCAAACAAAGTTTCTACTCAGGTATTATCAGTTCTTATGAAGGTAACGCAAGGATTTTGTTTTCAGTTCTCAACAAACAAATTCAACCCCCCAACGCTTCACTTCTGAAACCTGTAACTCCTTGATGCTGTTCTGAACTACAAAAATCAATAACATCCACCAGCAACTCAGTTCAAATGTTGTGTCTACGCCCTCTTCAGAACCTTTTCTCTATTTTGAGCTGTTTTCCACTTTTCATCTCCCTGATTTATCTGATATTTCTGAGTTTATATGTAGATCAAAGCCTGCCACATGTCATCTTGACCCTATGCCTACAGGGCTTGTGAAATCCTGCCTCTCTTCCTTACTCCCACTCATCTCTGCTATCATCCACTCTTCACTCACCACTGGTATCTTTCCCTCCTTATTCAAGATTGCTTCAGTCACTCCCATACTGACAAAACCTTCTTTAGATCCTAACAACTTTAACAACCTCTGTCCGATTTCTAATCCACCCTTCATCTCTAAAATAGTTGAAAAAGTAGTTGCAGCTCAACTTCATTCACACCTGGTTAATAATAACATCTACAAGAGATTTCAATCTGGTTTTCGTTCATGTCACAGCACAGAAACTGCTTTACTTAGAGTCACTAATGGTCTTCTAATCGGAGCTGACTCTGGTCTTCTCACCATTCTCGTCCTTTTGGATCTGAGCTCAGCCTTCGACACCATCTCTCACTCTGTCCTTCTAAGCAGACTTTCCTCTCTCGGCATCTTTGACACACCCCTCGCCTGGTTTCAATCATATCTCCTCGACCGGCCCAGTTTATTCATCTGAAATCATTCCTCTCTCGTCTATTCCCGGTCACTTCTGGTGTACCCCAAGGCTCAGTCTTAGGCCCTCTCCTCTTCATAATATACATCCTCCCTCTTGGTACCATTTTCCGCAAATTTGATCTTCACTTTCACTGTTTCTCTCCTGCAGACCTGATTCCTCCCTCCCAGCTTCTTCCCTTACAAAATGTCTATCCGAATGAAAATCCTGGTTTACCTCTAATTTTCTAAAGCTCAGTGAGGATAAAACTGAAATCCTCCTTATTGGCACCAAATCCAACCTTTTGAAGGCAAACCGTTTCTCACTCACTATCGATAACTCCACAGTATTCCCTTCTCCTCAGGTTAAAGGCCTTGGTGTCATCCTAAACAGTTCACTTTCCTATAAATGTCACATCAATAATCTCACCTGTTCTGCCTATTTCCATCTACGCAACATTAACAGATTACGTCCTTCAGATTACGAATGAGGCATGTTGTATACAGTGCTTTGAGTACTCTGGGAGAGTAGCAAAGCGCTATATAAGAATCGATCCATTTACCTTTTCTGCCCGCTCACGTTGATCTTCTTCTACTATCCAGCTTTGTGTGCCTTCCTTCCGCCTCAGCACCATGGGAAGCAGAGCTTTTAGCTGCTCTGCTCCCAGGCTGTGGAGCTCTCTACCCCCAGATATAAGAAACATTGCTTCTCTCCCCCAGTTTCAATTTCAACTCAAAACTCATCTGTTCAAATCTGCATATTCATTGTGAATCCACTGTTTGTTAATTTTATTTGTGCTTTTGTTTTATTGTTCTTCATTGTGTCTAGAGCAGGGCGATATGACCAAAAATATTTATCATGATATACATTTGAAAATTTGCAATAACGATATAACTGACGATATAATTGACACTAGACAAAATACTTTACAACTCCACAACTTTATTAGTGCAAAAAAAAAAATAAAACCCATTAATGTATTTTCACTTAAACAAGCAGCTGTTTTTTGCATTAAAGTTATATAAAAATGTAACAGTGTAAATGCAAATTCCTTGCTGACAGTTTAACCAAAAGGCGTTTCCAGTGGAAACTGGCCGACATATCCTCAGCATAACCATGTATAATATCCACAAAACTTAAAAAGAGGTTATACACACACAATATGATAATATTATGTTGAAGCACAGTACGTATCACTCCGCGAGGCTCCGCCTACGACAGCCGTAATGCTCCGACAATCCATCAAGCAGTGCGGCTTCGTAGCTTAGCAAAGTCGTACTGAAACATTTGACAGATTTTCGAGCGCCGTGTACATAAAATCGTTTTGAGGTCAGTAAACACAACCAGAGTTCATACATAAGGCACACGGGATTATAAGGGGCACTGTTGATTTTCAGAGAAATTAAAGGATTGATTTTAAGTGTGCTGTATTTTCCAAACAACACGGTAATAACGACGGCCCGCTAGCATGCTCTACCAAAAATAGTGCTTTGTTGTGTATCTGACGGACAAAAGCTAAACCAGTTCCACACCACTGAAGCTGCAGCATTTTTACAAACCAGTTCTGGTTCATCAGTTTCATTCAACGATTCGCTTTCGCCCTTCTCATTCTGCGTCGCCGCCATGTGCGTATGAAAACAAAGGCGATGCGCATGCGCGTTTTACCCATATTCTATCGCGATATTTCATTTTCTTATCGTTGCCCAACATTACACCGGTATTACCGTGAACAGTATGATATGGCCCAGCCCTAGTTGTGTCATTGCTCTATTATGTGTTTTATCCTATTGTACAGTATCATTGGGTGTCTTGAAAAGCACTTTATAAATAAAATATATTATCATTGTTACTATTATTATTATTATATAGCGCCAAGACCATTCCTCACCCCTGCTGCACGCAGCCACAAGGAAAACACCATCCAAGAGCCACCAGAGCCCCTAACAAGGTCATGACCACAACCCCCAGGTTAAGCTTCAGGGAAAACGTCCCTAGGGACTCTCCAGACCCCCTAAGCCCATCCCTACCCCCATATCAACCACAGTAGCGAAGGCGGGACCTCGGGACGGGACGACCCTCCACCGCCACTAGGTGATGGATCAAAGTAGCCCAGAGGGATTGGTGGCAGAGGCTGTATCAAGACTAATGTGATCAATTAGATGGTTTCTGTATTGGTTAGAATTAAGATTATTTATATTTTTCCAGTTCGTGAGGACTGTTTTCTTGGCAATGCATAGGGGAGTAAAAACTGTTGTATTTTAGAAAGTGTTCTGTATATTTTAGACAATAATTTGGGGGTTTTAAGAGTAAGAAATTGTGACAGGGGATTTCTAAGAATCGCCCCACAGTTCTTCAGCTGAGACACCTGAGTTAGAAAACACAAACACTGCAGTTGTCTTGACTCGCGAGGACGGTCACAGAGCGCTCGTACAGGAGACACTCACGGACTCGCACTCTGCCACTGCCTGCGTTCTTTATTTATACAAGCTTGTGTGTGTACAAAGATAACAAAGTTATTCTAAGAACTCAGAGCTGAGGTTGCCCTTTTCTATGTCTGCATGTTCTTAGAAAAGAGGAAGCTGTTAGTTGTTTATCACACAAGAGTTCTGTGGTCGCAAATTTTGAAGCCATCCTGATAACCTTCTCCCACCAACGATGTGGAGATCCAACCCTTTTAGATCCAATTAAAATCAAGACACTCAAAAAGATGCGCCGGAAAAGAGTAAAATTCTTAGAATAGAGTTTAATACACTGAATCATATGAACAGCAGGAAAAATACATACAGACATTTAGCAAGAGAATTACATAGCAGAAAGCAAGAAAAGCAAAACCCCGGGGTGTACAGCCTTAAGCACAGACAGCAGAGCAGCACAGAGACGGACAGGAAGCAGCAGCAGGAGGAAAAAGTGCTGGGGGTGTCCTCTGGTCCCCTAATATAGGGACCAGTATCCCCGCCCCCTGCTGCTGGCTAACTTTCCCACGCGCCCAACACAGCTGCAGGGGTCAGGTAGCGGCCAAGGTCTTGGCCAAAGGCCAGTCAGGACTCCGACTACCCCTTGCTCTGGCTTATCACAATAGGTCATGACACGGTCAAACATCACACATTAATCCTAATTATTAAATCTTATACAGCAAGTGGCACAATCTTATAACATATAATCTTATAACTACATAGGTTACATGCTTTCTCATATATAAAAACACTTCAGTGTGGGTTCAAAGTATGTGTGTGTGTGTGTGTGATTATATCGTATGATATTTTATTGTGATTTGTTCAGGATCTCTGTTACAATGTTACTGTTTTGGTTGTGCTGCATGAAAGACGTTGAGTGTGTATTGGAGGAGGTTAGTTACCGGAGCTGGAGAGTGAGTTATTCAGGCGAACTCTCAACAGCATTAACTACCCTGTTACTGTAAAACCTTAATAACCTCGGTGAAGCAAAATGTCTTGTGCTTAAGACTCTACATTAAAGTTAAAATATATATGTTCAGTGCACATAGATATATAGTGTATATAGTTATATATATCACACAAAAATCCACCACAGTTCATGTCAAAAGTCACGTAGATATTTGCTTGCTTAGTGATCCTAAAAGGGCACATTTCATGTAGCTGATCACACTATGTACAATTTTCTTTTGACAAATTGTACCACACTGCTTGAGTCCGTTATTACACTCTTAAATCCTACTACTTATTCGTGCGTCTTTCAGGATCTTACAAAGCTTCAAACGACGTGTCGACATTATCGTGACTAATCGAGGCAGCCCTAGATAGTTCAGACATAAACCATGCATTATCTCAACCTTTATTTCCTTTACACGTTCATGAAGGGATACAACAAAATAAAGAAGAATTCATCAACATCTAATGGAAAATTGAATACATGCACAGTATAGCAGGTTCTCTCTCAGTGCAGCCAGCTGGATGAGATTTACTGATCAAACCATGACAGAGAGATTCTACAGGGTGGGCCATTTATATGGATACACCGTAATAACATGGGAATGGTTGGTGATATTAAAGTCCTGTTTGTGGCACATTAGTATATGTGAGGGGGCAAACTCCTCAAGATGGGTGGTGACCATGGTGGCCATTTAGAAGTCGGCCATCTTGGATACAACTTTTGTTTTTTTCAATAGGAAGAGGGCCATGTGACACATCAAACTTATTGGTAATAACACCGCCGTCACTCCTAAAACTTCCCCCTTCCTAAGCAACTAAATGCCATGTTGCCTTATCATTTTTTGATTGGTCGACATGGTACATTTTTCCACCAATAGGAAAGGGTGGGGGTTGGTTTTGGTTTTGCTCACAGGTGGAGAGCGCTTTGCAGCGTTTTCCTTATAAAACGCCGTTTTTACCGTTTCTTCCCACAGTAAATATAAACAACGACAGTATTCAGGAAGAAAACCAAACATTGCAGATATTTTTATCATAACCGGCTCTTCAGGTTGTTTTGTTGCTTTAATTAATTTATTATCAACAAGAATATAAAATCATGCACAAAAGGAATTAGTAATGTAAAAAAAAGTGGTTTTATTTATATATGTTTATATATAAATATATGCGGTGGCCCCTAGAGACAAAGCACGTACAAACTCCAAAACACATTTCTAGCGTTAACTGAACTTCCAAAACAGAGCTACTAGATCACTTAAATTACACAATTGAAAGCATATGTGTATTGTTTGTGTATTTATACACAAGCACTCATATATATTCAAATAATAAAAAAAAAAGTTAATTTACCTGTTACTACCACACACCAAATCTGGTCGTTGGTACTTGCTGGCTTGTGTAGCCACTAGGTAACAAAAGCTCAACACTGCGCCCAGCATCCTGGAGCACTTCTGTTGTCTTTTGGAGTTTTTACGTGCTTCGAAGCTTGTACGTGCTATGGAGTTTTTACGTGTTTTGGAGTTTGTACATGTTTTGAAGTTTGTACGTGCTTCGTCTGTAGGGGCCACCGTAAATATACTTTTATTTATTCACTCCACATAAAATGTAATAAATAAATCATATAACACAAAAACCAACTATTTACATTTCAACTTTTAACTATTTAAATTTTCAGCTTTTTCCTTTTAAACTAATTTAAAGTGAAACAACACAAAACGCTGCAAACCACAACACAATTAAATATAAATGAAAATGTGAAAACAAAAAGAAGATGCACATTCTCTGTCATATGGACCTGCATGAATAAACTTTCTGAATCCTTTATCATCCGCAACTGAAAATAGTTGTGGATGATTACTATACCGTTGTTGTCCCTGGCTTTCTTTCTCTCTCTCTCCCTCCTGCTCTGTTCCTGTGCTACTGCGAGTGTAACTACCGCCCCTCCCCCCTCTTCCCAGCGCAAAGCATAAGGCTCGCGTGCGAGTGAAGCGGAAGAAAAGTGCGAGAGAGAGAGAGAGAGAGGGTGAGAGAAAGAAAAAAAAACACGTCTCGTGATAAGGAGCCGGCTCGCATCGTTCACGTCAAAGAGCCGGCTCTAAGAGCCGTTTCGTTCGCGACCGACACATCACTAATAAGGACGCTGTCATAGCCTGTCAACGACGTTGATTAGCTGCGTATATATGAATGTGAATCGCATTATTGGCTGGACTATGGGATAAGGAGGCATCGTTGTAATCCCATACGTAAGTGTTAGTCAGTAAGCAGCCAGTCACTTACTGACTAACACTGCAAAACAGAATTGTTAAAGTTTTAATGTTAATTTTAATTCAGGTTAGATTTTTTTTTCTGTGCGCAGAGACCGTGCCAGCAGTGCGCGATTGCGCACGCGCACAGCTTAGAGGGAACATTGCTGAGAACACATATGTATTTAACTTTACATCGTCAAGCAAAAGGAGAACATTCAAACTATGCAGAAGGACTCTGCCCAGATTCATGTACTGTGAGGCAGAGCTAATAACTGAGCAAAAATACTCCTCTATTATTACTGAATTATGTCTTGATGCATTCTCAGTCATCCAGGAAAGTAAATCTCCAAAAGTTGATTCTGTTCATCTGGACGTAGCGTTTTGTGGGAGAAACGTTTCGTCACTCATCCAGATGACGTCTTCAGTCTCAGCTGACTGCAGGTTTCCCCAAATCTTATAAACAGGACATTTGCATAATGACTGAAACCAGCCCACTGAGGGAACAATGGGCTGGGTGTCATCAGGACGCTACAACATGGAGCGAACACCATCCCCACTGACACAGCGGCCAGGGAGGCAGAAGCACATCAAGAAGGTCCTGAGTGAATGTGGTTAACCAGCTGGACTTTTGTCAAAGCGGGAAAGGCACCTAAAGAAAGCTCCAGCCGATCCAGGAGAGAAGGACAACCGCTGCCTAAGAGAAAACCTGTAGTGATCTTGTACGTGTCAGGCGTATCAGAGCAGCTGAGACGCATTTTTTCTAAACACCGCGTCTCTGTGGCTTTTAAACCCCAAAACACGCTGCGCCAAAAACTGGTCCACCCCAAGGATCGGGTCCCCCGACACAAACAGAGTAACATAGTCTGTGAAGGTTCTCAGTCATCCAGGTCATCGTAGTCAAAGGAGCTTGCAAAGAAAAGCGTCTGGACTTCTTTAAGTTACTTGAAGACGTTTCACCTCTCATCCGAGAAGCTTCTTCAGTTCTAAGGTCAAATGGTGGAGAGTCCCAGATATAAACCTAGTGGGACCTAGAGTAACATAGTGTACGCTGTTAAGTGGCGGAGGATTGGCAGGATTTATACATCGGGGAAACCAAACAACCTCTGGCTACAGCACAGAAGAGCTCCCTCGTCAGGCCAGGACTCTGCAGTCTATTCACACCTACAGGCCAGTGGACACTCTTTCAGTGATGAGGATGTAACATCCTGGACAGGGAGGAACGCTGGTTTGAGGGCGGAGTCAAGGAGGCCATTTACGTGAAAAGGGAAAGACCATCTCTGAATCGAGGAGGGGCCTAAGGGTACATCTGTCACCATCTTACAATGCTGTGATTGCAGCCATTCCCCAACTCTCTGTGAATGGGACTCATGGCCATTGATCAGTGGGTTTTGGTCAGTGGTCATGAGAATTTGCATAATTATAAAGGAACTGACCTCCCAGCCCATTGTTCCTTCAGTGGGCTGGTTTCAGTCATTATGCAAATGTCCTGTTTATAAGATTGAAACCTGCAGTCACCTGATGATGACGAAACGTTTCTCCCACAAAACGCTACGTCCAGATGAACAGAATCAACTTTTGGAGAATTACTGAATTATGTGGTATCAGTTTGTTTCTAGGGCTACTGTTCTACATTCTCTTGTATATTTATGTAAAAGAACCAAAGTATGAGACAAAAACATTAAATCAAAATAGCATTTAAAACAAAGCAAACTCACTGTGGAAATGATCTGAAATGTAAAATGAAAATCGGAACAACTGATTCATTATCGTCACACTGCAGTGATGTCAGTTTGCTACATAGGAAATTGTGTAGTGTTAGAACAGATGTATTTGTGCTGTACTGAAACCTGGTGTGATGTGAAACTATCACGTGGATTAAACTGGTTTTTCAGGCGTAACCTTAGATTTACGGGATAACAACACGGTCTGTGTGCCAGGAATCAGAGAAGTTAGGTTTCATTTACTCTGTGCAGGCTGTATTTCACCTCATTTACAGTATATATATTTTTAAACAGGTGTTTTCCTGCCCAGACCAGTTTTGCAGCTCTTATTGTTCTCTCACATAGCGTGCATGCCACTAGACTTGGCAGGACTGTGGCCTGCTTCGTATATAAAGATGCTGCAGGTGGATGTGAGCAGTGTGAGCAGCATCTCTGGAGACAGAGTTGGGTTTGGAGGATCATGGCTTCCACACTGATGCTCCTGCTTCAGCTGCTCCTGGTCTCACTGGTGTCTGCTTCTCATTACTTTGGGGGAACCACGACCTACACCTACAAAGGAAGAAACCCTGATGGCTCATTTAATGTGAGATACACAACGTTTAACTGTACTTAATATTAATGACAGATAATAAGTGAAGCTGTGACAGAACAGGAATCTCCTATTCTGACTTTTATTTCCTTCTGTGCACAGGTCTGATTATTCTGAAAGAAGAAACAGAAAATGAAGTTAAAAATGTAAAAAGTGTGGCTTCTTAACTTATCCATTGAAACACATATTATTATTTTTAAATGCACGAGTGCACACATGTTGTCTTTTATAAAAGTTTAAACAAATAGTTAACTTTTTAAAAAAACTGAATAAAACTAATAAAAGTCCGTTGTCACATAGTTGTTACTGAAAGATGCTCCTCAAAAAATGTATTATAGTAGTAGTATTAGTAGTTGTAGTAGTTGTAATAGGGGGGTTAGGGTTAGGTGTGTTTCACTTTCTTCACCTCTAAATCCAGAGTGCCTTGACTAATCAATGGCTGCAGACGTGGCTTCCATGACCTACACTTGTTGTGTTAAAATTGTGATCACATGATCAAACACAGATACAGAACCTTCTTCTTGCAGATAACATGGAGTGATAAACTAAAATAACTGCTGAGAATCTGACTGAGTTGCTTGTATAATGTTTTAAAGGTGGAAATTCGGGACAGGGACACCTATGAAAGCTGTTACGACACCCTCTACTGGTATTGTTCCAGTGGATACTGTGGCTATGTCTCCAGAAGTCAGAGAGGCAGACTGGACAGCAGCACCAGTGTTCCACTCTTTAACAGACAATGGTGTGAAGCTGAAACCGTCACCACGCGGGTCGTCCCGAGCAACAGACCTTTTGAAATGCGGTGAGCATTTTTCATTTAAAGTATGAAGATGTTGTTGATGTGCTTCATTATGTGTAATTATTGGTTATTAATTTTTATTAATTATTATTCATCTAAAGTCACCACAGTCATTAAATCTCTCTAATATTATGATAAAACAAGAGCTTGGTGGGTGGATGACTTTGTTATTTCTAAACAAACCAGGGTAGCGAGCTGCTGCTGGATCCCCACACGGACCCATTACTGGAGCCATTATTGGTACTTGAACACTCTTGTGGATTTGGGAGAAAGATCCGACACTGGAAAACCAAACAGATCACCAGAAGTTGCCATCCTACCTTTCCTCAGGTAAGCTTCCTGAAGTTTGATTTCTCTCACTGGGCCCACGTCCTCATTTCAGATTTGACAGCATTTTTAGTAGATAAAGGCAAAAACATGAGCTGAGCTGCGGTTTGGGGAAGGCCTCGAAGGGGACTGGTGGCGGCTACCAGGCCTGGCAGATCCCCATGTACTAAGCAGAAGTGAAGAATGGAAAGAATTGAAAGAATTAAAAAAGGAGAGGTAGGGTGGGGCACAAAAACAAACATGCATTAGAACTGGAAGGGGAGTGTTTGGAGGCGAGGTCCAGCTCCTGAAATTCAGATAATTTATCTCCAATTAAACTATGAGCCTCTGAACAGCAGAATTTAAAAATGTCATCATGTGGCAAAACCTGCTTCTCTGAAAAAGGAAAACAAGAAGTTCTTGTTTTTTATCAACTAGCAGACAAATTAATTAATTTTAGTTTTCATTCTATTGTCTACATATTTTTCTTTCTACCTTTTTGATCAGTTTTACAAGATAATACAAGATAATCATACCAGAATGACTCGTGTTACTGTGTGAGACACTGAGAGAGACTTTGTTAATGTGTTTATTGAAGAGTTCCTCAGAACTGCCCACGGACATACAAGCTGATGTCCTTTGATCCTGATGGAGACAAAGTCAGATGCAGATATGGAAATCCAGGAAGTGCAGAGTGCTACGGCTGCACCCAACATTCAGGCTTCCACTTACACCAGGTTAGCTGATGTTCTAATGCACTGTACAATAACTCACTTGACTTTTTCCCCTTTAACTACAAAATGTTCTCACTGTCAGGACTCCTGCACGTTACATTACCAATACACTAATGCTGACCCGTTAGTGAATGCGTTTGAGTTGGTGGTGGAGGATTTCCCAAAAGGACACATCAGTCTGAGATACTCCGATGGATCCCAGTCCTCCAGGTCTCCTCTGTCCGCAAGAAGGAAACGATCTGCTACTACATACCCCCCCACTACCACATCATGGTGGTGGTGGACAACTACAGCCGCTCCCACTACAACTACAGACGCTCCCACTACAACTACAGACGCTCCCACTACAACATCATGGTGGTGGTGGACAACTACAGACGCTCCCACTACAACTACAGACGCTCCCACTACAACATCATGGTGGTGGTGGACAACTACAGACGCTCCCACTACAACTACAGACGCTCCCACTACAACATCATGGTGGTGGTGGACAACTACAGACGCTCCCACTACAACTACAGACGCTCCCACTACAACATCATGGTGGTGGTGGACAACTACAACTACAGACGCTCCCACTACAACATCATGGTGGTGGTGGACAACTACAACTACAGCTGCTCCCACTACAACTACAGCTGCCCCCACTACCACACCATGGTGGTGGACTACGGGCAGACCGCTGCAGGCGACCTCTCCTCCCCTCAGTAAACTACCGTTGCAGTTCTCTTTCCTTGGTAAGGCCCATTGTTGTCTCAGTGTTTGATGATGTGATGATGCAGCACACTCCGGTCTGCTCTGTTCTCAGCATGTTGCTGCTTTCATGACTCTGCACATGAAGACAGTGGTAACTGTGGTAGAAACAGCTGATTGCAGCAGACCCATTTACTCATGTGACCCACAGTTTATCTTAAAAACTTAATGTTAGTTTTACCTGTTTGCACTGAATTCTTCAGCAGCTCAAGAACCAAACTCCACTTCACGTGTTTGTTTAAAGCCTTAAACTTTTGCTATGCAGACAGCTGCTTCTTCCTGTTTTGGTAATGGATGCTTATTTGTTACTACTCTAACTGTACTCCAGTGGATCCACCTGCTCCTTCATGCCAGGAGGGACTATACTTGCCCAAGTTTGTGCACCCAACACCTGCACACGGACAGCGCATTCATGCAGAGGTCAACAAAGAGGTGGCGATCAGAATCAAAGCACAGGCTTCATATGCAGCGTGAGTGAGACAAAGCTTGATTAAGGAGGCCTGATGGCAGCGAAACATTATTATCACTTCAGCAGGAAAGCTCAGCTCAGCATTAATGAGCTAATCCTTGTTTCCTTCTGTTGTTTTCTAACAGAATACAAGATATCATCATGAGCGGGCCAATGAATATGACCAAGCACAGAACCACACATAATGAGTTTGTGCTTCGGTGGACGCCGTTCTCCAGCGATCTGGGAGATTATTTCCCAGTGTGCTTTGCTGTTGAATCGGCGACAGGGTTAGCCTCGGTTTCATTCCTTTAAACACAGAATTAGTTTGGGAGAGCAAAGTCATGATTGGACTCTTTGTGGGTTTTTCAGGTCAGGAGTGACCAGTTTTCCAGGCAATACCCACTCTCATAGCCACGGCACCCCGACTTCACAGTAAGTGACTTTTTGTTGTTTTTAGTGTTTTAAAAAAAATGTATTTTCTGTCCAGGTGTGAGAAGTTTAAATAAATGTGCCTTTGGAATAAATAATGCCACTGTGAACAAATTATAAAATGAAGCTCTCCTCATTTGACCTTAAGCTTTACAATTTCAAGAGTATTTGAAGAAATAATAAAAAGGAAAATCATTTAAGTCACACATTAAGTCAACTTATCATTGTTCTAATGTCTCTTCAGGTCCGGCGTCTATCAGTCCGAGATGAGGTGTGTCATCTTGAAAGTTGGAACTGAGGAAAGTGAGTCTAAAGTTGTCTTTGATATCAAAATTAAAAAAAAATTAAAAAAATAAAAACCAAAATAAATAACTAAAAATAAAAATTGAAAATATGTCAACTTTTTGGACATATTTTCAATTTTCTATTGTCATTATTTTTTTTTTAGACTTAACTCATTCTGTTTATAGTTAACACTCCAACTTTTTGACAATTGGAGTTGGAGAATTTTTACATATTTCTGGCAACATTAAAATAAACTGAAATTGTAAATCTTTAAATCTGTTGTGTTGGATTGCATTAGGTTTAGCTTAATGAAGAGTCCTTTGAATGGGTATCGTAAGGTAAATTCTAAGTCTGTATGTTTTCTTACATCATATTTTATATGTTTTTAACTTGTTTCAGTTAAAACCAACGTGATCTGCACTGAGTCTGAAATGAGAGTAGAGGTGGAGAAATCGTCCCTCCGTGGACTCCATGAGGATCACCTGCGTCTCAGTGAGCCCAGCAACACCCTCTGCAGCCTGGAGAGATACTCCAACAGCACTCACATCATCGGCGTCATCCCTCTCAATGCTTGTGGCACTCAGATCGAGGTAACCAGAGCTCCTTTGTATCTATTCTGCTGTTGTTGGTTCAGATATCAGAACGAGGACTGACAGAGTGATGTTTGACTCTGCAGGAGGACGAGGAACATCTCATTTTCAAGAATGAAATCACCACAGTGGATGACAGCAGAGCTCTGATCACCAGGAAACATAACCTGGAAGTAGAGTTCTACTGTCAGTACCCCAAAAAGGGGAACGTGTCACTGGGCTTCACAGCACACAGGAAGATTGTGGAAGTGTTTGATAAAGGCTTCGGCACGTTCACCTACCAGTTTGAGTTTTACCCTGACAACCAGTTCAGAAGCATCATCGATCCCAGTTCGTACCCTCTGGAGTACGACGTAGGGCAGAAGATTTACATGGCGATAAATGCGTCCTCCATAGTCAACGACACCGAGATGTTTGTGGAGTCCTGCAGAGCCTCACCGTACGACAACCCCAATTCCCAGCCAACCTACTCCATCATTGAAGACGGGTACGCATGTGCTGAAGGAAGTGAAGTGTATATTATTTAGGGCACATCAGTTACCTCAACATTTGATAATTTGGCCACGTTTGATACGAAAACCCACCATTGGATCAATATATAAAAGAAAAGAAGGAAAACCAGAGTTTTACCAAAGTTTTCTCTTTTCTTTGATTCTGAAATGCTGTAGAAACCCTGTGATGTCTCTGCTTCTGTAGCAGCTTTGACTGTAACACATGGAGTTACAGCAGCTGTGTCGTCTTTGTGCTCGGCTCTGATTAGGTGCCCCGTGGACCCAACTGTGATGATCCATGAGACGAACAACAAGAGACAGTTTAGATTCTGCATCGAGGCCTTCAAGTTCATCGGTTTGCACGATCAGGTAAAGAACTGTAGATATCTAAAAGCTCCAATTTCTAAAAGCACTAATAAATATGCCCAATTTTAGTCTCATTTTAAAGGTATTTATTTCGTTTTTAGTTGCTTTTTTAAACTTTTCTTAGAGTTCTCTTATGTGCTTGTGGTGGAAAACTATTTCCACTACTCGTCAGTCAATGTCATATTAGTTTTGAGACTCTTAATATTTGGTAAATGTATAAAAATGGCTCGAATTCCTGAACAAATAATGCTGCTTCATTTATCTTCATTGTTTTGATTTTAAATCCATTGTAGTAGTCTACAGAGGCAAAATTACAATAAAAAACTGTGCAGAAACACATGAAGTTAATTAGGCTGTGACATTTGTGCTTTCTCCTTGGCTGGGATGGAGAAGCAAAGGTTTGACTGCAGCTCTGCTCTTGTTCCACTAGAGGGGGCAACTGTACGTCTGCTGATATACTGACAGTGTGTCCTGTTTCACTCAGGTATACATCAGCTGTTCAGTAATGATGTGTGAAGCAGGGAATCCCAACAGCAGGTGCTCACAGGGATGCATCAACTCCACGTCAAACCATCACCACCACTCCCACCGCCGAAAGAGGGACTCTGCCATCCAGACTGCAGCGCACTTCGTTTCCCAGGGTCCTCTGCGTTTGAGGAGGTCAGCAGACACCAGCATGAGTGCAGGTATGGAAACACAAAGTGCTTCTTAACATTAGCTTCTTTGTTTGACTTTCACTAAAGTGTGAACAATGCTGAGGTTCTATTGTGGTCTTCAGGGAACAACCTGAACCTGAACCTGGTCTTCATCGCTGGATGTCTTCTTGCTGCTGTTGCCATGATCTGTGGAGTGCTCCTGTACAGGGCCAAAATGTCAAAGGTCAAATACCAGCGTTTGGCCTCGAGTGAAAATTAAGACAGCAGTGTAATCAGAATACCAGTTCCTGCATTACTTTTGAATGAACCTCGTTTTGCTGTCAGAGTTTCGGTGTTTGTGTATCTGCTCATGCTTAAATCAATCATGAATTTAATTCTTTATAATTCAGCTTAATTTGTGTAGCGTGAATTCACAACAACAGTCACCTTAATTAGCTTTATAATGTAGGGCACAGTCCCAGCTGTTACAGCTGTATTTGTGTTTGCGAGCTTTAAGAGAAAACAGACATAAAACAGACTCTGAATGATGAATCTTTGGATTGTTGTTCAGTCGTGCAGCTTTACAGCAGCTTTTCTTTTTATATGTTAGAGTGTGATTCACAGAAAGTGTTACTGTTAACGTGTGCTCCTCTATAATCATTTCTATGCACATTTGAGTAAATTTGAGACCAACATTAAAGCGGTTATTATAAACTTTTCTTCAATAAAAATCATTAAAGGCGCTCTCACGTGTTAGTGCTTTTCTTTCATTCTCTGCTGTGCCCTCAAATGCCTGAGAAGCTCCTTTCCTCAGTTAAAGTGTTGCATCAGCCACTGCATTTCATTAGCCTGTATGTATACACGTGTATCGGCAATAAAGTTAAATTCTAATCAGTGCTCTTCATCAGCTGGTTACCAGGCAACCTGAAATGCTCAAGAAGCCGTTTTTGTGGCTCCCGCCCTGACATGTAAAATGAGGAAAACACTGCATGTGTGTTGAAAAGTATAGTGTGTTGCGTTTATGAAATCAATGGGCTGCTGCAGAGAAAACTACAATTTTCTGCGTGCAATAAAAACAAAAAGTTGAAGGTTGCGTTCAAATAAAACACTCACATTTCTATTTGAGTCCTGCTGGTATTTATGAAGCAAACAGCCAAACTTAAATCGTCCGCCTGCAGCAAACCAAAACTGCAGCGTGCCGTCATCATGCTGTCGCAGGCGTGCAGTCGGCCTGAAGAAAGAAGAGAGTATTTCACTGAATGGTGTAAAACATAAATGTGCTGAATGACAACCAACTGAAACATTTATTGTGCCTGGTTAATGTCAGCGTTGTTCCTGAACCTCAGACACCACCTTCATCTTTATTCTGGAAATCGATTTCAAGCTTTAACTTTCTGTGTTTTGAGAGTTTCTCTCCTCATATTTGCCATCAAACGTTCAGTTTTCTTCAGGAACATTTTTTATTTCTTGGATTTGTCCTTGTTCGACCGAGGAAAAGCTCACAAATCCTAATCCGACTCTTCAAATTTTGAATGACATTTAAAAAACAAAACAAAACTGAAGAACTGAGATGAAAATGAATTGAAACAGTCGTTAGTCTCGGGGAGCAGCGGGAAGAAGGAGCCACACAGAAAGCTTGCTCCAGACAAAGACCTGCAGGCCTGTAGGTGAAGAGCTCACCTGTGAAACGTCACAGTGTCTCCCGCCCCGCGTGACTCCTGAACAGCTGCTGTCCGTGCAGATCGTTCAATAATCCAAGCGACTGTTTTCATAAACTGTACACGCTGAATATCAGTGACACACACACACACAGACACACACTCCTGATTTACTGAGTTTGGAGAAGGGAGGGGCGATTCTGATCACGTGATTACACAAGCACAGGAAGGCGGAAGGAGCAGAGGTGGTGGTGCGCTGGAGGTGGAGGCGGGTGAGTGTTGGCACAGCGTGGTTGTAGCTTTGCTGTCGGAGTGTGTGCGTGTCTGTGGACTGCAGAGGGGAGAAGGACAGTCACGGTGAACTCTGTGATCAGTGACTCAAAGCCAGCTCAAAGAAAACTGTCTGCGCTGTTTCACTTCCGGGTTCGTCATCCATGCGACGCTGTAGGCGCTGCTGTTAAATGTGCGTTTAACGGAAGCGCTGTGAATAACATGTTGGCTGTAACATGTGAAACATGTGTCCGGCGTGTCCCTCATCCTGAACCACTAACAGTGTCCGGTCACAAGCCTGGAGCTGCAGTCAGGGTTTGGCAGTGACTTCGAGAAATCCTGCAGTTTGAAAGTGTCTTTGACATGAAACATGTCGTCTTTGACAGGAGCAGGAAGGACAACAACACTGCACTTTTAGAAAGACTTTTAAACTAGTATACAGACTACGGTTGGGCGACGTTACTCAGTCCTGTAACCGACGACAGGTGATCTATTCGCGCAGGTGACTTTTGGATGGGCGGGGCGATGCAATCATGCACGGACTGATTTGCGCGTTTAGAAAATCCCTCAGAACTAGTGATGGTAAATTTGATTCTTTTTACTGAATCGAGTGTTAATGAGTCACTCACCAAAGTGAATCGGGTTTTTTGAGTCATTTGATTCACTGAGTCAGTTGACCAGAGAGTGCAAAAATTTTACATTTTCACTCAAACTTAATTTGTTTCCCTTTTCATGTAAATCCCACTGCTAAGATGAATGATTCAAAAAAATAAAAAAACAACAACTATTTTATAGAGAAAAAAAAGAGCAAAAACATTTCTAAAATTAAGCAATTTCCTATCAAAATTGCTTAATAAACATTTATTTTGTTTATTTGTATTTTATTAGTATTTTCCTTAAGTGTGTCAAATATATATTTTCTCATCTAAATGTCCACTGCGCTGTGAGCCAGGGGGCGGTAATGCGCCTTAACATTGTTTGCCAACCAAGAAGAAGAAGAAGCTGTGAGTCAGGAGGGAGGGGGTGAGTGAGTGATTCGTTCGCTCGCTCTATGATTCAGCACAGGAGGGAGGGGGTGAGTGAGTGAGTGATTCGTTCACTCGCTCAATGATTCAGCACAGGAGGGAGGGGGTGAGTGAGTGAGTGATTCGTTCGCTCGCTCTATGATTCAGCACAGGAGGGAGGGGGTTAGTGAGTCCTGAGTGATTCGTTTGCTCTTTGATTCAGCACAGGAGGGAGGGGGTTAGTGAGTCCTGAGTGATTCGTTCGCTCTTTGATTCAGCACAGGAGGGAGGGGGTGAGCGAGTCCTGAGTGATTCGCTTATGCTTACGATTCAGCACAGGAAGGGAGGGGGTGAGTAGCTCAAATGTGTTGTTAGCATGTTAGCAGCGCGATGCTACTCTGAACCGAGGAGCTATTTTCTTGATGTGAGCTTCTACTCAGGGTTTTTTCTTCCAGTTCAGAGCAGAAATGCTTTTGTTACGAAACTGGCTGTTGTTTTTTTCCCCCCACAATTTTAATTATAAGCTAGATATATTTCTACTAATGGAATTAGTTTGCTAACAGCAACAGGGATGAGTCAGTGAGTCAGTTGGGCTTGTGAATCATGATTCACGAGTCAGTAAAGTGATTCTCGAGTATTGAACGATTCGTTCACGAATCGAACATCACTACTCAGAACCAGCCAGTAACCCCTCACCCCCGACTGCCTCCCGGAGCCTGGTCCTGGTGGATGTTTCTTCCTGTTTTCTTTCCCACATTTCATTGTTTCTTTGGTCTGAAGGATCCAGATTGTTTGACTGATGAAGAGTCAACATTAATGATAACTGACACAGATCACGTTAACAGCGAGTTTTCATCATGCCAAAGCTGATGTGTTACACAGGCTGTTAAAGCTGCAGCTGAACACTGAACAAAAACAGTTTCTAATCAGCTTGTTTCTTTGTGTGAAGCTGATTTGAATATAAAAACTCAGCTCACACAGTTCAGTTTGCATTCAGTCTGTCTGTGAGGAAATATGAGGACCTGATCTCATGTCACTTCATTACAGCCTCAGTAATGAACTATGCTGAATGACCTGTTTGTAGTCCATCTGCAGGTGTGTGTAGTTTGGCTACAGCACGCCCACATCAACCTCCTTCCACCCTGCACAAACAGACGGGTTTCAGACTTTATTTGGAGGAACAAGTTTTTAAATTAAGAGTCCTTTTTTAAAATGGTCTGAGGTTATTAATAAATTCATTATTAAGGCTTTAACTCTCTTAATAATTCATTTATTATGCAATAATTGGAGTATTTTAAAAAATGTTCAGATAGTTGTGACTTTGTCTTCATAAATTTCCCTTTGAACTGACAGCAGTTATTAGCTTACAGACGTGATTTCTCCCCAGTGTAATAAGTCTGTTGTTTGTTATGTGAACATTCTTGATAAATTAAAGTTTCTGATAGTGTTGGAGCTCTACTGTTAACACAGCTGTCTGTAATATATTCCTGAGGGAATGACTCGTCATCCAGATGTTTTTAATCTTGAACACATAATAACAAGCTTAACAAAGCATCTTTGAATATATTACATGGGACTGAGCATGTGAAGCGTTCACTGATATGAAAGGTTACTGACTAGAAGACGTCTGTGCACTGAAAATCAAAATGTTTCCCACGGATCTTGTTACTGTTTAAATTCAGGACTTTCTCTGTGCTCTAACAAACCGTTTGGTGAATAATCTCGAGACGTTTCTAAAGCAAATCAAACTGGGATGTAAAATGTGTCAGGTCGAAGCTGAAGCTGCTGTTTTCTTCTCAGACTTGTCTGTGTTCACTCTAGGATGGAGCTGTGTGTTTGTCCCTGTAGAAGTCACCTCCGTCCTGCATGGACACAGCGTCAGTGTGCCGTGGGACAGGAAGCTGTAATGCTTAAATGGAGCCACTTTAAAGTTGTGCAGCCATCTCCTTAGAAATAACCGGCAATTTGCACAATTTCCTGCAGCATTAATCTCGTAGTATGTGCAGATTTGGATTTTGCGGTTATATTTTTATAGTTTTTAATAGATTTTTATCACCATTTTATTACTGTCTGATAATCTCTCTGACTGGAGCAAGCAGATCTCACAGGGGTCACAGAAGAAGAGTCACATGACCTGTGACATGACGCTCATGTGAGCGCACTTGGGGTGTAGGTTTTGTTTAGCTAACACAGAAAGAGCTTGGCTGTGTTGAACATTCTGGTCCTCCATAACTCTGAAGACAACTCTGTGAAGATTAAGACGTCACACAGAAAATCCTTTAAATGAATCGTGAGTCTCGTGTGTTCATCTGGTGAAAGTGCTTCGCTTTGATCTTTTGCTGTTCCTGTTCAGCAGATTAAAGCTGAACATCATCCCTGAGGCTGAAGCCGTCAGTGCTTCTCAACAGCAGAACTATGGACTACATGATGGACGAGGCGGAGGAGATCGTGGATGAGTTTGACATCGAGGACTACAACATAGCAGAGCATGGACGACACAGAGTGATTGCACTTGTGAAGAGCTGCAAAAAGGCTCGGTGGGTCCAGATGTGCTAACAGTATTCACCTTAGTAGTTTCAGTTTCTTTTCTTTCTTTTTTTTTTTTTGCCTGTCTCGTTTGGATCTTTAGCCATCAGAATTGGTGTCTGTAGGCCAAGAAAGATGCCAAGTGGATTTACTTTACCAAGTGGATCATCATGGCCTTGCCATATGGGTCCATTTGATTGACCTTTATTATAATTATGTATTTATTTGATTTGATTTTTCGGTCGTTACAGACGGGACAGACATGACTGGGGGATAGGACAGGGAGACAAAATGAAAGAAAGAGAGGGAGAGAAAGAAAAATAGAGGGGAGAAGAGATGGTGAGAAAGGGGGGAAGAGAAAAAAAAAGAAAAACAAACAAAACACCTGGATCACCTGTTTGGGGATAAGACAAAACAGATGAGAAAACAAACAAAACAGAGCAACATAACAAATACAACACCATCACAATAAACTAGCTAACAGTAGATAACAGTAGATACTAAATATTACATGTTATTGTGCAGTACGCAAGATTGACAGCGCACAAGAAAGGTGTAGTTTGTGTATATTAATAATGGATTGCATTTACATAGCGCTTTTCTAGAGACTCAAAGCGCTTTACAATTCCACTATTCATTCATTCACACACTGGTGGAGGCAGCTACAGCTGCCCTGGGACAGGCTGAACGAGGCTGCCATATCACGCCATCGTAGGGCTGCTCGATTATGGCAAAAATGATAATCACGATTATTTTCACTGAAATTGAGATCTCGATTATTTGACGATATTTATTTGACAATAACAATGTGTTGAATAATGACTTTAAAGATTGTCAAAAAATAATATAAAATAGTGCAAATACTGATAACAGTGCAAATGTTTGCAATATAAAAAATAAATGAAAAATGTAAACATCTATGTTTAGTGAACTTTGCAGTGTTGCTCTGTGGTGCAGCTACGACACCGTAGCAAAGTTTACACACTATGTCTGCTTGATCCACGTCTGACTCGAACCCACCACCACACCACTGAAGTTTTTTTTACCTCTCTTTTCAACCAACGGCAGTCACTCTCCAAATAACTTCTGCTTAGCTTTCCGAGCTTCCCTCGGGTCCTCTTAATCAGCGGTCCCCAACCCCCGGGCCTCGGACCGGTACCGGTCCGTGAGTCGTTTGGTACCGGGCCGCGAGAGTTGAGGCTCAGGTGTGAAATGTATGGTTTTCAGGGGTTTTAACAGTTTTCAGCGTTATTTTGTTATCGTTTTTATCGTTTACTCGGTTTTCCTGGGTCTTTTCACGTGTGTTATGAATAAATCTTCTTTTTCTCGGTACCGGTACTAGTTTTATTTTGTTGTATTTATCCGCGACATAAACCGGTCCGTGGCGCAAAAAAGGTTGGGGACCGCTGCTCTTAATTGTTGTGACACGTGTTCGAAATGCAGAGAGGTGCAGCGCAAGAGTAAAGCACGAGGGAGGGGCTAATAATTGGCTCAGTCATTTTTAATGATAGTTGAAAGCCCAGATCGTAATCGTGATTAAAATTTGATTAATTGAGCAGCCCTACGCCATCGGCCCCTCTGGCCAACACCAGCAGGCGGTAGGGTAAAGTGTCTTGCCCAAGGACAGACAGACCTGGGGATCGAACCGGCAACCTTCCGATTATAAGATGAGCTTCCCAACCCCCTGAACCACAGTCGCCCCGTAATATAAAATGAATCCACACTCATAAGTCATTGTGACCAGGACTGCACAGAGCTCTTCTGGTTATCACCCGTTTTTATTGCTCTGGTTGTTTGAAGATTTTAATGATTCAAAGAAAAAAGGAAAATCAGTTGATTGGTTTAATCATACATGGATGTAACACAGCTACTGCGTTTGTACAGAGGTGTAGAGCAGCTGCCTTCACCCTTCGGCTTATTTTGTTTGAGTCTCACAGGTGGTGTCATAGAGAGTGTAGAGAGCTCCATGAACTGCCCCAGCTAAAAAACTCGACTCTCTTCTCCACCTTGTGGTACAGACTGGTACTACAGACTGTAGCTGATTAAATTCACTTCATGGATGATTTGGATCACGTTATGTTAGAGTTTGTCGAGCTTTCATAAACTGCTGAAAAACTGCACTGTGATGCCAAACTGCTTTTTTCTTTGAATTCTGGGTCATCACTGACTTTAAAGCATGAACTAACACGCCGCTGTGAGTCCTCCCTAAAACGGTAAGTGATGTCACATTAATGTATCTGTGCGTCAGCCTCACACTGGAACTTCACCGAAAGCTTCTGGATTTATGCTCACTGAACAATTCCTCAAACCCATGTCGAGTAACATCTGATGCTGTAGTCTGTAACTCTATTTTTCATTTTCAAGACCTGGGTGGCTCCCAAGTTATTACATTTTTAGAATAATTTCTGCTCCATCATCATCAAAAAATGTTATGGTCCAAAGTTTGAATGTACAGTATATAACGATTGCTGTTAATTTTAGCTTCATATGTCAAATACCTTAATTAAATATGTGTTTTTGTCCTTTAAATAAAGGCATTTTTATGTAAAATCTGTGGCAATGCATATTGGGTCAATAAAATGTAAAAAAAAAAATTAAATCTCTCTTGTAAAGAAAAATGAAAATGCTATTTTCATGTAACTTTCTTGAAACCTTTCATATTTTCTCTGATCACAGACTGATCGGTTGTGGGCTCTCAGAGACTGACTGTGAAGTTGTGGCCTCAGCTCTGAAGTCCAACCCCTCCCATCTGACAGAGCTGGACATGAGTCTGAACAAACTGCAGGATTCAGCAGTGAAGCTTCTGTGTGCTGGACTGGAGAGTCCAAACTGTCAACTGGAGACTCTGAGGTGAGTTCACTGACACCAGCTGTTGTTGTTTTTCTATATTTCAGATATGTGATGTTTGAAACTTTCTGGAGGAGACGTCTCTGATATGACCTCCTCTGGTAAATGGTTAACATGTTAGAGGTACACATAGAGCAACATCAAGCACATCATCGGATGTAACTGAAAGGAATTATTGAAATGTTCAAATATTTTATAAAACACACAGGAGTCAGGTGAAGCCTCACTGGTATTACATAAACTCTTGATGATTATTGATAACGAGGAAAGACAACGCCACTGTACTCTGTAAAGTCTGTGTAAAGCAGTAATAAATGCTTGTCCTGAGTTTGTCAAACAACATTTAAATTATTAAAAAATGACCACATGAATAAAATGATCTTTCCAAATAATCCAGAGAATTTGACCACCAAATATCTGCAAAGGGTCCTGAGGAGTCAGCTGAATGGGAAGAACAAGATCTGGGCTATCAACACCTGGGGAGGAAGAGGGGAGGGGAGGAAGAAACGACCAAAGACAAAGCCATCAATAATAACTTGATTAAATGTAGAGTGGTGCATAAACACAAAGAGAGTAAAAAAAAAAAGTAAAAGCACAGAGGGTGTCTGTGTCCTGAATCCACTCCACTAAGTCTGACAGCTCAGCAGAGACAGAGAAGAACTGATGTGTTCACAATTATGACTTTATCTCCATTTTTATTTTTTATTTAGATTGGAGCGCTGCTGGTTGTCAGATATCAGCTCTATGGGTTCAGCTCTGAAGTCCAACCCATCCCACCTTAAACATCTGGACCTGAGTCACAACATCAACCTGCAGGATTCAGGATTGAAGCAGCTGTGTGGTTTTCTGCAGGGTTCACTGTGTACACTGGAGACGCTGATGTGAGTCATCGTGCTTGATTTGTTCTGTCATGAATATGATGTGAAAGTTGTCCTGACAATGAAGACGTAAGGCTGATATTATACTGATCCACACTGAGGATCTTCATGTTAAAGTTTGTTTTCTTCTAAGGTTTAAACCAGGGGTGTTAAACATAAGGCCCAGGGGCCAGAATCAGCCTGGCAAAGACAACAAATCCCACCCACTGGTCATCTTTGGAGCGCGTGAACCATAAATGTTGGACTTTTAAAAGTATTTTCATACGTTTACTGACAAGATACACAGGGAACTCAGCTGAACAGAATCTAACTAATGAGACAGGGAAAACAAAACTGAACATGAGACGGGGGACGATCAAAGTAAAAAAGGAAGCAACAAACACTGAGACCAGGACCAAGACTTGTAAACTGTACAGAACTAAACAGGGAACACGGAGACAGGACACAGAGAGACGGGGTCATGACTGCCTTCCACTCTGGGGACGAGAACCAGAACCATGCTGAACTCAAGACTAAATAATAGAGAGCTTGAACATAAAATTCCACATGAGACATAGAATGAGTCCAGAACAAAACACTGGGTCGAAGACCCAGGATCATGCCGTAGAAAGATGGAGGCCTCATATTTATCAGTTTTATTCTGGGCTCATATTGAATCGACATCGTAACTGCCGTCTTCAGCTCTGAACAGATTATGAAACACTGAATGATTTCAGGCAAAAACACTGTCTAATAAACCTGCATCTTTTATTCTTCATTCAGATTGGATGACTGCAGTTTGTCAGATATCAGTTCTCTCGCCATCGCTCTGAAGTCCAACCCCTCCCATCTTAAAGATCTGGGTCTGAGCTGGAACAGTCTACAGGATTCAGGAGTGAGACAGCTGTGTGGTTTCCTAGAGAGGCCAGACTGTAAGCTGGAGTCTTTGAGGTCAGTCACTATGTCGTTCTTGTAGTGATATGAATATGATGTAAAAGCTGTGCTGACAGTAAACAGAAAGCTTTTAATAAAATGATGCGCACTGAGGATTAGGCCAATGACTGTAGCAGAGCAACGTTCTCATTTCTGGATAATTCACTGTGAATGCACTCATCCATCCTGATACGCTTGTTTTCTTCGGAAACATGTTTGTGTTCCCTCCCTCATGGACATGTTTCAGTGATTTACTAATCCAAGGCTGGTTATTGTGGAAAATAGTTCCTGTTTCAATGTAATCCCCATTTTTCCCAGAAAGAAGTAGAAATACACGACACACCTTATGATTTAACGGTTGATGGTTTTTGCGACTGCACTTGGGGAAATGATGGACTGTTGTTTCTTTTTACTTAGCTGATTGGTTCTAACTGGAAGAAATGATTCAAGGACTTAGTCACAGAACAGAGATTCAAATCTCCAAAATCCAACTGGCTGCATCAGGACATATAGTCTGAAACTCTGCACAGTTTCCTGTTTGAAGCTGCTTCCTGTTGGCTTCAGCTGTTTGGAGTTTCCATTTCCTAAACTTCTACATTCTGAACCTTCTTCAGCTCTGAACAGATGATGAAACACTGAATAATTTCAAGCACTTTGTCTAATAAACTTACATCTTTCATTCTTTATACAGATTGGAGGGCTGTGGTTTGTCAGAGATCAGCTGTGATTATCTGGCAGCAGCGCTGAAGTCCAACTCTTCTGCTATGAGAGAGCTGATCTTACGGGGAAACGATCTGCAGGAATCAGACATGAAGCGGCTGTTCGAGCTGGTGGAGAGTCCAGACTGCAGACTGGAGAAACTGAGGTCAGTAGAGTGATGGAGTGAGTGGGTGGTGCTGTCAGCAGTATTGTACTAAACACACTCAGTATGAAACAAAGATCCAGTGTTTCCTGTAAAGCTGCAGCTTCTCAGTGAAGCTGTGAGAGGAGAACGGTGACAGGCTTCAGGATTGGACAGAGAAATTGATAACAGCCAATCAGAAGCTGACATGTTCAGTGTCCTCCGTATTTATTAGTCGAAAATGGATGTTCTTCAACAACTCAACAGCATGAAATCGTTCAGTGGAGGTTCAGGTCTCTCAGCAGTTTATTTCTACTGTGAGCTGGATTGAAATCAAAGACAGAATTAATGATAAAAGACTGCAGGCGTGTGAGCTTCATGAGAGCTTACAGTCTCTGGAAACACTCGTTTCTCCTCTGCTCTTCCTCCTTCTCTCTGCAGGTGGTGATGATGGTAAACAGGACGGTGTGTGTGCTGAGAGAGGAGCAGCTGTGTCCTGATGATCCAGAGAGGTTGAAGCAGCAGCAGCTTGTGTGTAGAGACGCTCTGACTGGGCCATGTTACTGGGAGGTGGAGAGGAGAGCTTCATCCAGCAGTGACTGACAGAGGAATGAAGTGCAGATGACTGTCAGTGCTGCAGAGTGAACTGCTCTGAGAACAGCTCCACTGTCAGACACAATGTAGAGTCCAGCATCATCCCTGTGTGTCCCTCTGGATCTGACAGAGGATCATCAGTGTATCTGGACTGACACGTTGCACCGGATTGTTGGGAAAAAAAATATTTTACGTGGAAATGTTCAGTGATTGTTTCGTGGTTAAATATAAACACATTTCTGCCACCTGGTCAGCTACAGATAGATGCCTCTGCACTCCCGGCTGTCCAGTTTCTGTCCAGTAGAGTTAACTCTACTGGAACTCTACTGCTCCTCATCATCCAGTCAGAGTCCTGCTGTCTGTTAGCGGATATAAAGAGAGTGGTCGAGGTGCAAGAGACATTTGTTTGTATTTTCTATTTCTATACTTTTGCCCTGTGTGGATTACACAACATCTAAATAAATTCCAACCTGTCCTGTGCCGACACAGTTATTAATTTTACAGTCATTAAAGATCATGTCCGATCATTCAGCTTTGGAACACAGCATTCAAGCTCATGATAACTGAACAGGTGCAACAAGTTTGGTAATCTCTTCATTGTTTTTACAATTTTTTTCTAGTTAGTTTCAAGCTGTTTAATTTTAAATAACCTTCTGAGAGTGATGAGCCTGCAGTCTGCTGCGTGTCACTGATGAAGCTGTGCCCATCCCTTCAAATCCTCTCTGCCTCAGGGTCTGCTAATGTTAACGGATGATCTCAGGAACCGTTTGTTTGATGTTTCAGTTGGGACAAAGAGAAGAGGCTTCCACCAAATCTGCAAACTTTTACAATTAGAAGCTTTAAATGTTAGGATGCGAGCGAACATCAGCACACAGTCTGTGAAATGGCTGGAGGCGTCACCATGGAAACTAAACTGTGCAGACGTTTCATATTGAAACAGTACAGCCACGTCCTGCAGACTAAAGCTGACGATGCCGTTTGGAGTTGGGCTGGTGCAACTTACATGATCGTATGAGCAAAGTCAGCTGTTTTAGAAAGGAGAAAATGATATATGCGAGTAGCTTTGTTTATCATACGTGTGTGTTATTGATGTATGTAATTATCGATGTGACAGAGCCTTCTTTTCATGTCTCTGGACTTCTGCAGCACTCGAGTCATGTGAGTAACACCTGCTTTATCGAGGCGGTGCACGTTTTTAACTAAACGAGACTCCCGTTCAAAGAAATGTGTGTGATGCAGGAACTTTCACATTAGTTGTTTAAAATAATAATTCTGAGCAGTTTATACAAATTCAAAGAAGCCAAATTTCAGCCATGGAAAAACTGCCAATTAAAACTGAAGCTTTAATATGAACTTCTGAAAATGCAATAATCTCTTGTATGTGGTATTTTCATGCTTTCAGATTTTATCTTTCAATTTAAATTAAATTCTTATATTTACCCTTTTAAATCTTACTTTTTCAGTTTAAATGTTGGGGGCTTGCTTTCACTTGGTGGGTGTTGAAAAACATAATATTAAAAAAAATAAAAAATACTACTAATCTGTTACTTTGTGATTTTTACCCGGCAGATTAGAAGAACTGTCAGTGGGAAGCTAACAGCAGTGATAAAGTGTTTATTGAGCTGTTTTGTCCGTTCGTGACTCTTATCACAACATTTTACACGTCTGTTTCTTCCACATCTGCAGAGGGAGCTGGAAGTCTTTGTGGTGGGATTGGATCGTCAGCCTCTAAGAAACTCTGTCCCCACAGCAGCTGTGGACTCCACCTGTCCCTCTGATGCTCCACAGCTGCCACAGCTGCTAGTGTTTTTTCTCAGGTATACATGTTTTTGACTGATATCATTACCGCCAACTCCAACGTTAGTATCCAACAAAGCTGGGACACTAGAGAACATCTGGTCATGCTTTGCCTCTCCTGAAGTACCAGCAGGGGGCGATCGTCCTTTAAAGCCAGCAGCTCTGATCCACAGCGGTTTATGAAGACTGCAGAGCCATCAACAGAATCTATTCATCAGACCAAACTGCATAATTGTAATATTTATTTCCTCCATATTGGTGATGTTGTTGGGCATCAATTCAGTTAAAACAGAGCACGAATAAATAAAACGTCCTTGAACAGCAAACACTGTAATTCATGTCATTCTAATAGCATCCTGATAAATTTCACGCACTGCTTATGACGTGTCACAAAACATCTGACAGACCAAAAGAGTTCAGCAGAAGCTACAACTGCATCCACCAACCACAACTAAAAACCAGTAATAAACACCATTAAACTGAGGCCTGCGATAAGGCGCTGTGCTGTCACAGCTGCACGAAGAGCAAGAAAAACAGAATCGAGTCCTCTCGCTGCTCACCCATTCAACAGCTTCAGAAACATGACGTCTCTCTGTGCTGACAAAAAAAACCAAAACAAACAAACAAACCCTAGAAGTTTAGTTCCCGCTGTTACAGAGAACCTCTCTGTTAAGTTTTCTCCAAACCTTTTAAGGCAAAGCGGTGAGGTTACAGCTGTCACCTGAACGCTGCTTTTTCATGGTGTGCGGTTTCTGCCCGCGAGGGTTCACCCCGGGGTTACACAGCAGCATCGATTTCCTGCAGAGAGGAAGGTAAGAAGACTCACAAGTTCGAGTCCGTTAGTTTGGAGAGAACAGAGGGAAGAAGCTGAGGCTGAAGCTGAGGCTGGTGAGTGTTCACGCAACGTGCTGCTTGTTTTGCTGTGTTTGTCTCTGTGTTTGACTGCGGAGACACGAACAGCCGCTGTGCACCTGCTCTATGGCGAGAACATCCCCCACAGAGCCCGCGGGCTGTGGAGTCATCCCTGCCAGCACAGACTTTACACCGAACGAAGGTTCCCGTGTTACAGGTTTTTATCTTTGATGAAGAAAAAGCGCAGAGCGCGTCAGAGCTGCTTGGGCCTGATTTATTCAGCAGTACGCGCGCAAAGCTCCCAAACTCGGAGACTTTTCCTTCGTTTCCTCTGCTCCTCTCACTCATCTTCTCTGGAACATCACGTTGATCTGAGATGATAAGTTTAGCACGTGTGACAGTGACGTCTCTCACTGGATGTCCCCCACAGACATCCGGTGTCCAGTTTGTTCGCGCTGCTGTGAGCTCGTAAAGATGCGCGTGACACATGCTGTGCGTCCTTAAACACATCAGCGAGTGAGCTTCAGGTGAGCTTCAGGTGCACAGGGCTCGTTTTCTGGATGAATCTGAGACCCGTTCATCTGAACCCGGCGGCTCGCGCTCCTTTCTCAGCACATCAGTCGTCTGTGTTTCCGCTGTCTTGCTCGCGAGCTGCCGTTTCCTGAGAAAAACAGGTCATCTGAGCTGCGGCTGTTCTCTGGCGTTTATCAGATGCAGCAGCAGTGAAACACCTGCGCGCTCAGCAGCTCTCAGACACTCAGGGACAGTCAAAAATTCAGAGACTGGAACTGGGTCTAAAACTGACGATGAATGAGATGGATGAGAAGCCCTTAGAGCTGAGACTTTTTCAGAGAAATACTTTAAGAATTTATCACAAAGAGCAGGGGAGGCGTCCCTATAAGTGATAGTGCGAGGGTTTATCACAGAGTTAAAAGTATTAAAAAGGGCTCGGGGGTTGTGGCTATTAGTGTCATGGTCCTGGGTCGGTGACCCAGCGCTTTGAGTTTATGATTATTGTAATAGAGTGAATTGTTGCCCCCCAGTGGTAAAATACAGAAGTGCCTGTTACAGGGCTAGTTCTTGGTTGACCAATATATAACAACAAAAAAGGGTAGTTTGTGCACCGCATAAAAAACAACAAGTTAGTGTGTGATGTCCTGCTGTTCAATAAAAGGCACCTATCCACGTCCTTCTGTCCTGATCTTTTCAAGAGCCTAATCCAGAATATCACAACTGGCGACGAGGATTCTAAAGATTTCCACAGCGTGACAGAGGCTGTAGAAGGGCTGTATTCACGTGTAAGGAAAGAGACAAAACGAGACGTTTTCTTCACGGCTGCAGCGGAACAGTTTTTGGTGAGCTAACATGGCGATGCATGTGGGTCGTGTTGAAGAGTATAATGAATCGAAGGAAGATTTTGAGTCATATTTGGAGCGGTTGGAGCAATGGATGTTGGCAAATGATGTTTCCGATGAGAAGAAGGTGTGCACGTTTCTCTCTGTGATCGGAGCAGATGCATACAGGCTGCTAAAGAATCTTGTGTCTCCGAGGGTACCGAGTACCATGGGATATGCAGCGCTGACTGGAGCGTTAAGTGCGCATTATAAGCCGACTCCAGTGGTGATAGCTGAGCGTTTTCGTTTTCAGAAACGTAAAGAAAGAAGGGGAGGCAGTTTCTGACTATGTTGTCGCCCTGAGGCAGTTGTCAGCCACATGTGATTTTGGACAATATTTGGATGAGGCCCTGAGGGATCGTTTTGTTAGTGGGCTGCGTTCTGATGCTGTGCAGCGCAAGCTACTATCTGAGAAAGATCTTACATTTCCACGTGCGTGTGAGATTGCCATATCCATGGAACTCGCTTCGAAAAATACGATGGAGTTCTCAGGACGCCAGGACCCTCACCACGTAAATGCCTTGACAAATGCTCCAAATTTCTTCAACAAAGGATGGAAAGGACAGAACAGGCAAGAGGGCAATAACAAGCCAAAGAACTGGAAGGGACCTAAAAAAGACACAGGAACAGGAGTGAAGCAACCATGTTATCGTTGTGGTGGAAAGCATTCAGCACGTGAGTGCAAATTTAAGAGTGAAAAGTGTCATGTTTGTGCAAAAATAGGACACATTGCACGTGCTTGCAGGAATAAAAAATTCAGTCAGCAAACTCAGTATTTGGAAACTGAGGATGAATGCTCAAGTAGGAATGATGAAGCTGAACTTTTTGGAGTTTATTCAATGTACTCCATCACCTCCAGTGAGAAGGGATACACAGTGGATGTTGCGCTTGGGAACAAGAACACCACCATGCTGCTGGATACAGGATCAGCAGTGTCGGTAGTATCAGACAAGTATTATCAGATGCATCTCACTCATTTCCCTATAAAACCAGCCAGTGGGCTAAAGCTCAAGTCCTACTCAGGCCAACACATTGCTGTGCGTGGATATATTATGTTACCAGTACAGTATGGGACTCAAAACATCACCCTACCACTGATCGTTGTTCAGGGAGACAGACCAGCTCTGATTGGACGAAACTGGTTAAAGAAACTACAGCTGAACTGGAAACAGATTTTCACAGTACACAAGGTACTGGTGCAGAAAGAAGCAAAGCCAGGAGTACTAGAAGTGATTCAGCGCCATCAGGCAGTGTTTTCGGATGACCAAGGCTGCATAAAGGGATTTAAAGCTAGAATCCACACTAAACCAAACACTGCACCAATTTTCTGTAAAGCTCGCCCAGTTCCTTATGCACTAAAAGAAGCTGTGGAAAAGGAGCTGGACAGATTGAAAAAGGTGAAGGTTATTTCAAAGGTTGAGAAAAGTGAGTGGGCATCCCCTATTGTTACTGTGCCAAAAGCAGACAAAACAATTAGGATATGTGGTGACTACAAAGTCAGTGTCAACCAGTGTGTTGAAGAGGAAAGATATCCACTTCCTAATACTGAAGATTTGTTTGCTACCTTAGCTGGAGGAACATCCTTCAGTAAACTTGACCTTTCTCATGCCTATCAGCAGCTACAGTTAGATGAAGAATCAGAGAAGTATCTGGTCATCAACACACACAAAGGTCTCTATAAGTACAATCGCCTCAGCTATGGTGTTTCCAGTGCTCCGGCTCTTTTCCAGTCTGTGATGGATCAAATCCTTCAGGGGATGGAGCATGTGACCTGCTTTTTGGATGACATCCTCATCACTGCTTCATCTGAAAGGGATCATTTGAAGAGGTTGGAGGAAGTACTCACACGTCTGGAGAAGCATGGTGTCAGAGTGAAGCTTTCCAAGTGCCACTTTCTTCAGAGCAGTGTGGAGTACCTGGGACATCGTATTGACAGGGATGGACTGCATCCTTTAGAGGAAAAGGTAGCAGCCATAGCAAATGCACCAGAACCAACAAACGTCACTGAACTGAAGTCCTTTCTTGGTCTTCTAAATTACTACAGTCGATTTTTGGAAAATCCATCCACCATTCTTCAGCCTTTGCATAACCTGTTGAGAAAAGATGCTAAATGGATTTGGACCATGGAATGTGCAAAAGCATTCAGGGATGCAAAAAGTCTACTGCTGCAGAACAAAGTGTTGGTGCACTACAGCACAAATCTGCCATTGAAGTTAGCCTGCGATGCGTCACCTTATGGATTGGGCGCAGTCATCTCTCATGTCATGGAAAATGGAGAGGAAAGGCCTGTGGCTTTCGCATCAAGAACATTAACTGAAGCTGAGCGAAAGTATGCCCAGATAGAAAAAGAGGCCCTTGCCATAATTTTTGGAGTAAAGAAATTCCATAAATATCTGTATGGAAGGAAATTCACCCTCATAACAGATCATAAGCCGCTGCTGGCTATACTAGGGCCAAAGTCAGCTGTCCCAACACTTGCTGCACTAAGAATGCAACGCTGGGCTCTTATTCTAATGGCATACAACTATGACATTGAATATAGAAGATCAGCTGAACATGCCAATGCAGATGCATTGTCACGTCTACCTCGGAATACGCCAGACAACATTGCAGAGGAGGGAAGTATCTTCTATTTCTCACATGTGGAAGAGCTACCAATAGTAGCTAAAGACATTGAGAGAGCAACCATGAAGGATCCAATCCTCAGCAAGGTCTGGAGCTACACCATGAATGGGTGGCCGAGTTACATGCAAGACGAATCACTCAAGCCTTACTTTACACGCAGACACGAGCTGTCAGCAGAACAAGGATGTGTTCTTTGGGGACAACGGGTCATCATTCCACCAGTTTACCAACAGAAGGTGCTGGAAGACCTGCATCATGAACATCCAGGTATCTGTCGTACGAAAGCACTCGCTCGCAGTTACCTGTGGTGGCCAGGCTGTGATGGTGATATACAAGAACTGGTTCAAAGCTGCTCAGTCTGTCAGGCTGTACAGAAGTCACCACCCGTTGCACCACTCCATCCGTGGAAGTGGCCTGAGAGAGTTTGGCAACGGATTCACATTGATTTCGCTGAAAAAGGCAAGCAGTACTTTTTAGTTGTCATTGACAGTCATTCAAAATGGTTGGAAGTGTTCCCTATGCCATCCATTACCTCACACAACACCATTGAGGTTTTGAGAGGGTTATTTGCTTCATATGGACTTCCAGAAGAGCTTGTTTCAGACAATGGACCTCAACTTGTGTCAAAGGAATTCAATCAGTTTTTGGAGTTAAATGGGATCAGACACACAGCTGTTCCTGCCTATCATCCTGCATCAAACGGGGCAGCAGAGAGGTCAGCACAAATCCTGAAACGATCCCTGATGAAGAATGTGCTGGAAACAGATGGTAAGGCCACATTGCCACTCAGCCATCGTTTGGCAAACTTCCTTATCATGTATCGCAGTACACCGCACACTGTGACGGGTCGTACACCAGCAGAGTTGTTCCTGAAACGTCAGATCCGGACTCGTTTCAGCCTGCTGAAACCTGAACTAAGCAGACACATTGAACAGAAACAGTCTGAGCAGAAGCGACACCATTGATTACAAAACCCAACCTGTTCGTGTTTTTTCGGAGGGGGACGCTGTGCGTATCCGAAACTTCAGGGGGGGGGAAACAAAATGGACTCAGGGAACAGTTCTGAAGAAAATGGGAAGTGTTACTTACCTGATACAAGAGGGACAGAGAACACGCACAATACATGTGGACCACCTGTTACCATGGAGACAGACTGTGGAGAAACCCCCAGTTATATTTTCACCGGTTTCAGAGGGACGGCCAGAAGTGATTATGGACAGTGTTGTTCCAGAGATACCACCAAGTCCACCTGGGATTTTAACATCACACTCCTTACCTCCTGAACCACCTAAACAGACAACCGATGAACCACCAGTGTCCACCCCAGAAACCACCCAAAGCCCATCTGTGGAACGCAGATACCCAGAGAGATGCAGAGTTCCCCCAAAGAGACTGAATCTTTGAAAACGTAGAGTTATGTTTTAGTTATTTTACTGCCAGTTATTTAGAAGTGAACAGTTTAATAATGAAAGTAATGGCTACATTTGTTCATTGTTCGTAAGGGCCACAGAATATTTCTTTTGGTGGGGGCAGTGAAATACATTCTTTCAAGGGTTGCTTATTTCAATTACAAATCTAAAAGGGGAGGAATGTAATAGAGTGAATTGTTGCCCCCCAGTGGTAAAATACAGAAGTGCCTGTTACAGGGCTAGTTCTTGGTTGACCAATATATAACAACAAAAAAGGGTAGTTTGTGCACCGCTAAAAAAACAACAAGTTAGTGTGTGATGTCCTGCTGTTCAATAAAAGGCACCTATCCACGTCCTTCTGTCCTGATCTTTTCAAGAGCCTAATCCAGAATATCACAATTATTATTTTCTAGTTTATTCTGAGTTTGTATTAGTTCTTGGGATTTGGTTGTCGTGTTTATTTTCCCTACCCGTGTCTCCCTCTGTGCTCTGTACAGGTCCCCGAGTTTTGTGTTGTAAAACAGTCTGTGTGTTTCCTGTTTTACTTTGTAGGTCTGTGTCTCGTTATGCCCATTAGTTCCAGCTGTGTCCCCTCCCGTGTGCCATTTCCTGATTACCTGGTGTGTGTATTTATAGTTTGTGTCTGCCTGTGCTTCTCGTCGCGTCGTCTGTGTTTCTCTGTGTATCTGCCGTGTATTTAAAGTTATTCCGTGTTTCTCCGCGTCTCTCTGCTCCTCGCTCCATGTCCTCCTTTTGTATTAGCTTTTCCAGTTTAGGTTTACGTTCAGTTCTGCCCACACCTTGGTTATTGTGCACTGTAAATAAAACCCACTTGCACCTCCGCCACTGTCTGCTTTTGGATCCTCCTTCCTCACCTCCACACGACTGCCGCCCCAGCCGTGACAATTAGTCATAATAATGATAGACAAATGGCAGATTTGGCAGCTTCAACTTTTGATACTTAGATAAACAATTATGAAGGATGTCCAGAGAGACGTGGAGTTTGTCTTTCTTCTGTTTTCTCTCAGCGCGACAACATTCACGCCTAAGGGCGCGAGTAGTATCATTTAGCCAGGGTTGTGAGGATTTGGCACGTTTAACCCTCAGAGGGAAAAGAGGTTAGCAAGCTCGTCCGCTGATAAATCCCCGTTACCGCTAGCATCAGAGAGGGGAGAGTCAAGGAAAGCATCAGTGAAGGGAGCGATTGACTGGGAGTTAATCTTGCGCGTTTGCCGCACAGGACCATCACTGTTCAATTCCACATTACTCACTACAGTATTAAACAAAACTGGGAAGTGATCTGAAATCTCAGAATCCTCAGTGTCCATGATGCAAATGTCCAGATCACGTATATGACCTTTTGTGTGAGTTGGTTTACACACAAGCCCTGCACCTCTGCCAGTGGTCCGGGAGTATTATAAGACCTCAAAGAGCTGCGCAGTTCCTGCCTGGTGCATTTTGACACCTCAATAGTTTTGATCTGCAGCCCACGACCTCCACGACCCCCACACAGGTTCAGCTCTCTCACCTCATTTTTAACCTGCTCACCCTTCTTCCCTCCTTTCCTACTGGACGTCAGGTCTTCTGAGACAACATCCAATCACATTATTAACATCCAATCACTCGATCTGATCGTCTCTATCTAACTAATGTTTTCCACATTCATGATTTAATACAGGATTTAAACTTTAAAATCACATTTTCTTCTTTCCTGTAAAAGTGAAAACTCCATCACATGTGAACATTCAGTCACATATGATTACACTTCCTGTTTCATTTAGTGTATGTAACTCTCCTTCCATTAGATCATCAGCACATTTTCCCTATTAATCCAGTTATATACAAGTACTTTGTTTTTCTCTTTAAAGCTCTCTTGATCACAGTTTACTCAAAACTGTTTATTTTTATTAAATGATAGATTTTATAAGTCAGACATTCAGAGATCAGTAGCTCCTGTGTGTTGCTCACTGCCTCCATCCAACAGTACATGACAAGTGTGACCTGCGGTTAATTTACACCAAACATTCAAAGTGACTTAGTGCTAACTGGTATAATGAATGTCACATACAGACTAAAAGTAACAAAATAAACCAACATAAAATGTATTTACTGTCATATAAACATATTATGTATATATATAAATATATATGATGTCACACTGGATCACGACAGGAAAACATAAGAAAATAAGAGATTTGATTTTTTACAATATGGAATAGATTTACTAAATGAGGAAAATCACTGCGATGCTGCAATCAAAGGTGATCTACTTTCATTTATACACAAAGATGCAGTTCAGTAAGAGCCTGTGTGAGCTCAGGTGTCCTTCATGAGTTTCTCTTTGAAAACGGAGGCTCTCCAGATAAAGGAAAGGTGCATGAATTAAAACCAATGTCCTTTTAATATAAGAAATAACTCTGGTGACAGAAATCATCCAGCACTGAGAAAAAGGCTTCTGAACACTGAGACCTGCATTATCAGTTTCGGGGCTTTTGCAACATTCACAGCAGCTCAGGTGAAAAAATACAGTCACCACCCAGACAGGATGTGAACTTTAACACTTAAATACTCCAAGACAAGGCCGTGGGTGGCAATGTGTGGTTTGTTTTAGAGCGCACTTCCAACTCAATTCTCTGAAAAATACACGCTGTTTATTTCTTGTAAAAATATAAAACAAAAGTTAACCAAATATTTTCTTAGAACTAGACTCTCAGATGGAAATATTCACACATTTCATCAGACCAGCTTTAACATCATAAGTTCTTTTAACATCTTATATTTGCAAATGAAAACACAGCCACATAGAAGATATTTTTCTTTATTCATGTTGCTGCAGCGACCCCAAGTTGTAATTATTCTCTGATTTTATGGTCAAACTATGAGATTTTCCAAATGTGTGTGGAGTGACATGACCTTTCTCTGATGATCTAAATGTCGTGACCAAGAATCATTCAGGATGAACAACGTGAACAGTCTGTCTTATAGTTCTCACAGGTGAGCGTCAGAATTACAGACACATTCATTCTCATGTCTGTGGTCTCTGTCTAACTTTTCATGCTCTCCATAAATGCAGGAATCTGCAGGTTTTATTAAAACTGTCACATCTCAACACTCAGTGCCAAAAACAGGGCTGATCCCTGTTTCATCTGATAACTGCTTCATGTTAACAAATCCAGTTTTTTAAACCGTGATGTAGAACATGATCTCTCTCACTCTCTCGTTCTCTAAATAAAACCCAGCAAACTGGCAATCACTTCTAAAAGATGGGAGTAGTTCACTCTTTATCAGCTGCAAGACTGTGTAGCGCTCGGATGTTTGCCCCAACCCCCAGCCTGCAGGCGGGGGATGTGTCTCTCTGAGGGCCTAGTGCAGTAGTAGTAGTAATAGTAGTAGTATTGTGCGACACACATGCACACAGGCTTAAAGAGACGTCACTCTTATGGCTTGAAAATTGTGAAAATTTGTCAGATACTCACACCACAGTCATGCTGCAAATTAGAAACACTGAAAGGTCAAAGGTCATTATTACAAGAGTTTACACTTGAGTTTCAGCCTAGACACAGACTTATTGATCCCACACTCGGGAAATTCACACACTACAGCAGCACGAGCACAAGAGAAAGTGAATCAGAGATATATTTGGGGGAAAAAAACAGAAAAATAAATAATTAGAAAGAATAGTGCACAAATAAAAAAGCCCAAAACCCAAACCTGTACAAGAGTGATTACTACTAATCTACAAATGGCTGCAATATGCAGAAAATACACTTAGACAATTTTGCATTGATGCAATACTTAAATTAAGGCCGTCTGCACTTCAGTTAACTCTCTTTTTTCTAAAAAAAAATGAAAATGTAATTGTGGGGACATGGAGGGAAAAATGATATTAATGTGTTGTTGTGGTCCTGGGTCTTGGACCCCAAGACTTTTAAGTTCTGTCAAATATTTTCAGCTTAACTTTTGGGTTGTTTAGTTGTTTGTGGTGTTTTGAGTCTTGATTTTTTAGATGCTAATCCTCCTTTGGGTTGTCCATGTTTATGTTTTCAGGTTTTCTTAGTTCTAGTTTCATCACTTTTACTTCCCTTTACCTTTTATCATTCGATTAGTTTCACTTGTATTGTATTGTACTCCAGCTGTGTTCTTTCCCCCTCATTAGCCTCCAGTATATTTAAAGCCTCCATTTGCATGCGTTCACTGTTGTGTTGCACTGCTTGTTTCCTGCATGCCTGTGAGCTTTTCCCCATTTGATGCCACTTGGTGGATGATTTTTTTCTCTGTTATGTGACTCTGCATTTTGGGTTTGCACTTTCCACCACACACAGGATATAAATGCTTTTCCACAAATTGGATCATATCTATATATGTATATAAATCATGTTGGCACACAGTATTTAGATTTCACGTGAATTATTAGAAACCTGTATTATAAGTAAATATGGGTGGGTTCAAATAGTCCCACCAACATAAATTGAATTGAATTGAAAGCCTTTATTGTCACTATACATAGTATAACGAGATTAGAAACAGCTCTATAAAAGTGCACATGTGCTTATAGCCCATTATAAAAACTATACAATAATGCAACTATACACTTACTATAAATATAAATACACAGTACAGTGCTGACAGAGACAGACAGTCAGAGAATTGATGATATTTCAGATATTTTGAGTTGAGTATGGTGATGGCTTTTGTGGAGGAAGCTGTTTGTTCTGGCCCTTATGGATCTAAAGCGCCTGCCAGAGGGCATTAGGTTGAAAAGATTGTAGCAGGGTGGGTAGTGTCCTTTAAAATGTTTCTGGCCCTACTAAGACAACGGGAGTTGTAGACGGCAGACAAGGAGGGCAGCGGGCAGCCAATGATTTAAATGATAAAGCAGACAGTATGAGCATGTGGTGTAAAATATCAGTTTAATGTGGACATGTCAGAGCTACAATACAAAGAAAATCCAAAACTCAATTACTGCGAACTCACTGCGTGTCTGTGCCTCTCAGACTGATTGAAGTCCATAAGATGATGATGGAGGAAGAGGAGGACAAAGCGAAGTCTGCAGGACTCTGCCGTCTGCCTGTGAAGAGTGACCGGTCCAAACAGCAACCTACAGACTTCAGCGATGAAGCTGGACCCTCAGACACAGAGTAAGATCACTGCTAGTAACTCGTCTCCAGGAATATCCAATCCATCCAGTTCTTAACTGCTTATCCAGTTTAGTCACAGATTGGCTGAGCCTCTATCAGCTGACTTGGATTTAAAAAATGAGCTATTCAGTGTGTTTCACAGAGCAGCTCATTGTTCTGCTTTATTTTAGCATAACTAATAATGCACGTTATCCATGTTATCATTTTAACTTCTACAGTATTTGAATTACTAAGGAACTGGTTGTGGACTTTGGGAGGTCCAGAGCAGGTCCACTGCCGGTTCAGATAGAGGGGGAGGAGGTGGAGGTGGTCAACAAGTACAAGTACCTCGAGCTGTGGGTGGACAACAAACTGGACTGGTCATGCAACACAGAGCACCTGTATAAAAAAGCCCAAAGCCGACTGTACTTCCTCAGGAGGCTGAGGTCTTTTAACATCTGCAGGAAGCTCCTGAGGATGTTTTACCAGTCAGTGGTTGCTGGAGTACTTTTCTATGCTGTGGTGTGCTGGGGGAGCAGCACAGCAAAGAAGGACTCATCCAGGCTGGAGAAACTGATCAGGAAGGCTGGCTCTGTGGTCGGCATGAAGCTGGACACTCTGGTGACAGTGGCAGAGAAAAGGACACTAAAGAAACTGCTGGACATTATGGACAATGCTGGGCATCCTCTGCACACGGCCATAAACAACCAGAAGAGTCTGTTCAGTGACAGGTTGCTTCTCCCCAAGACAAGAACCAACAGACTTAAAAACTCCTTTGTCCCACACGCCATCAAACTGTTTAACGCCTCTCTGGAGGGGAGAGGGAGGGGAAACAGGAGGACAAAGGAGGGGGGAACAACTAAGCTGTAGTGCCTCTTCACTTCACTGTGCAATACCTTTTGTGCAATACTTTTGTTAATAGTCAACGGTGCAATAGACCTCAATACTTGAAATGTGCAATTCACTTGTATTTTTATTTTTATTTTTTATTTTATTCCTATTTATTCTATTTATCCCCTTTGTATATTTTTATCTATATATGTCTTTGTATTTATATATGTGTGTATATATATATATATATATATATATATATAATATTCTGTAACTCTATAACTTCTGTCGGTGCTGTGCTTTTTTGGAACCGAATTTCCCAGAGGAACCCACCTGAGGGATTAATAAAGTTTTATCTTATCTTATCTTATCTTACTGAGATGTGTTAGGTATTGTGCTGTTTCTTGTTACATTTTGCTTTTTAGTAGACTTCGCACTATATTATACCTTTACATTAATGTTACCTTTATGTAATGAATGATTGAAATAGTTTGTAAAATAAATAAAATGTAATCTTAAATGCTTATATTTTTATATCTGATGTAGAACTGGTAAAAAGAGTTGACAATTAAAAACTTCACCTTTTCAAGAAATTACTTCTTTGCCATGAGCTATGCACACTGCCCCAGTGGTATCTAAAGTATTTTACTAGGTATTGGTATTAAGTTAAAAATTCAAGTATGGTGAGAACTGTAATTTAGACCAATTTAAATGACTTTCAACTGAGAATTTATTAATGTCTGATGACATATGAATAAACATATCTTTGTTTGCAGAAGTCAGAGGTCACAGGCTTTAGGGATCAGCTTTCTGTCTCAGAAGAGTGACCGGTCCATTGGTAAACCCCCAGACTTCAGAGAAGAACCTGGACCACCACACACAAAGTAAGAACCTGACCTGAACATTTAATCAAATCTGTAGTGATGAAGAGGCATACATTATACTAATAGTAGCAATGCACTGATTGCAATTCCCATTTTCAGTTTTGTTTAAGTGTGACCTGCTGACATCAACTAACAAGTAAAAATCAAGGTTTGTTCATCCAGTAAGGGTTCCCAAAGCTAGTCCCCATCCCCCGGATTAACAAGGTCTGCATCAGCTGCCGCTCCTCGACTGTGCAAAATAGAGAGAGAAAAACATTATATACAGTAAGTAAGTAGATACAAATAGGTAGATACAAAGAGGACATTATGCGCAATAAGTGAGTAAATTATATACATTAAGTTAAATAGAATAAAAAAAATCTGGAAATTTGCAGTTCAAAATGTACATTGTGTGAGTGGGGTGTTAAAGTGGCTTGTGCCGCAATGAAGTCAGAAGGATCGGGCATGAAATCGTATTGCCAACGTTCAGCTGGAGGTGGTTGTCCTGGCACCATGATGCCAGATTCTTCACTTCATCCATGTAGGCCGCCTCATCGTTGGTGGAGAGTGCGCCCAACACCACTGTGTCGTCAGCAAACTTCACAATGGTGTTGGAGCCATGGGTGGCCACACAGTCTGAAGTGTAGAGGGAGTAGAGCAGTGGCGAGAGGACACAGCCCTGTGGTGCTCCCGTGTTGATGGCGATGCTGTCGGAGACACATCTGCCAGTGAGGAAGTCCAACACCCATGCACACAGACAGCTGTTGAGTCCCAGATCCCTCAGCTTTGTGAACAGTCTGCAGGGCACTATTGTGTTAAACGCTGAACTGTAATCAACAAACAGCAGTCTCACATAGTTACCCTGTTTCTTGTCCACGTGGCTGAGGGTGGTGTGCAGGATGTGGGCGATGGCGTCCTCCGTGGATCTGTTGGGTTGGTAGGCGAACTGGAGCGGATCTGTGGTGTTTGGGATGGAGGAGGAGATGATGTTCTTCAACAGCCTCTCGAACACCTTCATAACCACCGAGGTCAGTGCAACTGGCCGGTAGTCGTTCAGGCATGAGGGCTTGTTGTTCTTGTGGACAGGGATGATGGTGGATCTCTTGAAGCATATGGGGACCACAGACTTCGCCAGGGACTCGTTGAAAATCAAAGTGAACACACCTGCTAGCTGGTCAGCACAGCACCGCAGCAGACGGCCAGTGATGCCATCTGGTCCTGCTGCTTTCCTTGCGCTCACTCTCCTCAGCGCAGCTCTGACGTCATGCTCTGCGATGCTGATTGCTGGTCCCTATTGTCAGGCAGTTGTTAGCAATTGTCCAAGATTCTGTCTCCCCTCATCGGACACATGACATGTTGATAAAAGTTCGGCATGAGATGTCCAAGGTTTGCTTTATTAAAGTCTCCTGCGGGTCCTTGTTTTGAAACGCACTCAGCACATCATGTAGTTCAGACAGAGCCATACCTGTGTTCACCTGGGGTGGGATGTAGACCACTGTGGCAATTAACGAGGTGAAGAGAGTAGAGATGCTCCTGACGTCGCACCACTTTCTGTTTACCATGAGACACACTTCTCCACCTTTGGTTTTGTTTGACTGTGCCGTTCTGTCCGCGCGGAGCACAGAGAGTGACTCCGATGGAATTACTGCCCGATCCGCCACGTTGGGGGTCAGCCATGTCTCAGTGAAGCACAGAATGTTGCAGTCCCTCATGTCTCGTTGGAAGGTGACTCTTGCCCTCAGATCGTCTAGTTTGTTCTCCAACAATTCAACGTTAGCTAGCAGGATAGCAGTGGTGCGCAGTGAGTAAATATGTCGATTTATTCATAGTTTCATGCAACTGTCAAATTCTGTTTCTTTGAAAAATATTAAAATGCCATCTGCTTGTCTGTTCCAGCAGTCTGGCTCTATTCCATTTGAATGCAATAGGGACATAGTCTCTAGACTCTGAAATATTAGATATGATTTAATGTCTTGCAACAGCGTCAGTGTTTCATAGTGCAACATGTGTTGCTATAGTGGACAATCAGGCATTTAGACAAGAAAAGCATGTAAGTTACTAAGAGAAAGAGATCGGCCCAGTCTAGACTGTATGGATAAGTGGGTTGGGGGGTGGGAGCTGTAGTGATTATGTATTTATCAAATCTGTCCATTGAGAAAATCCAACAGTTATGTCTTTGTCCCAACTGCCCACCATGGTGTCTGCTGAGAGGTTTCCCCCCTCCTGCACCATTATTTTCTAGAATAGCAACAGCTGTGTTCATGTATTGCTTGTTCAGTCCATTATTTTTTCCTTAAAGCTTTCTTGAGCTAGTTCTTGTAGTTTAAGATATTTTTACTTTGCAATGGTTGTCTGTGGTTGGTTATTATTACGCTTTAGTAGTGTGGTGTAGTGTGGTGGTGTGCACATCCTGCACACCACCCTCAGCCAGTAGAATGTGAAGTTTAGGTTTTTTGTAGGTAGTTTAAGCTGAGTAGTCATGTGGAGTTCTTCCATTGGGGCAATTCTAGCCTTGAGTTAGACAAGTCTGCTTTTTATGGAAGAGATTTCTTAACAAAAATGGAATAGAAGCTTTTTTCAGGATGGAGCAGGAGTAGCAGATTATAAAATGCTCTGTTTAAGCATAACTGTGTCACTCTATCTATGACAAATCTCTTTAAATGTCTTCATGGTCTTCTACTGGTGATCCCCACCAGTTTTGGTGGCCTAATGACAGGAAGTAAGAGAACTGCTACTATCAGGTACTATTAGGCGAACTAAAATGTATATGTAAAACAGTAAAGACTATATACTGAATTCAAAATCCTGCTCCTCACATACAAGGTCTTAAATAACCAGGCCCCATCTTATCTTAATGACCTTGTAGTACCATATCACTCTATTAGAGCACTTCGCTCTCACACTGCAGGCCTACTTGTTGTTCCTAGAGTATTTAAAAGTAGAATAGGAGGCAGAGCCTTCAGTTTTCAGGCCCCTCTTCTGTGGAACCAGCTTCCAGTTTGGATTCAGGAGACAGGCACTATCTCTACTTTTAAGATTAGGCTTAAAACTTTCCTTTTTGCTAAAGCATATAGTTAGGGCTGGACCAGGTGACCCTGAATCCTCCCTTAGTTATGCTGCAATAGGTGTAGACTGCCGGGGGATTCCCATGATGCATTGAGTTTCTTCTTCAGTCACCTTTCTCACTCACTATGTGTTAACAGACCTCTCTGCATTGAATCATACTTGTTATTAATCTCTGTCTCTCTTCCACAGCATGTCTTTATCCTGTCTTGGCACTATATAACCAAAAATCATCTTGATGAATACTCTGTTGTGAAAAGTAGCTCAATTTTTATTATTCTCTGTGACCATTAGAGCTTCTGTCATTAAATAATTTTAGTGATAAAGAAATGTGTTCACAGAGAGAGGAAGAGGAGCGGTGTTTGTGAGGAGGAGCAGCTGTCCTGCTGTGCTTTGTGTCAGGATGTCCTGAAGGATCCAGTCTCTACCAGCTGTGGACACTGGGTCTGCAGACAGTGCATCTCCTCATACTGGGACCAGTCTGCTTCATCAGGAGACTCGTCCTGTCCCCAGTGTGGTAAAAGATCCAGAACCAGAGCTGGACTGCAGACAGTCAGTCAGAGCAGCTGTGTACAAAGTAAGACTGAATATCTGTCTGCTGTTTCCCTTTCCTTCTCTCACCCCAACCAATCACAGCAGATGTCCCCGCCCCTCCCTGAGCCTGGTTCTGTCGGAGGTTTCTTCCTGTTAAAAGGGAGTTTTTCCTTCCCACTGTCGCCAAAGCGCTTGCTCATAAGGGGTCATATGGTTGTTGGGTTTTTCTCTGTATCTATTATTGCAGGATCTACTGTACAATATAAAGCGCCTTGAGGTGACTGTTGTTGGGATTTGGCGCTATATAAATAAAATAAAATTGAATTGAATTGATGAACTCAATTCTGAAAACTGGACTTCTTCTTGTGTTGTTCAGACATTGAAGAGTTTTCTTTCTGTTTTTCTTTCTTTCAGCAGATGTTGGTCTGCAGGAGGTTTTAGATGAACATAAGATCAGCCTGAGGAGAAGATGTGAACGTGTGACTGAAGGAAGTGATGAAACAGGAAGTAGAACTCTCCTCAACAGGATCTACACTGAGCTCTACATCACAGAGGGACAGAGTGAAGAGGTTCATACCCAACATGAGGTGAGGCAGCTGGAGACAGCTTCCAAGATGGACGCCCTCCATGACGCTCCAATCAGGTGCCAGGACATCTTTAAAGCCTTACCTGACCAACAGAGACCCATCAGAGTGGTTCTGACCAACGGCGTGGCTGGTGTTGGAAAAACCTTCGCAGTGCAGAAGTTCACTCTGGACTGGGCAGAGGGCTTGGAGAACCAACATGTCAGTGTGGTGGTTCTGCTTTCATTCAGGGAGCTGAACCTGATCAGAGATGAGCAGTACAGTCTTCTGGAGCTGCTCCATGTTTTCCATCCAACATTACAGAAGGTCACAGCAGAGAAGCTGGCTGTCTCTCAGCTTTTGTTCATCTTTGACGGCCTGGATGAAAGCAGACTTTCATTGGATTTCACCAACAGGAAGCTGCTGTCTGCTGTCACACAGAAGTCATCAGTCAGCCAGCTGCTGACAAACCTCATCCAGGGGAATCTGCTTCCCTCGGCTCTCGTCTGGATAACTTCCCGACCTGCAGCAGCCAATCAGATCCCTCCTACATGTGTTGACAGGCTAACAGAAGTACGAGGCTTCATTGACGCCCAGAAGGAGGAGTACTTCAGGAGGAGATTCAGTGATGAAGAGCTGTCCAGCAGAATCATCTCCCACATGAAGACATCCACGAGCCTCCACATCATGTGTAGAATCCCAGTCTTCTGCTGGATCACTGCTACAGTTCTGGAGCACATGTTGACTACAGAGCAGAGAGGAGAGCTGCCCAAGACCCTGACTGACATGTACTCACACTTCCTGCTGGTTCAGACAAAGAGGAAGAAGAACAAGTACCATGACGGACATGAGACGAGTCTTCAGGAGCTGACGGACACTGACAGGGAAGTTCTTCTGAAGCTGGGGAGGCTGGCGTTTGAACATCTGGAGAAAGGAAACATCATGTTCTACCACGAAGACCTGGAGCAGTGTGGTCTTGATGTCACGGAGGCCTCGGTGTACTCAGGAGTTTGTACAGAGATCTTCAAAAGAGAATGTGTGATCTTCCAGAAACCAGTCTACTGCTTTGTTCATCTGAGCATTCAGGAGTTTCTGGCTGCAGTCTACATGTTCCACTGTCACACCAACAGGAAGACAGAGGTGCTGGAAGCCTTCCTTCGAGAAAAGTACAGTGGGTCATCTCTGGATGATTTCCTTAAACAAGCCATGGAGAAATCCCTTCAGAGTAAAAATGGCCACCTGGACCTGTTTGTCCGCTTCCTTCATGGCCTCTCTCTGGAGTCCAACCAGAGACTCTTAGGAGGTCTGCTGGGTCAGACAGAGAGCAGTCCAGGAACCATTCAGAGAGTCATTAACAATCTTAAGGAGATGAACAGTGATGAAATTTCTCCTGACAGAAGTATCAACATCTTCCACTGTCTGGTAGAGATGAACGACCTCTCAGTACATCAGGAGATCCAAGTATTCTTGAAGTCAGCTAACAGATCAGAAAAGAAACTCTCTGAGATCCACTGCTCAGCTCTGGCCTACATGCTGCAGATGTCAGAGGAGGTTCTGGATGAGTTAGACCTAAACAAGTTCAAAGCATCATTGGATGGGCGACTGAGACTTTTTCCAGTTGTGAGGAATTGCAGAAAGGCTCGGTGAGACCAAGTCATTATTCAGTATTATTCTTCATTGTTGATTTGTGGTTTTAGTTTTTCATGTAACACGAAATTCTTCTTCTTATTATTTTTAGCTTTGTATTGTAGATATTGGTCATTAATTATTTTATATACTTTTGTATTTGGACACTGAAAAAGTTCTATCACGCCATTTAAAAAACAAAGGGGTCAGAGTTATGGAACACTACAACTAGACCTACTACACCTTGTACCTTGGTAATGGAAATTAATGATGGCTGTGCTGCTCAGTTTACAGGAGATCATTTTAACTTAAATGCAGAAGTTTCCATAAGCTCTGCCTGTAGACTAAATATCCATCCATTCATTTTCTTCCGCTTATCCAGGGTCGGGTCGCAGGGGCAGCAGCCCAAGCAGAGAAGCCCAGACCTCCCTTTCCCCAGCCACCTCCTCCAGCTTATCCGGGGGAACACCAAGGCGTTCCTAGGCTAGCCGAGAGACATAATCTCTCCAGCGTGTCCTGGGTCTGCCCCGGGGCCTCCTCCCGGTGGGACATGCCCGGAAATCCTCGCCCAAGAGGCGGCCAGGGGGCATCCTTGTCAGATACCCGAACCACCTCAACTGGCTCCCTTCGATGTGGAGGAGCAGCGGCTCTACTCTGAGCCCCTCCTGAATGGTCGAACTTCTCACCCTATCTCTAAGGGAGAGGCCAGCCACCCTTCGGAGGAAGCACATTTCTGTCGCTTGTATTCTCGTTCTTTCGGTCACTACCCACAGCTCGTGGTCATGGGTGAGGGTAGGGATGTAGATCGACCGGTAAATTGAGAGCTCCGCTTTTACACCCAGCTCTCTCTTCACCACAGCGTCCGCATCACTGCAGCTGCTGCACCAATCCATCTGTCAATCTCCTGCTCCCTTCTCCCATCACTCGTGAACAAGACCCTGAGATACTTAAACTCCTCCACTTGGGGCAGGGTCTCGTCCCTGACCCGGAGTGGGCACTCCACCCTTTTCCGGCTGAGGACCATGGCCTCAGATTTGGAGGTGCTGATTCTCGTTCCCACCGCTTCACACTCGGCTGCAAACTGTTTCAAGGCGAGCTGGAGGCCATAACCTGATGAAGCCAACAGGACAACATCATCTGCAAAAAGCAGAGAAGTGAAAGCCTTCCGCCACTTGGCTATGCCTAGAAATTCTGTCCATACAAATTATGAACAGAATCGGTGACAAAGGGCAGCCCTGGCGGAGCCCATCACCCACCAGGAACAAGTCCGACTTATTGCCGGCTATGCAGACCAAGCTCTTGCAACGTTCATATAAGGACTGAATGGCCCGTAGCAATGGGCCAGACACCCCATGCTCCCGGAGCACCCCCCACAGGACCCCCCGAGGGACACGGCAAACTCCCATGCAGACTAAATATCTGCTAGTTTATTTTGATCCACCAATTGCCATTTGCTAGGTGTGTACATTCTATCACCATTTGCTAGTTCATAAAAATATGCCCATAATTTAAAAAAAAAAAAGTCTTCCTTTATCTTCACAGAGACATTCATTTCATTCATTTATTAAATCAACAAATGAATGAAACATCTTTACTGACACCGCACATGTTATAGCTTTACCATCTCAAAGACTAATTGCAGACATACACTAAGGGATGACTGACATGTATGTGTTTAATATTTTAGTGCTCTTGAAGTGCAACTTTTCATGTGCTAGCCAATCGAGTGATGTTGTACAATAAATTATTCCAGGAGAGTTGGAAAGTTCAGCATCAAAATGAAGATGAGTTTTTCTTTTTAGTGATGCTTGGTTCATGTCAGTCGACTTAATTGTAAGTAAGTAATTGGTTGACCCAATATTCTCAAAGACAGTGAACGGTTATTAAATTTCTACTGACAGAAGCATTAACGTATTGCACTGTCCGGTGGAGATTAACAAATTCTAAGTGTATTTGGAGAGTCAAGTGTTCTTGAAATCAGCTAACAGATCAGAGAAGAAACTCTCTGAGATCCACTCCTTACAGTTTGTGGATCACAATATGATAGCTAAAATTAGTTATCATAAAATTAGTTCATAGCCAGAGCTTATGCCTGTATTTATACTATATTGCCAAAAGTATTCACTTCAAATGCATATGAACTTGACTGGCATCCTTAACCCATAGGGTTTAATATAATGTCAGCAAGACCTTTGCAGGTATAATTGCTTTAACTCTTCTAAGAAGGCTTTCCACAAGCCTTAGCAGTGTGTTTATGGGAATTTTTGACCATTCTTCCACAGAAGCACATTTGTTAGACACTGATGTTGGACAAAAAGGCCTGGCTCCCAGTCTGCACTCTAATTCATCCCAAACATGTTCTTTAAGGTTAAGGTCAGAAATTTGTGCAGGCCAGTCAATGTCTTCCATACCAAACTTGCTCATTCATGTCTTTATGGACCTTGCTTTGTGCACTGGCGTGCACTGTGAGTACAGGATGGGGCCATTCCCAAACTGTTCCCACAATGTTGGAAGAATGAAATTCTCCATAATGTCTTGGCATGCTTAAGCTTACTGGAACTAAGGCTCTGAGCCCATAACCCCCACTCCACCAAACTTTAAACTTGGCACATTGTAGTCAGACAAGTACTGTTTACCTGGCAACCACCAAACCCAGACTTATCCATCGGACTGCCAGATGGATACGCGTGATTCGTCTATATTGCTTGAGAGTCCAATAGCAGAGTACTTAACAACACTGCATCTTAGATGCATTTTCCTCAGCCATGAAAAACAATTCCATGAAGCTCTCTTAGCTGTGTTTTTGAGCTATTTTGAAGGCCACATGAAGTTTGGAGGTCTGAAGTGATTGACTGCAGAAAGTTGGCGACCTGCACTATGCGCTTCAGCATTCCTTAACCCTGCTCTTGGATTTTATGTAGTCTATACTCTGTGGCTGATTTGACTACATTCCCAAACGCTTTCACTTAGCGAGAAATTTTCACAATTGGACTTGCTCATCAGGTGGCATTCAATCACCACACATTGGAATTATAATCACAATACCTGGAATTCACAGAGCTCCTGAGAGCAACCTATTCTTTCACAAATATTTGTAGTAGCAGTACGCATGCCTGGGTGCTGGACTTTATACACCTGTGGCCATGGAAGTAATTGGAATACTTGAAGTCAATGATTTGGATGGATGAGTGAATACTTTTAGCAATATGGTGTATGTTAAATTATCTCCTGCTTTGTGTGGAAAGAAAATCCACTGTACTTACAGAGAGATAGTAGTGTTTATGCATTTAACCAGGACAGCTAAGCATAAATAGTACCAGCATCAGAATAGCAGTCATGATATACCGATCTGCTGAAGAAGAAAGGGAGTTGAATTCAATGTACCCTTCTTTATTCCTGAACTAACTGGCAGTGAGCACTCTGAAAACATGAGACAATATTGGACTCTTGCTTTGTATAAACATTATTAGAAAATAACAGAATCATTCTCGTGTCTCGTGTCAAACACCTGAACATGATCAGAGTTGAACCATAGATGTAAAGAGCAGATGTTCATTAGATTATGGTGGCAGAAAGTTTTGTTGTCATATGTTTTGTGCATTTACAACAACTCATTTATATATTCTCTAATCACAGACTGACTCATTGTGTACTCTCAGACGCTCACTGTGAGGTTGTGGCCTCAGCTCTGAAGTCTAACCCCTCTCATCTAACAGAGCTGGACATGAGTAAAAACAACCTGAAGGATTCAGGGGTGAAACTGCTCTCAGCTGGACTGGAGAGTCCAAACTGTCAGCTGAAGACTCTGAGGTCAGTTCACTGACTTCAGCTGTTTTTTGTTTGTTTGTTTGTTTGTATATTTCAGATAATATTAAACAATATTTATTTTTAAAATGTTCATGATTTTCTGTAAGACAAATCTGAAGACATTTCAGTGCATCTAAAAATTTTATGTCTTTCTAAATGACCAAACATATGTTTTTCCTTTTGGCTATAGATATGAAGATATGAAAAGAGATTAACTAACCACTGACACAAGTTGAAATGTTTGACGGGACAGTTTTTCAGCCTCCAAAGGTTCATGTTGTGCTCCATCAGTCAGTGAAGATGAAGTCAGGATGTGAATGAGGCTTTTGAAAATCTAATGATAGCAGATAAAGGCAGGCTGCTTAGACTGCACATCTGTATAAATATATAGATAGAGACATGGCTCAAATAGAATATAGAAAGATGAATGCAAAAGCTAATAAAGGTACAGTTAGGAGCTCTTTCTCAGATGACTGTGTTTGAGTCGTGATATTGTGTATATAGTGCATGAAGAAATATTTGATGAGTAAGAAATGTGAAAGTTTAAACAGCACCGCAAACATATATGTATTGTGTTACTGCTGCTCATTTAAAACTGACAAGATGTACAAGTCATTTACAAAGCCAGCAGGCTCTGACTACAAAGATTTGAGAAAGTCAAGTATTAAATCAAATATGACTGAAAGTACTCATTGAGATGTTCAAATGTATTGTAAATGTATTGTATCTATAACTAGTGAGTCCTGGCAGTCTGACTTGCCTCCTGTTTGTGTCTAAGAAGGAGACAAGTGGAATGGTGATTGGTAATAGCAGAATGATTTAGGATGCGTGCATTGTTTGTTGGAAATAATCTTGTTGATAAGAACATATAAGAATGAATCACAAATTATTTTGTCTATATGTTTTGTTCTTTATTCAGATTGAAGGACTGCTGGTTGTCAGTTAACAGCTGTGAGTCTCTGCTGTCTGCTCTGGATTCCAGTCCTTCCCATCTGAGAGAACTTGACCTGAGTAAAAACCATCTGCATGATTTACATGTGAAACAACTGTGTGGTTTTCTGGAGAGTCCACACTGTAGACTGGAGACTCTGAGGTTAATCACCATGTTTTACTTTTTGTGCTAGGATGAATATAATGTGAAAGCTGTGGTCACACTAAATTCGAAATCCACCCTGGGGATCTTCATGTTAAAGTCCATTCTCTTCTTTAGTTGTTTAGTATCAGAGAGGGCTCCCTGATTAACTGTATACTGTTCTTTCAGTTCTAAGTGCATAACAGGTTTGACATTAACCACTGAATTATTGATTGTATAGTTCATATAATTATGACTGACAGAAAACTATTTTGAATAGTTAAAGATTTTGATTATTTTCAGCAAAGAAAATACGAAAAATGCCATTGGCTTAAGCTGCAGTTTGAAAATATGTTATGTTGGTATCTTAATTGAATAGTAAACTTCACATCTTTGGCTTTGGAGAGATGGCCATGCAAAACAGCACATTTAAGGCAAGAGGACAGACAGAAAACACCTGTTCTGTGAATTCAGCTATCAAGGTTAAGTCACAGAGTATTTCTCCTAGCTTATTTCTTCCACTGAGGAAGCTATCAGTCTGAGCACTGCAACATGCTTTAAACAGAGAGGTTGGAGCTGGCATAAGCAGGCATGGTTTTCACATGAAAAAGCTACTAAATGAGGAAAAACATTCAGCTTTGCTGACAAAGGCAGCTCTCGGTTGCTGTGGCCTTCTTATGTAGCATATCCCACTGGCTCTTTAAAATGGTCTGTGCTAGCTTATATAGCATAAGACACTGACATAATTTTTTTTTAATTCGGTTTGGATTTATTTAGCATTATGAGATATGTAAAACAACAAAACAGAATCCTCTTTATCATCTACAATACAAAGCTGTTCTGACATGAAATAGTAAATATATTATAAATATATAATAAATATAAAACAGCGGGGAAGAGGAACAGTGATGAAGGGCAAAAAACAAAAACCAACAAAACAAGCAGACAAAAAATACATATATCAATCACCTGGATCACCTGTCGAGAAAGAAAAAAGAGAAAACAAGCAAAAAAAGAGAATATAATAAACAACGTCATCGCGATGATCTATGTGAATATAGCAGTAAATACTAAATGTTAAACATTATTGTGCAGCACGTAAGATCGACAGCGCACAGTGTGCTTTGAGGTAGCAGCCAAAAAGGGTGTAGTTTGTGTCTGTGAGCAACCGTGTGTAACCTGTGAGCATGAGCGCCCTTGTATTTAAAAGGTTCCTTCATGTAATGATCTGTTAGAGGGTGTGGGGGGGGCCATAGCCCCGTCCTCCAGGGCATGAAGCAGGTATGGAGGAGATCCAGGCTCCAGACATCCAGAGGCCCTCGGAGCACAAGAGAACAAGGAAGACCAATGGAGGGGCAACCTTGCCACTCTCCTGGAAAGAGCTGAGGAGAGCCCCAGATGAGGGGTTACTCAGCATCCCCAGAGCAGAAGCCAGGGGGGGTTGCAGTGACGTGCCTGCGAGCTCCGCCGGCAGCCAGCTGTGCCAGAGTGACCAAGCCCCAGGCAGAGAGGCTGAGGGCACCCCACCTCCGAAGGGGCCCGAGCGAGCCCCAGGTTCCAGGCCCCGATAAGCAGCCATCAGGAGTGAGCCGGTGCGTACCCGGACGCCCATCCCCGGACACAAAGAACCACCAATGCACTGATGTCTGAGGACGTCTGCCACTGGCAGGGGAAGTGGTGGGGCGAGATAGGCCTCCATACCTTGGAGGGCCTGAGATGTCCCTGGAGAGGTGGCGTCTGATACCAAACCTGACATATAGACACAGACAAACAGGCACACACAGATACAAACATCCATTCCCACCCTCATGCTCTCATGTGCAATTACTTAGCACTCACCCAACGTGGAGACAGACATAAAGAGACCCTGTACACACAATCACACTCCCCAAGCGTACTCTATACGCCAGGTCTAGGTACCCTTGCCCCTGGAGGGGGAAACTGCACCCAGACCCAGGTAGTGTTACCCTTTTCCCTGTGGTGGGGAGAAGCAGACCGCCCCGACTCCGCAGCAGCAGGGAGGCCCCACATTTCAGACCCCAATCGGACGGCCAACTCCTCCTCCTGGCCCCCCGCCCCAACAGGCAACAGAGAATGTGGGTGTGTGAAGACTCCAAAGGAAGCTAACAAACTTTTAAATTATTATTAGACCCAGTTCTCTTCTCTCAAACTGTAACATATCACAGAAACTGAAGAATTAACATTAATTTAAGAACCCCTCCTTTGTCTGTATAACAGCTTAGTCCAGCTGTATAACAGCTGGACTAAGCAGCACTGTCATTCTCCCGTGCTCAGCCCACTTTCCTGTCTGCTTTTCACACCTCCCTATCAGTAAAGGCAGAAATGCAGAAAAATCTCAGACAGTTTTTTTTCCTGTATAATGTTATTAAAATTAAAAACATGTTGTCTCAGAGTTTGAGTGCTTCTGACAGAATCGTCTTGGTTTTATTTATTTATTTATACTAAACCTCTTCTTACACAGAAAAATGTTCTGCATAATGAATTGTTTGTTTTTATTCAGACTGGGAGGCTGCCGTTTGTCGGAGAGCAACTGTACCTCTCTAGTGTCAGCGCTGAAATCCAACCCCTCACATCTAAGAGAACTAGACCTGAGCTCTAATGACAACATGCAGGATTCAGGAGTAAAGCAGCTGTGTGGTTTTCTGGAGAATCCACACTGTCGACTGGAGACTCTGAGGTTGGACATCATGTTTTAGTTGTGCTGAGATGAATATGATGTGAAAATTTGCACTAAATTGGAGATGCAATTTAGAATGATTAATTCATAATTATGTCTGAACATATTACAAAACACTGAATAAGTTCAAACAACGGTTTTGGTTACATTGTTTTTTGTTTCCAATTGTATTCAGATTGGAACGCTGCAGTTTGTCAGAGATCAGCTGTGCTGCTCTTGTCTCAACTCTTAAATCCACACCCTCCCATCTGAAACATCTGGACCTGAGTGAAAACAGGAACCTGCAGGATTCAGGTGTGGAGCTGCTGTGTGGTTTTCTGGAGAGTCCACACTGTATACTGGAGACTCTGAGGTCAGACACAGTGTTTTAGTTTTGTGCCAAGATGAATATGATGTGAAAATTGTGCTGACACTAAACTAAAATGATAGGGCTGATATTATACTGATCCATACTGAGCAACTGGAGCATATGGTGTATGGACGATCTGATATCCTCGTGTTGGTGTTGTTCCCTCGTCATCAATACAACAATAATGTTGTTCCAGGTTCAACATTACAAGTGACTAATCACCTTCTCCTGACGTCATCCGCAACCTCGAAAAGAACAAACGCCTTCAAAAAAAAAAATCTACTTCACTTGCGAGAAGAGAAACCGCCTCTGTAAGGACAATATGTATAATGCTTACCGTTTATTAAAGAAAAGTATCCTGAAATTCAAAGAAATCAAGTTCCTGTATCGGCGGACAGAAGCGGTGGTGAATTAGATTTAAGGCGGTATTTTTCAAAGGCACAAAAGGGGGACGTCACAACAATGTGATTGGTCACTTGTAATGTTGAACCTGGAACAACATTTATTATGATGATGTGGGAACAACACCGACACGAGGATATCAGATCATCCTATGGGGGAATAGTCTATTATTTATTGTAGCAGAACAATGTTGAGATTTGAAAAGTTAAAACAATGATACTCTTGATAACTTGTGACTCAGTGTGTATCCAGCCTGCCAAAGGGTTCTAACTTGCCTGCTGACCGTTCCCATCTCAGAGAGAGTTGACATTGATTGTGCATTGTTTTTACTCACAGTTAGCATAAGACATTGCAGCATAACTCTTCATAAAATGTACTTTGTGACAAAGCCAGACTTCAGGAACATGAGGGTAAATAAGTAGGATGGTAACCTTCCATAAAAATCTATGGATAATACTTGGTAAATATCCAGAAACTTCACTTAACATTTAAATGTATCGGACATTTAAATAAAACCAAAAATTATGTTTAACAAGAAAACATTCCGTATTAAAACAGCTGTTTGGGGTTTCTGCTCTCTAAGCTTCTGCATCAAGGTTATCAAAGACTGAACAATTTCAAGAAGAACTTTAACTAATAATATATATTTTATTCTTTTTTCAGATTAAAGAACTGCAGGTTGTCAAAGATCAGCTGTTCTTATCTGGTCTCAGCTCTTGCTAAGTCCAACTCCTCCCATCTGAGAGAGCTTGATGTGAGCCACAACAACACACTATTGGATTCAGGAGTGAAGCAGCTGTGTGGTTTTCTAGGGAGTCCACACTGTAGACTTGAAACTCTGAGGTCAGTCACCATGTTTTAGCTGTGCTGAGACAAATATGTGAAAGCTGGGCTGACATTAAACTGCAGACATGTGGCTGACATTATACTGAATCACAGTAAGAATCACAGCATGTGTAATAGTTGCACATTTTCATTACCTTTATGCTTCTAAAAGGCATGCTGGGTAATAATAGCTACAGCTGTGAGAGGCGCAATTGCCACAGAACTCTCAAGAAAGGAAACGTGGAAAGGAGAGTCAAGAAAAGAGGCCAGAACTAAGCTCAACTGCAACAGAGGAACCGTCCTCTAGACATTTTGTTCTTAAACCTCATATTCTCAGATAGGATTGTATTGGAATATTCCTGAGAATTACAAAAGAAACTGAAAGTCTGGTACAAAATACAAAACTTCTAAAAATTCCTGAAGGGCTTTAAGAAAAAAAAAACAAAAAACAAAAAAAAAACCCCACGCAACGCTCCCATACCCACCCGTCTGACAACAAGCCAGCTATAACAACAGATGGCTATAAGCTAATGTTGTGCCAGACAATGCTCGACTTCAGTGTTCTAAAAACACACACACTTCCCCCCCCAATAAACAGTTTGATTGCATTCTCGCATCATATGAGTGTTTATTTGCTAATTCTCTTGTCCAAAATGTTTCATTCTGTAAATTCTCTTCCAAATTCAACCAGAAGGTTGGAAACTTGGAGATTTATAATACAACCAGTTTCTAAAGATGTAACAAGTGGTGGAGCTGCAGACTTTTTTGGTTTGACTGTTTCAACCTGCATCGTTTTGGTTTGAGTTGTTTGAAGTTTCTGTCTTCTGAATTTTTACATTTTGTAACGTCTTCAGCCCCGAAAAGATCCCAAAGCTTTGTCTGATAAACGTACCTATTTTATTCTTTATCCAGACTGGGGAACTGTGGTTTGTCAGAAATCAGCTGTGATTATCTGGCCTCAACTCTAAAGTCCAGACCCTCTCATCTAAGAGAACTTGACCTAAGTGGCAATAAAAATCTGCAGGATTCTGGAGTAGAGCAGCTGTGTGGTTTTCTGGAGAGCCCACACTGTCAACTGGAGACTTTGAGGTCAGACACAGTTGTGATGAAACATAATATCCAATATTATAAGGGTAAAGCTGAGGATCTTCAGTCACTGTAGCATGTTGATGCTTTAAATCAGATTCAGACAATGCTGTTGACATTGATGTACCTTCTGTACCTTTCTAGCTACAGTTTTAGACAACATCTGTCTCTGTTTGGAGTTCAAAGATGATGAGGACGAGGGGGTGTCCAAATTCATGGGCTGCATCCTCCTGAGGCCGCATTTGTAGGCCGATTACATCACAGCGACGCGACGCAGGCTGTCCAAATTCTTGGCTCCGACAAATGCAGCCGACAAATGCGTCCTCCTTTTCCCCGAATTTAAAGGATGGGTCGGGTGTGTCCTTTGTGGCCTACCATATCCCAGAATTCATAGCGCGGCCCAGCCAAACTCCAGTTTCCAACAATGGCGGCCGCTACTAAGTTTTAAAATGACTCTTATTAATCTTTCTGGGTCACAAAATAAACTTTTAACATATTTTCAGAGAATGTAGCTGTGTAAACTTCAAATATCTGCTCGGTTTATCAAATCACCACATATTTGCAAAAGTGCTCCGATGTTTTCGTAGACATCTGTTACCCACCAGCTCGATAGCTAGCCGGGAGCTCGAGGGTCACTGAAGCTGCCGAGAACAGCAAACGCTCGACACATGTTCAGATCACCACGGTTTTTCGCTACTCAGTTTAAACAGGATATATAAGTGACTTAGACAACCTAAAAATGTTGTTTGGCTTTTTTCAGTGTTTTATTTGTTTGTGAGTAAATCGGTTTGGCTGAGATTAAAGTTTTTCGATTAGATAAAATAAAACTTTATTAATCCATCGGGTGGGTTCCTCCTTGGTTTTCACACAGCTGAATAAACATCAAACAGAAAACTGAATAATCAGAAGTGTGAGACGGTCGAGAGTTTACTCCAGTGTCCTGTTATATTTTAGATAGCAAGGAGCAGACGGCCGAGTTTATTAAACTCCACCGAGACAGCGGTGACGCAAATCTGAAGGCTGGACCGTCCAATTTCACTGCAGTTTACTTTCAGCCTACCCGACCTTCTGAGGACCCGGCCTTCGCGGTCTATGTGGGCCGGGTCCTCAGGAGGACGCAGCCTATGAATTTGGACACCCCTTAACCTTAGTTACTCTAGGCCAGAATAATAGTCTACAGTGGTCTATTAATGCAAACACAAAAGAATAATAAACTGAGACGTGGGATGAACAAAAGATACCAGAAATGAACCAAAAATGTTTTTGTTCAAGAGGTGTCTCATAACTACTGGACAGACTCACGTGCAGACACCCTTTAGTGCTATACTTTGAGTTGGATCCAGGGCTCCAGGGAGAGGGGGCAATCCACACACACGCTTCCTCTTCAGCACAGTCACCGCCAGAGCTCCTCCACACACACTCACTCACTCCTTTTCAGCCGCACTCGCTCCAAAACTCCACTCATGTAGGGTCTGTAATCTGGTCCAGAAGGGGGATATCTACACACAGAATACAACAGTTAGTTCCACAGGCAAATATACACAAGGAGCGCTTTTGATCAAGCCAAGAGCACGAACTCAGGAGATTCCACATTCCAGCGGTGAGCTACTCTGTGCCACTGCCTTAAATAGCAGCTGGGGAAATCAGCCAGATCAGCAGCAGGTGGTGACAATCACACGGGTGTGTGGGCCAGGAGCGAGAGCCCGTAACGAGCTCCGCCCAGGCATAGAGGAGGAGGAAAAACAACAACAACACCTGTAGCCAGCATGAGCCAGCCAGAGAGACAAGGGCTGTATCCCAATTCAGGGTCTGCAGCCTTAAAGGCCGCATTTTAAGGCCGATTACGTCACAGCGACGCGACGAAGGCTGTCCCAATTCGAAGGCTGCTCGAAATGCGGCCCTCAAATGTGTCCTTCATTTCCCTGAATTTTAAGGACGTGGCGGCGTAGACTTCGTGGCCCAACATATCCCAGAATGCATAGCGCGGCGGTGGGTGTGGATCATTTTGCCGAAAAAAAAACGGCGGATGAGTAAACTTTAAGTACTGAATACTATGTCATTTATTTATGTGCAAATGTTTAATAACGAAGAACATTAAAACATTACTGTTGGCCACATGTCGGCAAAGTTATGTGACATTAGTGACGTTTGTACTAACTTGGTTTTAAAGCCTTTACTTTAAAATATACGCCGTTCAATAGCTGAGCTTAATCTTACAGAGAATGATCAAAGCTCATGTAGAAACAAACAAACAAATGAACAAAAGATTTTCTCCTTCATTTCTGTCAAACAAAGCTGTATGAAACATTTCCAGCTGTTAGTATCATGGTTGCTAGGCAACCTGGCAGTGCGACGGAGGCTAGACCGTCTCATATCACAAGCCTCGCACTTCCGGCCTTAGCGGTCTTTGAGTACGCGGCCCTTGTGGACCGTTAAGGCTGCAGACCCTGAATTGGGATACAGCCAAGGGGACCGTGACAAGATGTCTGTTCAAGACATGTCTGTTGTTTCTAGACTCCTGAAATGTGTATAAGCTACAATAAAGCTATGAAATGGCACATTGTGCAACAACAATAATAATAGTAACATCAAGTTAGTACAACTTATGAAAAAGAAATATTAATGGAAAAAAACACTGACTTCATCTACAATAAATTCTTTCAAAAAACAATGGTTAAGGATTTGAAATTAATGACTTATTAGTTTTATCTGACAGATATTCATTTGCAGTTGTTTTCATTTAATAACCATTTTTCTGTTCTCCCTCTGAATGATGAAAAACTGAACGATTTCAAGCAGAAACCTTTGACCTTACAAATGTCTTTTGTTTTATTCAGACTGGAGGACTGCAGCTTGTCTGAACACAGCTGCAGATTTCTGGTGTCAGCTCTGAAGTCCAACCCCTCCTTTCTTAGAGAGCTGGACCTGAGCTCCAACTACAAACTGCAGGATTTAGGAGTGGAGCGTTTGTGTGGTTTTCTGGAGAGTCCACAGTGCAGACTGGAAACTCTGAGGTCAGTCACCATGTTTTCAAGTTTAGTTTTCCACTGACCTGCAGACATAAGACTGATATACTGACCCACACTGTGGTTCTTCATAATGGAGTCTTAATTGTTAAAGTTGGAGATAAAAAGGTTGGCTCTAAAAGGATAAAAACATGTCAATCTGTGGCCACAGGCATGTTTAATAAAAGTAAACAATAAACAATAACTATATGATTTCAAGAATAAGTTTGTACAATAACCTTAAATCTTTTGCTTTTTACTCAGACTGGAGTACTGTGGTCTGTCAGAGATCAGCTGTGAGTATCTGGCTTCAGCGCTAAAGTCCAGCCCGTCCTATCTGAGCGAGCTGCGCCTGAGAGGAAACAACCTGCAGGAATCGGATCTGAAGCAGCTGTCTGAGCTTGTGGAGAATCCACAGTGGAGACTGGAGACTCTGGGGTCAGTAGAGGGTCGCAGTTTTTTTTAGTTAAATAACACTAAGCTAAAAGCTGAAAGTAGATGTAAAAAATGTTTGACTAAAATAAAAATAAAAAGTTGACTTTAGCAAAAACTCATTGAGATGACATTGTTTAAGACATTACCTGAAATTAAGAAAAACAAGCACAGAAAATGAGTTTAGTTTTAGTCTTTTGTCAGTCTGGTCAGATCTGACAAATCAAGCTTCAAGTCCATATTTTTAAGCTCAGCTGAACCAATTTAAAAAATGTGTTTAATAAATATTCAGTATTTTTTGTTGTTGCTGTGTTTAGATAAAGATCCTATAAAATTGTAGAGCAACCCAACAAACCAAAGAGCTCCTTTGTGCAGAACTTTCTGACTGGAGAGAAAAAAATCTATTTTTAAATGTAATTTTTTAAAAATTAATAAAGCTGAGCTGAAGCTTCAAGCAAAGATGGATTATTCTACTCAAACTCTTCTGTTTGTATCTGCAGGGTTGACAGGATGATTGAACCTTCCAATGAAAACGCCTGTGAGTACTGACATGATATCTCCTATTCACCAATATTTTATTAACAGCATCAAATATGTATATGACTGTGTGCTTATTTTAACATAGAAATCCTATAAATTATGTTGTATGGAGGTGTGGAAAATATTTGAAAAATGTATTTCAAACATGCTAAAATGCTACAAGGTCTAAATAAACGGCCATAAAACATTTTAACATCTTAAACATCTTAAAATTCAAAATTGCAATTTGATGATGAACAGGTTTATTTCATGTTTTAGAAATCATAATAGTTAGAAGGTTACTACTCGGGACTCCTGAACTCCTCCTAGATATCTTTTCTTAGCCGGCTGCACTCAAACGCTGGACGTGGAGAAGCTCATAGCTGACGTGAGACACTAACCCAGCAGCTTCACTGCATCAGAACCTTTTGACACTTCCACTCTCATATTTCGAGTTCAGCGCATAAACTTTGAAACAGCCTTCCTTCATCATCCCGTTAGGTCGACTGAGTATGCAGGCTGTTTCTTGCACACCCCATCATTGGATCACAGCAAATGTTTCTATGCAAATATTTATTGAGAATGCACGAGTGCAACTTTGTATGTTGGGATATGCACACCTCTTTAATGTGTTTTCAACCAACCTGTGAAGCCCCTTTGTGACTGTGCGCTTTGAAGAGTGCTCTCCTTATAGAGTTATTGTTATCTTTTAAAAATAGATGAGTGATACGCACGTTCAGCTACAGAGGGCAGTACAACTGCCTGCTCTAATTAAATGGTTCAAGGTTCAAGGTTCTTTATTTTTCACATGCATAGTTATACAAGTACAACACACAGTGAAATGTAACCTGACACGCTCCTCGACATGTGCAAAAATGAGGGGGGGTGGGGGGTGGGGGGTGTAAGAGGAAGAACATTATATATATATATATAGTATATACATTAGGTGATTGTGCATTAGTAGCAGCAAGCAGGTGAATTCTGTACATTAAGTGAATTAAATAAGAATAGACAATATAAACATATTTAAAATTAAAGGAATTTGGAATGTACATTGTGCCTGGGTTTAGAGTGTTTGGAAGAGAGTCCTGTCTCAGTCAATTATAGATGATGTGAGAGGGCGGGTGTGTGTGTGTTTAGGGTCCGGATGGCTTGGGGATAGAAGCTCCTCTTGAGTCTCTCTGTCCTTGCCCGGATGATGCGGAACCTTCTACCAGATTGCAGAAGTTGGAACAGTTTGTTGCCAGGATGGGACGGGTCCTTCAGTATCTGCGCTGCTCTAGTCCGGCATCTCCTGGTGTAGGTGTCCTGAAGCGGGAGGAGAGCAATCCTGCAGCAGCGTTCTGCTGTACGGATCACTCTCTGGAGAGCTTTTTGGTCCTTCACACAGCTGTTCCCAAACCAGGATGTGATGTTCTGTGTGAGGATGCTCTCCACAGCGCCTGTATAGAAAATCTTGAGGATCTTTGGAGAGACCCTGAACTTCCTCAGTTGTCGTAGGTGATACAGGCGCTGCCTAGCCTTTTTGGTCTGGACCTGAATGTGGGCAGCCCATGTCAGGTCTGAGGAGATGTGGACACCAAGATACTTGAAGGACTGCACCCTCTCCACTGGAGCTCCATTGATGATAATGGGCTTGTAGTCTCTGTGCTGACTCCTTCTGAAGTCCACCACCAGCTCCTTGGTCTTGCCGACGTTCAGCTGGAGGTGGTTGTCCTGGCACCATGATGCCAGATTCTTCACTTCGTCCATGTAGGCCGCCTCATCGTTGTTGGAGATGGTGCCCAACACCACTGTGTCGTCAGCAAACTTCACAATGGTGTTGGAGCCGTGGGTGGCCACACAGTCTGAAGTGTGGGTTGCCAACTCCCAGTAAAACAAAAGAAGATGAAGAAGAAATTACATAATAGTCATGCTGTGAGACGATGCAGCGTGTAATATTAATAGATAAATATTTGAAAAGAAAAAGTAGGCAGTCTGACCACATGAAAGCCCTAGCATGATTAGTGGTCAGAAGCAAAAAAGGTGTACTGGGGACAAACCAAGCGGATTCCACTATAACTGGTGCGCAGGGAAAAACTATCAATATGCTTTTTGTGACATTTTTGTTTGTGATTTCTTTCTAATGTGAAATATGCGCTGTGGCTCCGAAAGGTTGGGAAACATTGCTCTATAAAAGTTTATCTGTGGTGCAGCTGAAAATGGTAGCATGTTTTCAGATCTTGATTAAATTATTCAGACACAAATCAGCTTTGATTTCTAGCAAAATATTTCTGAGTGTACACTTTGGACGTCTGCAGTCAGCTCTGACGAAAAGTGTTCCAGGGAATCCTGAATTATTCTGCTGTCTGTCTCTCATCAGGTGACTCTGAGCAAACATTGGATATAAACCCTTTAGCTGATTTATCTGAGGATGACATAGAGCCAATTAAGGTGAGACAAAAGCAAGCGGATCCTTATCATTTACACATGTAATGACTGTTAATCTCGGCACTTTTTCATAGTAGTAGTCTAAACTTTGTCTGATGGAACAAAGAAGGAGGCTTCAGGACAGAAACTAACTCCACGTGTTGAATTTACCTGCACTGCAACACTGATTAATTGTACGTTATCAGGATGCTTTAAGCTTTATCCTGCATGGCTCCATGTTTTCATTGTTTTTAGTCCCACTATTTTACTGCCAGTTTTGAAAGTACGTACATATAACTGCTGATGTGTAGTTGTGTAGTTTGTAGTTTCTTCACTGCTTACTGGTTTGTTGCTGCTTTAAACAGCTGATGTTGTTCTGATTTCCAGCCTCCATCAAGCTTCACACCTGAAGTACAAACTGAATCCACACAAATCTCCCACAGGTGATAATAAAACCACAGCTGTCACTGCTTTCACTTATACATTAGAATGATGTCACACATGCTCTGATGTGACCTGATTTGTATTGCACACCTGGAGGTGTGACATAGTAAATTACCTCCTCCTCTCCATCGATGTCTAATATGTGAGACGTTGTGTGTCTTTGTGTACTTTGCTTTTCTCTCCCTCTGTGTTTTCCTTTGTCCATCTCACTCAGACATCATTTCCACTGAAAGATCATCTGGAGCTTCAGTTTCTGATGGAAGCAGCACAGTTGCATCTCAGTTATTCAGCTCTAGTTTGCACTATCAGTGATGAAGGAACTGATCAGACAGGTGACGTCCCTCACCTCAGTGACAGACAGAGATAATGTCAGACTTCAGGCAGGACCTTCACTTGGCCCTCCAGCTCCAGTAACAGCTGCCTCCACAGATGCCTGGCTGTGTTAGAGATGACAGGGTTCATCTGGGTTCTGTGTGATTTGAGGTGTTCTGATAATATAAAACTCAAATACAGTGATGGCAGGTTACTAAGTCCAGAAAGAGGCTGAAGCCTCCGGGATGACTAACCACAACCGTGTTCTAATAATGTGACATGTGACTCAAACCCTGAGATATCCCAAACCACAAGTAGAATTAATAACCTGCTTTGGCTTTAGAGCCAAAGCAGCAGAGTTACAGATGTAGCATCCCCTCACTTTGGTGGATGTGACAGTTTGGACTCAAACAGAAGCTTCAGATGTTCTCGTTGGTTTCTTTCTTTTAGATTCTAGTTTAACCGTTTCATCTTCTACAGGTTCAGGTGTCCTGGTCCAGGTGTGTTCCAGTGTACTCTGACCAGACTGGTGTTTGTTATGGCTCAGGAGGCGGAGCTGCTGTACAGGAATGTCCAATGGGATGAGAGCCTCCTTCAACAAGCTGGAAAAACAGCTGCAGGGCCGCTGTTTAACATCACGTGCTCTGAGGATGCAGTCCGTCAGCTCCACCTGCCACACTGTGAAACAAAGGAGGGTGAGCACCGTGCTGCGATGATGAGATGAATTGTGTTCAGTATCAAAACAAGCTCTTTATTATGATTTTTGTTGCACACATTAATAAATGGGTAGCATCTAACTTGTAGATAACAGTGATTCGTTTGAACTACCTGAAGTGTTGAAAAGTAAATGGTGCAGGATGAATCCCTGAGCAGGAAATAGTGCAGCAGCTCTTTGCTTTCACAGCGTTGTGTGTTGATGGCCTGCTGTCTGTCGCGCACGTCTTTGATGATGGAATAAGCATCTTGAAACCGATGAGGATCACCGACACGCATGTGATTGTGAACGTCTCCCACCTCTCTGCCTTTGGCCTTATCTGGAATTTTGTTAAAAAGTCCTTTAAAATCCCAGAACCAGGCCAGGTTCTGCTGTTCCTGCGATTCAAAGACACAGTGCCTTTAAAAATCAACGTGTTTCTCCTGCATGAAAGAATCCATCTGTCAGAGGTAAGCATAGAGCACTCAGGCGGTCTCGCCCTGCAGATTTCTGATGCTTCTAGTAGGGAGCAGACACCCTGGGCTTTATTCATTGGTTAGTAGAAGCACAGAGTCAAGCTTCTCAGACTGCAGACCCTCACTCTCACTGACCAATCACAGCGCTTTATTCTTGACTTCAGTAACGATCCAGAGTTGATTGCATAGTTATCTCTCCCCCTACTGACAAAGTAAACCTGGGTTTACTGACTGCACTGGATCATTTGTTCCACACTTTAGTCAACACTTGATAATTATAAATGATTTCTATAGATAAACAGATCAACATATGAACATTAACATAATTTTATATCCTACCACTGAGGTTAAAAAGCAACAAGGCAATGATGCTACATACATTGAGACGTCTTCAGACTGCGTGCTTCACATCGGTCAGCGTTACAGTGTCCACTGTGAACCCGAGGGCCTGAAGATACAGCCGAACGTGAGCCAACAGTCGTGAATAAAATGCCCCTGAAAATAAAGTCAAATATAAAATAAGCAGTTTTCTATCAGTCCCTATTAAAACCACAGATTCTTGTTGGTTTCCAGCACGCAGAGTTTTGGAACAAGCTTGGACCGAATTACTATCCAACATTTGAGGTTTTCCTGACTGCAAACCTGGAGGTTGTGACTCTGATAGTCAAGGACCAAGATGGAAATGAAGCCTGGCGTCGTGATGGTAAAAGTTCCACTGCAGCAGCAGAAATTACTGTATAAATTTCTGCTACACGGATATTTTATAAACGTTCAACTGAAATCATATTTAAGTCTCTTTTTAGTGTTTGTCCCAGAAAAGGACCGAGTCTCACCAGAGGACAGCGCACACCACGAAACAAAAAAAGATGAGGATAAGCTGCAGCTAATCCGCTCAGAGTTTATTGAAAGAGTGTCTGCAGAGGGTTTAAACAAAATTGTAGATAAACTCCTCGAGCGTCATATTATAATTGATGAAGAGATGGAGTCTGGGACATGTGAAACAAAAAGCAGAGCAAATAAAGTGCGATGCATAATCGACACCGTGCTACGAAAAGGAAACGACGCCTGCAGACATCTGCTCGATGTTCTCAAAGAGGTGGACCCAAGCCTTTTCAGAGTGATCGTGCCAATGGACTGATTCTTATATAGTCAAGTACTCAGATTAACAATAACAATTTCAAGGTGCTTTATTTTGGAAGGGAAAGACTTGGGCCCTATTTCAGGAAGCCAGTTTAGAAAACTCAGAGTGAAAAACGATACTCAGGGTTGAGTAACCCCGAACTGTCCAACTCGGAATATTCGGTTTCAGAAAGGCTGATAACAATTAGTTCAATCAACGCGGAGTTGCTTCAACCCCAAGTTAAGCGCGCGCACGAGGATACATAAAGCCCTGATTAGTGGAGCACAGATTAAGCGAGTCACCATGGAGACGGAGGGAAAGAAGGCGCGGTCAATGTATTTTACAGCGCTTGAGGCCGAAATTCTGATGGCAGCATATGCCGATAACATGCAAATTTTGCGGAAAAAAAGTAACACAGCTTCAGCTGCAAAAGAAAGGGAGCATGCATGGCAAAACATAGCCGACAGAGTCAATGCGTGAGTGTTAATTTAAACATTGATCTAGGGATTTCCACCCATTTAACACGTTATTTTATTTTATTTTGTATTTTATACATTTTATTCTGTGATGTGATGTGAGCGCAGGTGCAACCCAACAGGCCCCAAACGTTCCTGGCAGCAAGAGAAAATGAAATATAAAAATATAGTCCAAACAGGTAAGGTGTAATTGTATTATGAGCCATAGTGCTTGGTCTGTTTGTCCTATGTAAATCAATTGCAGTTAGAGGCTACATTAATTTTCTTTCTGTAAGCACTTATTGAAATTATCTGAGCACATTACAAGTACATATTTGCTTACTCTGTATGCTCAAATGTGACCCGTTATAGCCAACAGAAAAAAAGCGGAGGCCCGAAAAACAGGTGGGGGTCCTCCACCACCACCACTCACAGAGCCTGGCCACTTGGCTTCCACATTTGTGATAATGTTGGCAGCATCACATATGATCTTCACAGTGCAGAGAACACAAATTAGCATCCATTACTATAATGAAATAATTTGTTAGTTTGAAATGCTACAGGGAACTATGTCCCTGTACATTAATGCTGTGGAAAGACTTCCTGTTCACATAGTCTCCTTCATTTACTGAAGGAGCAATGATTGGAATGTGAGTGCCATCTATACAGCCAATCACGCCTGGGAACCCTGAAAATACATGTAAAATTTAAGTAGTAGTTCAAGTATCACCACATCATGAATTAAGTTTTGTTCATCCTGATACCTGCAATTTTGTGGAATCCCTCTTTGATAAATCTTGTGGGTCTGTGACCGGGGAACACCACAAACGAGTACAGGAGACGTTTCAGTGCAACTGTAACATTCCTGACTGCCCGACAGACGGTAGCCTTGGAAACGTGCTCAGCGTCACCAATATTATACAGAAAGCTCCCGTTTGCAAAAAAACGAAGTGCAATACAAATAATATGTACAGAACTGAGAGAATGTCCGCGATGTGTCACATGAGCAATATTAGGCCTGAGGATGTTATTCAAATGAATTATAGATTGTGCTGAAAAACGGTAACGTTCACACAGAAAATCATCAGGAAATGATAAAATGTCCAAACGCGCTCTAATCACTCTCTCCCGGCGGAGAGCTCTGCGGAGAATTTGGGCTCCAACATCTACTGGCTCTTCAAGGAAGGGGCACGCCATGTCTGACACTTCCTACGGTCAGGTTTCCGACAAAGAGGCGGGGACAGTCAGGGTTAGTTGCAGTAAACCTGCTAGGGGGCAGGTTAGCTTCACGGAGTGTGTCGTCATGGTGACTCACTCAGGCTTCATCTGAACTCGCTTTGTGAAACCGAAGACCCAGAGTTTTCGTTCACTCAGGATGTACTTACTCAGAGTTTGCACTAAACCGGCTTCCTGAAATAGCCACCAAAGTTTGAAGGTCTTCAAACTTTGGTGGTTTGAAGGATTCTGGATCAACGCTGCAAGTTTATTTTTTTCAGTCTTGATCATCTGAATCAATCAAATTAATGTTACTGTGAAATTATTCTAATTATTTTGTACGAATTTTGGCTGTTATGTGTTTACTTTGCATTAGTATTAGTAACCATCTGTCTTAACTGTTCCTTATGTGATTAAAATCACCACAGTTTGGTAATCACACAGATTCATGTTTCCTTCCTCTCTGCTAATAAATGAAGCCATTAAATTTCCTCTAAAAGTCTTCAGTCAGTTTCCTCTGACTTCCTGTATCACACATACAAAAGTTGACAGGGAAGAGCATGTGTGACACAAAAGACCAGAGGTCTGTAGCATGAAGATGGCTTTTGTTTTATCCCAGTAGCTTCAGGGCAGATGGGTGGGTGGCATTTCTGTTAATATCTGCTAATATTGTAAATAATTACTGTTGAGTGTGTGAGAGATGTGAATGAGGTTGATGATGGCAGATAAAAATAAGCTGCAGTGAGAGACGACTTTCATCTCTGTGTCATGTAAAGAAAAGAAAGATATGGATGTAAAAGCTAATAAAGGTGAAGTTAGGTGTGAAAACAAACCAGGAGTCAGACTGTGGGAGGACTTCAGACAGAAGTTGCTAAATACAAAGAGAAGAGTTGGAAATATGACAGAACATGTGAGACATTTAGAACAATAAACTATGTATAGCAATGTAAATGTGGGAGGGGGGCACTGAAGGTGCTGATTGTCAGCTTTCCCTATCCAGAGTACTGCTGCAGCTTCATTAGCCTCTGCTAACACTACATACCTCAGCCTGCCACCCAACTGTGGCGATGCAAATGACAGGAAACAGGAATAAAAGCCGGACACAAGAGAGCAGGATGACATCCAGAAGGTTTATGTAAGGCTGCCAGTGCATACTTTGACAGAGAGTCTGTGAGGCAAACAACCCGGGCGAGGAAAAGCCCCAGAAATCAGCCTAAACATCTTCCAGGCGCACACTACAGCTCATGCTGTGAAACTGGCCTGTTTCTGCGGGTCAGGTCACTCAGGAAGTGAAGAGGACTATAAACTAAGAAAGGTTCGACTGTAATAAAAGCTCTCTCATCACAACTCGCTCACATTTCAAACATGTTTACCTTCACAGATGATCTGACCACTGCCAAGCCTACACGACACGCGAGAACGACATGACGGTGATGAAAATGAGACAAAGTTACAGATAAGAGGAAGTGAAAATGTGGAAAGTACAGAGGATTACAAAATAAGACAGGACATGACTTGAAATAGAAACTCAAAGTAAAGATGGGGAAATGTACCCGTCAGGTTTGGACACGAAGGATGGGTGAGATAAAACACTGTGTGTGGATCCTTTCCACGCATTTAATGTAATACACACCTTTAAAATAACTCTTTAAACATACAGCCTGCTGATGTTCGTCTGTACTATCATTATCATCGCGACTCTGTGTTTGTGATGCATTTTTCATGCTAGTTAACCACTCAAGGTTCACCGCTGATGCTTTAGGTTGAAGTAAAACCAGTAAAAACCTGCGTGACAGGAGCTTTGAATCCCGTGTTGAAGTTTGTTTGCAGGATTTAAATTTCTTTAAAAAATATCTTCAGTCTTGGGGGAAATGTTTCTTGTGCAGAAGTATTCAAAGTTAAAGCCACTTTTCTCCACCTAGTCCCGTATCTCTCTCACACACACGCCTGCCGAAATCCAGCTGATTTCCTGTAAACGGAGGGGGGAGGAGAAAGCAGCAGCTGATGGGGCAATGTGAGGGTGCAGGAAGCAGAAACGTCGAGCCTGGAGCAGGGTGAGTGTTACTTCAGCTTTCTCCTGCGCTTCTTATCACAGTGTTTTATTCCGTCTTTAAAACCTGCGTGACTCGGTGAAGGGTGGGTGAAACAGATCAGAGTGAGCCTGAAACTGTGTTTGACTTGTTGAAAAGTTTCTGTTTTTTAAACACTGCGTGTTTTAATCACTTCCTGGGGGGCATGAGCGGGATTTGTGGGACACAGCTCCTGTATTGATATCTAAACTGGTGATCTGATATCGTCGTAGTAAAACATAAACATAGTAAATGTTGTTCCAGGATCAACATTGCAAGTGATCAATCACGTTGTTGTGACGTTATTCTTTGGTGCGCCAAGCCATTCGTGCATTTATGAAATTCCAATGTTGCAAGGACAATATCAGTTCTGCTCAGCGTTTATTAAAGGGTCGGGGTTAGGTTAGGGTCCGTTGATCGGCGGACAGAGGCGGTTTCTCGCAGCTTAAGTACAGTTTTTTGTTTTACGGCGGTTTTTCCCGAAGTCGCAAAGGCATGACGTCACAACATTCTGATTGGTCACTTGCAATGTTGATCCTGGAACAACACCAACACGACGATATCAGATCGTGCGGTCGGTGACACTGGTTTACAGCTGGAGTCTGTTTATCTGACTCCATCACCATAGCAACCACCCAGCAGGCTCGTCTCTCAGGTGTAAACTGGTCGCGCTACACGCAGACAGAGCGATGTTCACCTTATTTCCACGTAAGGACCGCTTAGCACATGGCCGTGTCTTCTCCACGTACACCGGCTCCTATTAAAAGCATAAACCATAAACACGCCGGCTATTTCCGGTTTGATAATCTGACTTTTGTTTTCGTTTGTGGCGTGGTGAAAGCGCCTCCGGTTAGCCCCACTTACCGCTTTCGAATCACCAAGGTTACGCCGGTTACCCTGGAAATATTTTTGCGCACCTATATGGTTATTTACGGTTCAAGGTGTGTCGCGATTCACGGTGCTTTTAGGTGCACCTCGGGCTGTTTAAAGGGCCTTCTGGGGTAATTTCCCATGGTGGGATAAACTGATGTGACTTTAGATTTAAAAAGGCTTCACAGACAGCAGATCCTGTCATTGCTTCTGCTCCTCTTTGGATGTTGGTGCCTTTTGTTCCATTCTCTGTGAGCGCTCCACATCACGTGAAAACGATCACAGATGTAGTTGAGGACATTTAATAAGAATGTGGCGGTGCTGGTAGAAAACAAGCCTTTTTAACAACCACACAGGTGCACAAATTACTTTCGAGTGTAGCTGGAGATGGAAGGAAAAGAGGTCTTTGCTTCGAGGCACTTTTGACATCTCTAACCAAGTCGTTTTCTTATTGTTGGACAGTTACAAACATGAATTTCGACTCAACACTGAAAGCATGTGACGCACACTTCTTTGAACTTTAATATATCACAGCGATAAAAACTATGCTACTGGATCTCTAATGCAACACTACAACAAGATGAGGTGCAAATTACTAAAATGCTCCATAGCAAAGTATTAAAATGGGACTCGGCCGAAGAAAAATCTGCCTTCTGGCTCCATGACCAGCTATAGTCCCTCAAAGCATCCTTCAGCCCAGGGGAGTATCCAGAAGTCTGTGTCTTTGACAGATGTCCTCCAGGATCAGTCTGCAGGCATCAGCGTGTGTCTCAATCTGTTCAAAACATTGAAAAACCTTTGCCAAAAAAAGAATTTTGCATATACTTCATATCATTTTAGGAAAACTGTTATTTTTTTTAATCTATTTTAATCCACGTGATAAGGGGAAGAAAAAATAAATACATCTGCCACATCATCATACAGAAAGAAACCAGAGACTGTGATTTCAAACAGCTAAAGTAATCCTCACCCACACTGCAGTGAAGACCAATAACTGCATTTTACAGACATGTAAACTATTCAAATTAGTCTTAAAACCTTTCCATAATCCCGACAGAGAGGAACAAGATGCACATTTCTTTATTAATCTCCAAAAGTTGATTCTGTTCATCTGGACGTAGCATTTTCTGGGAGAAACGTTTCGTCATCATCCAGGTGACGTCTTCAGTCTCAGCTGACTGCAGGTTTCAATCTTATAAACAGTACATGTGCATAATGACTGAAACCAGCCCGCTGAAGGAACAATGGGCTGGGGGGCCATCTTACCATGCTGTGATTGCAGCCATTCCCCAACTCTCTGTGAATGGTACTCATGGCCATTGATCAGTGGTCTTTGATCAGTGGGTTTTGGTCAGTGGTTGTTGATCAATGGTCATGAGAATTTGCATAATTATGATTAAGGAACTGACCTCCCAGCCCATTGTTCCTTCAGTGGGCTGGTTTCAGTCATTATGCAAATGTACTGTTTATAAGATTGGAAACCTGCAGTCAGCTGAGACTGAAGACGTCACCTGGATGAGTGACGAAACGTTTCTCCCACAAAATGCTACGTCCAGATGAACAGAATCAACTTTTGGAGATTTACTTTGCTGGATGATTGAGAATGCATCAAGACATTTCTTTATTAACTCTGAAAATAAACAGACATTCACCTGTTAGTGAAGCATGACAGGAGTAAGGTGATTCTCTACATGTCTGTGTGAGACAGCTAATATGTGTCAGAGCAAACCGGTCAAACCCGACTTTAGATAGAGAAACGTGCACAGACATGCAGTGTGTTTATTATGGATGACTGACACATGAATTCAGGGATTAATAAGGTATTCTGATTCTGATATTATTATTATTATTATGCTTTAGAAGATTATTTAGTGAGTGAAAGATGTAACTGAATGCAGCTAAAAAGATCTGAATAATGCTCGGGACAGTACGGCGCCTAAAGCAAAGCAGAAGTCACCCTGCATGAACGTGGCATGGTGACAGCTCCAGGTATCTAAGCTTGGCACAGAAAAGTAAGGAAATGTATATTTGGTTTATCTGTTTTTCTTTGTTGTTGTCTGTTACCTTTTTCTGCCACTGACATGCTGGATGTTGTGTCACACCTGAACACACCAACATGTGTTTCAAGTTTCACTTATTTCTAATGTTCAGCTGTTAGTTTAACAGCAGCACAAGCAGTACAGTATAGTGGGAGAAATAATTATTAGATCTCCAGCTGATTTTGTACTTACAAAGAAATGAACAGTTTCTAATTTGTGTGGAAGTTTCATTTCAACGGAGAGAGACAGGATATCGACCAAAAATCCAGAAAAACTCCCTCCCATCTGTTACAACGTAGTGTGGTTCCTCCACGACACAACGACTTGCACATAATGGCACCAACAGGTGTCACCTTCTCACCGAGGGTCTTACTGATGGTTTTGTAGCCCATCCCAGCCTTGTGCAGGTCTACAGTCTTGTCCCTGACCTCCTTTGATGGCTCTTTGGTCTTGTCCTTGGTGGCGGAGAGGAAAGAAATTGAATCTGTGGACAGGTCTGCTTTATGTACAGTGTTAATCTGCAGAAGCCAAAATTCTGGGAAGTAGTAGGTCATGTTTTGTTGGTGGACCAAATATTTATTTCAATCAGAGAAATGCAAATCAGTTTAAATCTTTTGTGTTTTTTTTTTTTTTTAAATAAAACTTCCATAAACGTCTGACCTGTTCGTTTCTTAGTGAGCAAACGTACAAATTCAGCAGAGGATCAAATCATTTCCCCCCACTGTGCAAAGTGCTGCTGTGATGATCGTGAATTCACAAGATAAATGATCTTTGGCAGCATTACTTTTACTTCCTGGCTCTCAGCTTATTTGCAGCACTGGTGTTATAGTTATAGTTTTATATTGTAATTGCTCTTCATGGGTCTCTATGACCTGTTCCTCAGATAATGTCTATGGAGGAGCTCAGTTGATCCATTTTGTTTAGAAGAGTTTGCCATACGTTATTATAGAAATCACTGTTATTTGATAAATAAAAAATAATCAAACTAATCTTTATGAAGCTTTGAATTATTTGTCATTTTGTGATTGGTCATAGATTGAAAGGGGGCACTGCTCCAGCAGGTTGTCTGTGTCTGTCAGTCGTCAGGTTTTTTAACTTTATTGCTTTTTTTGTTGTTATCTGATTTTGAGCCTGAGGAAATCCTTAAGCATCAGCTTGTGCTCTGTGGAATGTTTGTTTTTATTGGCAATCCTGACAGTTGTTTGAAGTCTTTGTCACTCACAAACAATTACATACTCACGGGAGTTTCTTCTGGATCTTCAGTGGAATCGCCCGTCTCTGGATTCTTTTCACCCTTCAGTGTTTTCCAGCCCTGGATTATCCAGTAATCACAGGAGCACTTTAGATTTTAATAAAGTCAAAATAAGGAAGTGGTGTAAGAAGGGAGGTCTACACAGCGATTGAGAAAGCGAATACGTTACAGTCGTTTTCCTTTTGCCATCAATAATCCTGGCTAATGTGCAGTCTCTGAGGAGTAAACTGGATGAACTGCATTTGAATGTCATGCATTTACGTGTCCACAGGGATACATGTCTAATGGTATTCACAGAGACTTTGCTCAGGGATTCTGACCCTAATTCTCTGGAATTAAATGGCTTCGGGTTTCCCATTCGTTTGGATCGGGACCCCGGAGTTACCCAGAAATCTCACGGAGGAGGAGTGCGTTTATATATTAATCAGAAATGGTGTGAAAAGAGATCTAACCCTAATAACAAACCATGGTCTTCGAGAGCTCTTATAAGGCTGATTTATGAAAGAAAAAAAGCTTTTATTAAAGCTTTGTCCTTTGATGAAAGAAGGGTGGAAAATCTTTTTGAAACAATTATGACTAATAAAAGTCCAGCGCCTGATAATATGTGCTACAAAATGTGTGCTGAGCAATTATGCGGCATCTTTTCTTACATCTTTCTTTTATCACTTCAGCAACAGAAGGGTCCAGAAAAGCTCAATTATTTCTCCAGCTGCAAAAACACAAAACCTACATCATTAAATTATTTTAGGCCTGTCGCTTCAACATCTTTAGTGATGAAGTCCTTTAAAAGACTTATAAGGAAGGAGATTCTGCAGCAGGTAGAAACACTTATCAATCAACTACAATTTGCACACAGGCCTCGTAGAGGTGTTGATGATGCAGTGACTACTTTATTAAATTTCTTATATCACCATCTGGATGGGGCCAAAGGTCATGCTCGGCTCTTATTTATCAATTGTTCTTCAGCTTTTAATACTATCCAGCCACACCTCTTAGCCGATAAATTTCTTAATCAATTTAAACTTGATTTTAATCGCGTTAGTTTGATTTTAGACTTTTTAAATTTCTCTACTGGTTCACCACAGGGTTGTTGTCTCCCTCCTCTACTACTTGGTATGGTAATTTGTCTTTGACCAATAAGACTAGACTTAGTAACCTGGTTAAAGTGGCTGGTCAGATTTCAGGGAGGTCTAAGGTCCAGCTTGTGGACTTTTATAACAGGCAGGTGCTGTGGAAGACAACCTCTGTTGTATTATGTTCAGACCGTCCTCTGAGCATTACACGACAGTTGACATACTGCAAATCAATTTCCCACTGGGGACAATAAAGTTACCATTGACCATGGGTGTTCCTACGCTGGAGATGTCGTGAATATTTGAATGAAGATGAGTGCAATAGCTTTGAATGACACTGTGTTCTGTCATTATTTGTTCACATATTGAAATATAGTCATTCAATTATTTGGAGCAACATTTTGAAATGTAGGACAAATGTCTCAGAATTTAGTGTTTGAATGTGTCTCGTATTAAAAAAAAAAACCAGTCTCTCTAACATCTAAATGGTTGTTTTCTCCCTTCCTGTGATTTAAGAAAAACCCTCACATTCGCGTCCTCCTGAGACCCCGCCAATTCATTTGTTTCATTTATGTAGTGGACACACACACAAAAGTTACACTGACAGATGCTTTTTTTTCACGGTATTGCATTGATCACTGCTTTTTTCATTATTTCAGGGTGACCACTGGACTGAACTGCCTCTGATCAGCTTTTCTGGAACTGAAAACTCGATGTTTCCCTTCAGCTCAGAGTTTGGGGTCAAACAAAGGCCCTGAGCTCACAGTCACTGTTTGTTGTTTACCTCTCATACTAAAGTGTAGAAGATGAATAATTGTGTGGAAAATGAGAAGGACAGCGCCAACTCTTCACAATGTAACAGTAAGCAGTCCAAAGCAGATCCACTGGCCTTCAGTAATGAACCCAGAGCCTTGGACACAAAGTAAGAGAACTGCCACTGACTTATTTTTAATCTCTTTATCCCAGAGATGCCATATTATATATACAACAGTGTAAATTAAGTAGATCCTGTTTCTGCTTTAAACTGTAGTGTAACTTTCTTAAGATGGATTGTGGAGAGAGTATGATAAGCTGGAAATATTGAGTGTATTTCTGTGTTTCAGATATTTGCTGCAAATGATTTCTAGTTGAGAGAGAGAAGAATTAACGTGGGAGATTATCCTGCCTGATTCTTAATTTGTGGTTGTTGGTTTTTTTTTAAAAGAAAAAGAAGAAGAAAATTAATGTTATTATCATGAACATCATATTAAAGACCCACATGATCAATAGTGTGTCTCACTGTGAGACTGTGCCTCACCCTATCATGTTACTTATTTAGGTCACCTGTCCTGCTCTTCTGCGTTGTGCCATGCATTTATAAAAATATAAGCATTCCACGCTGCACTGGACAGCATATACTACATCCTTAAGTTTGTGTTTGGGAGTTTTGCCTTTGGGATGAACCAGTTTTTCCCTGAGGGAGTGGCTGGGTCGGAAGTACACTGGGATCCAGTGCAATGTGTCAATCCCTGGCTACCAAAACTAGTGACTTGGGTCATGGAATGTCACCTCTCTGATGGGGAAGGAGCATGAGTTAGTGCATGAGGTTGAGATATATTGACTAGATATAGTGGGGCTCACCTCAATGCATGGCTTGGGCTCTGGAGCCAAACTCCTGGTGAGGGTCTGGACTCTGTCTCAGTCTGAAGTTGTGCCCTTGGTGAGAGGCAGCGGGCTGGGATGCGTGTCCTAGTATCCCCTCGGCTTGCTGCCTGCATGTTGCGGTTTCTCCCGGTGGACGAGAGGGTTTGTTCTCTGCAACTTTGGGTTAGGGAATGGGTGCTGACTGTCACCTGTGCTTATGCGCTAAATGACAGTTCAGAGTACCCAGCCTTCTTGGAGTACCTAGGCAGGGTGCTTGAGGGTGCTCAATCTGGGGACTCATACGGGGAGACTTCAACGCTCATCTGGGCAATGATAGTGAGACCTGGAGGGGCGTAATTAGGAGGAATGGCCTGCCAGATCTGAACCTGAGCAGAGTTTTGTTATTGGACTTCTGTGCAAACCACAGTTTGTCCATAACGGACACCATGTTCGAACATAAAGGTGTCCATAAGTGCACATGGCACCAGGGTGGTTGGTACCTGTCATGGTAGAAACCCCCGAACCAAATGGTGGACACCAGAGGTGAAAGGAGCCACCAGAAGGAGTCCTATCGGGCTTGGTTAGCCTATGGGATATCAGAAGCAGCTGAAAGGTGCTGACAGGCCAAGCGGAATGCAGCTCGGGCAGTGGCTGAAGCAAAAGTTGGGTGTAGGAGAAGTTTGAAGAGGCCATGGAAATAACCTTTGGACTGTCTCGAAGAGATTCTGACAAACTCTCAGGTGACTCAGGAGGGAAAAGCAGTGCTCTACTCGCACTGTGTATAGTGCGGGTGGAGAACTGCTAGTTTCGAATGAGAACATTGTCGGGCAGTAGAAGGAATATTTCAGTGGAGGAAGTAGAGTCTGGGGAATAGAGGATTATGGATCAGATTTGATAGACTCATCTATCAAACCCACATAGCAGACAGGTCTGGCCTGGATCTGGTATCAAGCTGGCACTGCTGGCTGACTTCTGGCATGGTAAGTGGTATGTCATCCAGATATGGGCCAGGCCTGGCAAGATGGCACTGTTTCTGTGATGGCATTCCACATCTGGCCCGATTGTGGTTTGGGTTATGTGGCCCAGGCTCATAGAAAACAGGTCTGGCCCGGATTCGTCATCAAGCTGGCACTTCTGACTGACTGATATCATGGTAGGGTGTATGTCAACCAGATGTGGGCCAGGTCTGGCAATGATGGCACTATTTATGTTCCCATTTTCCTATTTTAGTTAGAAGACCAAAATGCCATGCTGCAATACTATACTGCTATGGTAGCTAATGTTTCAAATACAGGTTTGACAGGTTTGTGAGTGTACACTTTATCCAAAACCTAGTGAGGGTTTACTCATGTTTACCACTCAGTGGCTGTAGCTCAGGAGGTAGAGCAGGTCACCTACTGATCGGAAGGTTAGCGTTTCCATCCCTGGCTCCTCCAGTCTGCATGTCAAGAGTATGAATGTGTATGAATGTAGTTAGAAAGCACTCAATTTAGAAAAAGTGTCTGATTGGGTGAATGTGGCATATTGTATAGAGCACTTTGAGTAATCCGGGAGAGTAGAGAAGTGCTATATAAGAATCAGTCCATTCACTGTCTGAACAGAGTTTCATCATGTTACTTTTGCACTGTTATGTTCCGGCACATGTTGTTATTACATGGCTTGAGTAAGGTACACATTAGGCTGACATCTGGGGCCAGAGCTGAAACTGTTCTGGGCCAGCACAGGGCCAGCAGTGTGTGTGCAACTGGCCCGTGGCTGCGCACAACTTAGACATGGTCCACATAGCGCAAAGAATGACGGCCCTTTGGTGGCCCAGATCAGGGCCACCAAAGGGCCGTCATTCTTACGTATGTGGGCCATATGTAAGCACATTGTGTGGGCCAGATCCGGGCCATGCCAATTTTGCTATGTGGGAAGGGGATGAGAGGCTTCTCGGCTTAGGCTGCTGCCCCTGCAACCCAGCCCCGGGTAAGCGGAAGAAGAAGAAACTGGATGGATGAATGGATGGGTTTCGAGGTGATTTAGTTTGTGAGGGAGAGATGTGTTTCGAGTCATATCGAAATGTTATGAATTCTGAACTAAATCTGTTTTAATCCTTTATGTTAAAAAAAGAGACAAGGGGGCTCATTAAAATATGAATTTGATACTTTTGGATGCCAGTAGCTTAAAGTAGAGCATGTCTTTAAAAGGTCTAAAGGAAGCATAAATTTAATTCAAGTCTTGAGTTAAAACAGGAAAGTAGCTGCACACTAACCCTTCACAGTGACTATCCAGGATTTTACATGTTTTGTCAGATCTAGATCTTTTTCACTTACACCAAATGATGAAAACATTTGTTCACAGAGAGAGGAGAAGTAATAGGAGTGGTGTTTGTGAGGAGGAGCAGCCGTCCTGCTGTGCTTTGTGTCAGGACATCCTGAAGGATCCAGTCTCTACCAGCTGTGGACACTGGTTCTGCAGACAGTGCATCTCCTCATACTGGGACCAGTCTGCTTCATCAGGAGACTCCTCCTGTCCCAAGTGTGGTAAAAGATCCAGAACCAAACCTGGACTGCAGGAGGTTTTAGATGAACATAAGATCAGTCTGAGGAGGAGATGTGAACGTGTGACTGAAGGAAGTGATGAAACAGGAAGTAGAACCCTTCTCAACACCATCTACACTGAGCTCTACATCACAGAGGGACAGAGTGAAGAGGTTCATACCCAACATGAGGTGAGGCAGCTGGAGACAACTTCAAAAAAGACTTTTGATGACGCTCCAATCAGGTGCCAGGACATCTTTAAAGCCTTACCTGACCAACAGAGACCCATCAGAGTGGTTCTGACCAACGGCGTGGCTGGTGTTGGAAAAACCTTCTCAGTGCAGAAGTTCACTCTGGACTGGGCAGAGGGCTTGGAGAACCAACATGTCAGTGTGGTGGTTCTGCTTTCATTCAGGGAGCTGAACCTGATCACAGATGAGCAGTACAGTCTTCTGGAGCTGCTCCATGTTTTCCATCCAACATTACAAAAGGTCACAGCAGAGAAGCTGGCTGTCTCTCAGCTTTTGTTCATCTTTGACGGCCTGGATGAAAGCAGACTTTCATTGGATTTCACCAACAGGAAGCTGCTGTCTGATGTCACACAGAAGTCATCAGTCAGCCAGCTGCTGACAAACCTCATCCAGGGGAATCTGCTTCCCTCGGCTCTCGTCTGGATAACTTCCCGACCTGCAGCAGCCAATCAGATCCCTCCTACATGTGTTGACAGGCTAACAGAAGTACGAGGCTTCACTGACGCCCAGAAGGAGGAGTACTTCAGGAAGAGATTCAGTAATGAAGACCTGCCTAAAAAAATCATCTCTCACTTGAAGACATCCAGGAGCCTCCACATCATGTGTAGTATCCCAGTCTTCTGCTGGATCACTGCTACAGTTCTGGAGCACATGTTGACTACAGAGCAGAGAGGAGAGCTGCCCAAGACCCTGACTGACATGTACTCACACTTCCTGCTGGTTCAGACAAAGAGGAAGAAGAACAAGTTCCATGAGGGACATGAGACGAGTCCACAGGAGCTGACGGAGGCTGACAGGGAAGTTCTTCTGAAGCTGGGGAGGCTGGCGTTTGAACATCTGGAGAAAGGAAACATCATGTTCTACCACGAAGACCTGGAGCAGTGTGGTCTGGATGTGACAGAGGCCTTGGTGTACGCAGGAGTTTGTACAGAGATCTTCAAAAGAGAGTTTGTAATCTTCCAGAAACCAGTCTACTGCTTTGTTCATCTGAGCATTCAGGAGTTTCTGGCTGCAGTCTACATGTTCCACTGTTTCACCAACAGGAAGACAGAGGTGCTGGAAGCCTTCCTTCGAGAAAAGTACAGTGGGTCAGCTCTGGATGATTTCCTGAAACAAGCCATGGAAAAGTCCCTCCAGAGTAAAAATGGCCACCTGGACCTGTTTGTCCGCTTCCTTCATGGCCTCTGTCTGGAGTCCAACCAGAGACTCTTAGAAGGTTTGCTGGGTCAGACAGAGAACAGTCCAGAAACCATCCAGAGAGTCATCAACAACCTGAAGAAGATGAACAGTGATAAAATCTCCCCTGACAGAAGCATCAACATCTTCCACTGTCTGATGGAGATGAACGACCTCTCAGTACATCAGGAGATCCAAAAGTTCCTGAAGTCAGAGAACAGATCAGAGAGACTCTCTGAGATCCACTGCTCAGCTCTGGCCCACATATTGCAGATGTCAGAGGAGGTTCTGGATGAGTTGGACCTAAAGAAGTACAACACATCATTGGAGGGACGACGCAGAGTTATTCCGGTTGTGAGGAACTGCAGAAAAGCTCGGTGAGTCCAGATCTGATCATTAGCATTATTGATCAGTGCTAATTAGTAGTTTAGTTAGTCTCAGGTTTCATGTTTCACCTCTCAGAGGGGAAGTCCAGATGCTTTTCTATCCAAGCTCCTTAGACAACTACAGATGAACTATGAAGTGAGCATTGAAAACTGAATTTCTCCGTAAATTTTCTGCAAAGTCAAAACTTATTGATACTTTAGTCTTTAATAATTTAATTTCAGGGCCTCTTTAGTACAAGGTTTTAGTACTCAATTCTACTCAGAAAAGTAATTAGAAGTTTGCATCTCCAGCCTCTACCAAACCAAAAAAAAAAAAAAATTACTGCTAGAGCTGCAGTGCTGAAAACAAACATATTCCAAGCCCGAGATGTGGATCTTTTACACGCCCTCTCCTTTAGAATCTTTGATCATCATCCACAAAGAGAACAAATGAGGGCCATAACAATCAATAGCACTGGCTAAAAGTTGATAAAAAAAGTTGGAACAATAACACCTGTCCATTGTTGGCCTGTAGCCCATGGCCAGGTCTGACTGGATTCAGTCTTGATCTTCCAGTAGCTACAGGTCCCAGTAAATTCCCCCAGTACTCTATCTGTAGGCTGATCAGCTCCAAGTCCCCAACATTTCACCAATGCCAGGTTATGACTGTTATCATTGGCAGGCCAATCATTTGAAATAGTAAACCAGCTATAACCCATTGTTTCCAGGTGGCTAATTTTTGAGGCATAGATGATAAAGCTAAATTTAAAAGGTATAAATCTCCTGATCCGTCCACCTGTTCTAATTATGCACTCACTCCTCGTTTCAATTAAATGAACACTTTTGGTGTTACAGCAGCACAGCTGACTATGTGGTTTGCATCCATGAAACACTTGTTAGATTTTCTCTGCCAATGCCAAACAGCTTGCTCTGGTATTTACTTTTTCTGCTGTCATTTCCTGGATTGAATGTTTGAAGAAACAATTGGCCCATTTTGGGGGTTTTAAAGCTCATTAGCATGCAGAAGAACCAAACACAGGCACAACAGCCTGGCTCCACCTTATCCTGGTCACCAATTTGGTCACACACTACTGTGGCATAGCATTTGTTACAAGTCAGCCAATGTGGTTGTATTGGTTACTGGCATGGACAGCACACCCAAGCTGATTCCACATGTGTGCAATGAGGTTAAGGTTAGGACTGCGGACAGGTCTTCCTCTCCACTCCCAAACGTAGTCGCTGATAAACCCCACTCTGTGCGTGCAAGTGTTGTCATCTGGAGGATAGAGTCCAGGCCCAGACTGTGAAGATATGGGATTGCCACTGGTTACAGTATCTCAGTATCTCTCTGCATTGAGATTTCCTCCAATAATGCAAAGCCTTATTTTTCCAGTGAGTAAGATTCTGCCCCACACCATCACACTGCTTCCACCGAAAGCTGTTACCCGATTGGTGCAGCAGTCAGCATAGTTTCTCCTTAACCAAATCATTTAAATATGGTATACTTGGAGCAGACATCAACTGACCACCGTAGCAGGGTTCATGCTCACAGGCACCAATCAAGAACCTGATTAGCAGCACCTGGGCTACTAAAATCTCAAAAGAAGAGTCAATAACAGAATAAGCTGTTTGGCACTGGCATAGATTTGGCAAGATTTTTTCATGGTTGCAACCGACATACTCAAATCTGCTGCTCAACCCACAAATGGATTTTCCTTCATTTCCTAAGAAATGGGCCACATTTAGGGGAAGATAATCAGGATTTTCATGGTATAAGATCTATTGCCAAGAAGCAGTTATAGCAAAGAAATATTCTACCAACACAAATTTCCTTTTCTTTTGTGCTAAGTTTATATCCTATATGTTACTTTTTCTTTAGTTGGACATTTGTAATAAAGTGCTATTTTGTATTTTATCAGAATTTTAGAGCTCAGTCGTCAAATTGTTCACACACAATCACAGATGAGATGTTTGCATATTATGATGTTACCCTCTTTTACCTTCATATACATTCAGTCTGTGTTTATAATGGAGTTTCTGCTTTTACAGTAACACATTTTATATTTTCTCTAATTGAAGACTGAATTCTTGTGGTCTCTCAGAGACTCACTGTGAAGTTGTGGCCTCAGCTCTCAAGTCAAACCCCTTCCATCTGATAGAGCTTGACATGAGTTACAATGACCTGCCGTGTCCAGGAGTGAAGCTTCTGTGTGCTGGTCTGGAGAGTACAAACTGTCGACTGGAGACTCTGAGGTGAGTTCATTGACTGCAGCTGTTGTTATTTTTCTATAGTTCAGATATTTGGTGGAAAGTTTGAAACTTATTTCTGTTCATATATGTTCAGGATGTGTCTGCTTTGGAAATGTTTCCTTACCAAAAGTAACTACGACCTGCAGAATCCAAAAGACCAAACAACTGTTTTTTTCTTTTGGCTCATTGTCAGACTGTAGCAGGATTCATTTAATTACTGAGAGTCTTTAAAATCAGGTTTCTAAATCATCCTCACACACACTAAGGTATGGATTAGGATTGAGCCTGTAGTATAGATAGCTTTAGTAAATGCTATTGTGTGGAAAAATATGTGATGATAATGTTACAGATACTTGAAAGAATAGCATCGCTAATTAGATTTTAATTTACATGATTTATTCTTTCAAATTTACTCAAACTGCTTTGGTTGTTACATTTGAGACAAAGTGAAACACATTCAGATAACTGTAATATTTATGATTTTAGTGCTCTGCACTGACAAAGATGAAGTCATATATTGCAGTTGCTTGAGGTGTGGTTAGTGTCTGACCTGCATGGTGTTTGAGAAAATCACACTGATCAGAACATATCTTAATAGCTAATCAATGATTTACTAGTGTGTGTGTGTGTGTGTGTTTTTTTTGTCTCTTCACTCAGACTGAAGGACTGCTGGTTGTCAGAGATCAGCTGTGCTACTCTGCTGTCAGCTCTGATGTCCAACCCCTCCCATCTGAAGCATCTGGACCTGAGTGACAATATCAGCCTGCAGGATTCAGGAGTGAAGCTGCTGTGTGGTTTTCTGGAGAGTCCACACTGTCGACTGGAAACTCTGAGGTCAGACACCAAATTTTAGTTGGGTGCTAAGATGCATATGATTTGGAAGTTGTAGTGACACTAAACTGCAGATATAAAACAATGATCGGTATACAATGAAAGTATGTCTCATGTGTGTTTTCAAAAAGACAAGCATCATTGTCAATTCAGTTCTGGATTTAACAGGAAGCCAATGAAGGGAAGCCAAAACAGGAGAAATCTGCTCTCTCTTTCTAGTCCCTGTCAGGACTCTTGCTGCAGCATTTTGGATTAACTGAAGGCTTTTCAGGGAGTTTTTAGGACTTCCTGATAATAATGAATTACAGTAGTCCAGCCTGGAAGTAATAAATGCATGAACTAGTTTTTCAGCGTCACTCTGAGACAGGATATTTCTAACTTTAGAGATGTTGCACGAATGGAAGAAAGCAGTCTTACATATTTGTTTAATATGTGCGTTGAAGGACATGTCCTGGTCAAAAATGACTCCAAGGTTCCTCACAGTGTTACTGGAGGCCAAGGTAATGCCATCCAGAGTAAGAATCTGGTTAGATACCATATTTCTAAGATTTTCAGGGCCGAGTACAATAACCTCAGTTTGATCTGAATTAAGAAGCAGAAAGTTAGCGGCCAGGTCTTTATGTCTTTAAGACATTCCTGCAGTTTAACTCATTGGTGTGTGTTATCTGGCTTCATGGACAGAGTTGGGTGTCATCAGCATAGCAGTGAAAATGTATGATATGTACAGTACCTGGTACAAGTGATTCCAAAAACTCTGTACAGTTTTGATTACTGGTTGAACCTCTATCTATCTGTTTAACTTTTTATTAATACTGAGTCAGGTTAAACTTTATTAATCCCAAACTGTCAAAAGTCCTGTGTTCCTTAAATTTAAGATAAAAACAAACTCATTCGAATACCTCTGTAAAGTTCATACTCCAATTATTGGTCACCTCAGAGAGATGAGGTCATCTGGTCAGGTTTGTTTGGAGTCTGACCTTCTTCCTGTTTGTGTCTAAAGTTTGATTCAATCTTAATGTTAACAGAAGGCTTGATGATGATTCATGATAATAAGTCTGTTGATTAAAAAAAATAACCTCACTGATGAGGACATCAAAAAATGAAACTTAAATGAAACTTAAATATCTACATCTGTTTTTTTCTTCATTCAGAATGACAAATTGCAGATTGTCAGAGATCAGCTGTGATTACCTGAACTCAGCTCTGAAGTCCAACCCCTCCCATCTGAGAGAACTGGACCTGAGCAGCAACTACGACCTGCAGGATTCAGGACTGAAGCAGTTGTGTGTATTTTTGGAGAGTCCACACTGTATACTGGAGACTTTAAGGTCAGCACCATGTTTTAGTTGTGCTGAGATAAACATGTGAAGAAGAAGAAGTCCAATTAAGTTTGTTTCAAAGCTGAATATCTGAGCTTCAATGAGGTTTGAATTTCAGTGTGTTTTTATGGGTCTTTAACATAATTTAATGGATTCTCATAAATTTAGTATTTGTAATTCAGATAATTCTTGCAAAGAATTACTGCAATCTAAGAATGGCCAGAAACTGCAGGTTTCTTTCTGCATCTTATTTCTAACATTAATTCAAATCTTCATTATCTCACTTTCACTTGACACTATACACAGTACAGTTGTGCGTCATTTAATTTAATACAGTGGTACTGTGTCATGTTTAACCGCCAATCAGAGCTAAGGATCAGACACTGACAGTCGTTGACAGGTTTAACAGGTTTCTTGAACAGGTAGACAGTCCTCTGCTTGTTCTCCATGCGCCAATACTTATCTACCAATCTGAGAAACACAGCCTTTATCGATTTCCAGGCGCAATGCCAGTGTCGCAGATGGTGTTGCAGCAGATGGGACCACTTCACCATCTTGACTGGAAATTACAGTCAAGATGGTGATTTAAAGAAACTTCAAATGTAAAGAAACTATTAGCAGAAGAGCTGAGGGTGTTGTGTGCATACTCAATCCAAGTTAGATGGGAGCTCAAGGTGACTGAGTTTGAAGATACTTCACATCGTAAGACTGTTTCTACCTACTGGTTTGGCCAGGACTCACTCCAACAATTTATTTACCAGGATGCAAACCTGACAGATGTGAAGAGCAGATGTTCATCAGATTATGATGTCACTCTGTTTTATCTTCATATACATTCAGTCTGTGTTTCTAATGCAGATTTTCTGCTGTTATAAAAACACATTTTATATTTTCTCTAACCACAGACTGGCTGGTTGTGGACTCTCAGAAGCTCACTGTGACAATGTGGCCTCAGCTCTGAAGTCCAAATCCTCCCATCTGACAGAGCTGGACATGAGTTACAATAAGCTGCAGGATTCAGGAGTGAAGTGTTTGTCTGCTGGACTGGAGAGTCCAAACTGTCGACTGGAGACTCTGAGGTCAGTTCACTGACTGGTTTTTACTATATTTCAAATCTTTATGTTTGAAACTTTTTTTTACATGTTTTATTCTTAAATTAGATTGGAGTACTGCTGGTTGTCAGAGGTCAGCTGTGCTTCTCTAGTCTCAGCCTTAAAGTCCAGCCTGTCCCATCTGAAACATCTGGAGCTGAGTAACAACACTGATGTGCAGGATTCAGGAGTGAAGCATCTGTGTGGTTTCCTGGAGAGTCCAGGATGTAAACTTGAAACTCTGAGGTCAGTCAGCATGTTTTAGTTGTGCTGAGATGAATATGATGTGAAAGTTGTGCTGACACTAAACTGCAGACATCAGGCTGATATTATACTGATCCACACTGAGGATCTTCATGGTAAAGTCTGTTTTCTTCTTCTCTGGTTTAGTCCATTGACTGCAGCAGAACAATGTTCACATTTCAAACCTTCAAAGAAGAAGAAAAATCCTCCACTGCACAATTCACTCTGAAACGCTAAAATACTCCATTCTACCTTAAAATCTAGCTGACATTTAAATAAAAAGCAAAATCTTTTGTACTAAATCTGAGTGAAACAAATAAAAGTTCAGTAGTATGGCATCATGTGAAGATTATATAGTTCTAGATTTTTAACCTTCTTCGTCTTTCAACAGATGATGAAACACTGAATGACTTCAAGCTGAAACTTACTAATGAACTATTTTTTTTCTTCTTCTTCAGATTGGAAAACTGTGGTTTGTCAAAGATTGTCTGTGATTATCTGGTATCAGCTTTGAAATCCTCCTATCTGAGACAGCTGTACATGAGAAGAAACAACCTTCAGGATTCAGATGTGAAGCAGCTGTCTGATCTGGTGGAGAGCCCACACTGTAGACTGGAGACTCTGAGGTAAATAAATTGTTGGAGTGAGTCCATGGTACTTTCAGCAGTACTATAATTAACACGGTGAAGAATTAAAGCAAAACTCCAGTGTTTCCTGTAAATTTACAGCTTTCTCAGTACCTCTTTTCTCAGTGAAGTCTATGAGACAAGAACACAAAGAGAACAATGACTGTTTTTATTGTGTTCATGTCTACACGAAATACATTTGAAATCCAACTGACATTACAGATTTATAGAGACGTTGGTCCTCACTCATCAAACTGTGGGAGCATTAAATCTGATCTCACACTTTGTTTTCTCATTTCAAAACTAAACACCTGGTCAGTTTCATTTTTGTCACAGCCCTGAAATCAGAGAACTGTCATTAAATTTATTATCCATGTGACATTTACAGACCAGAAGCTCCGACATCCACGAATCACATTTGTACATGTGTCTTTCTTTCAGTACATTCGGTCATGTTTATTAGTCCAATGATATTTCAGAAACAGACGACCATCTTAAGTCTTTGTCTTTATCTGATGAGCATTAGTAAAAATCATAGTCTTGTGTCCTGTTACATATCACGGAGGCTGCGACTGAAAACTGTGATATTAATCTAATAGAATAATAATTACACTTGCATGACTTGATGATAAAGACATGATACTGAGTTAAATGTTGATTTACATAGTTAACATTTCAGCCAGAGTTTTTCCAGCTTCAAATAGGCTGGACTTGAATGATGAAGGCTGGAATCTGGGGTAGATTTTTAAGCTAATACTCCAAAAGAAGTCAGGTTAAGTAAAGACAGATAATGGAAAAATATCCTGGGTATGTTGAACTTAATTCATAGTGCAAACCTGAGCCACCTTGTTGCCCTGAATGGGACTAAAGTCCCTGCTGCTCTTTATACTGGATGCAACTCCCTCCAAGTAGAATGACAGACACAAGGTGTTCTTGATTCCTACTGGCATTTATTAGATGCCATGAGAACTGTACAAAACTGTACAAAGCAACATAAAATAATAAATTTTCACATTAAGGCGTTGTCATAGCGAGTAAACATTAAAACATATTATTCACCAACACAAAACATCCACAATCAGTTCATTTGACCTTTACAAAATGACGACTGTATTATACATAAATAACATAAACTCGACAGGTCTGTCACAAATAAAGATCTTATTTTCATACCAGCACATAAAATACTAATTACATGCTCCATTGGCCGCATTAACTTGAAGAGGTTAATAAAAACACCCTCTGTACCCAAACCTTGCTGCACACATCCCCAAATGTCTATCCACAGACTGAGAAAGGAAAGATGCTGCCCTCTACCGAGTGTGGCATGTAAAATATTGTCAAACCTAAACAACAGATTGAACATTGGTTCCATCCTGGATACATTATGTAGAACCTTTAAATGCGTGTTTAAAAACAACAATGGATTTATTAAACATAAATTATTTTAAATTGTAAGTCAAAACCATGAAATTAACTTAAACTGCATAACTGCCACTTGTTATCCCCTCTGCTCTTTCTCTTCTCTCTGCAGGTGGAAATGATAAATAAGGTGGTGCATGTGCAGAGTGAGGATGGGCAGTGTCCTGATGGTGCAGAGAGGCTGAATCAGCTGCAGCATGTGTATAGAAACACTCTGGACTGGGCCAGGTGTCTAAGAGGTGGAGTAGAGACGAAGGTGATTAGAGCAGCTTTTAGTCTGTGTTTAATGACGCTAACAGAGAGAAAGAGTCGGGCTGAAGAGAGCTGTTAAATTCACAAACCCTCCAATCTCACTGTACTGTTGGGGGGAGGTGACTATTATCACTGCACTTTCGTGGTCTCACTGAGGTCTTGGTTCATTTCTATCTCACTGTTCTAGAGTTTTTCAGGTTTTGTTTGTGAACCTTTGGTTTCCTGTTGTTATTTCTTGTATTGTTTTCATATATTGTGAGAAGTAGTTAATGTGATTTGGGGTCTATAATAACGATAATGTGATCGTTTTATTTTATGGGTATTCTAATGATTGTCCAGTTCTGTAACCTAGTGTTTGGTTCATGTGTTGTCTTTTATTATTGCTCCCTCTTTGATGTTGCTGCTTGTATTCTGTGTAGTTTCCAAGCTGTTCAGTTGGATCTCCATTCAGCAGGTTTTTTGCTAAGCTTTTTAATCTCTATGAAACAAATTTGACTTTGAACAGAATATTTCATCAGTCATCATCATCACACTGTAATGATCATAGTGTTTGTATGTTCCCTGTCTCTTCCACAGACGAGTGGATCAAACTTTGCCTAGGGCTCTGTGCCTGCAAACATCTATATTTAGTATACAAATATTTTATACAAACCCCACAATCACGTGTGTGTGTGTGTGTGTGTGTGAGCACTGAATAAAGTCTAACACTTTGTTCTTTTTACTTGAGTTTTGCTCTTTAAAGAAAAAAGACTGAACTTTGAGCAGGTTACAGTCTCTTTCTTTGATTCCCGTCAAAAGTTCCTCGGAGGATACTGAAGCTGGACTTCAGTGAAGTTTAATGCGAGATGGAACGACTTCAGAGAGAACAGTGACCCCACACATAATAATTATAATAACGGCACTTGAGATTTAGTGCTTTCAGACAACGCTCATGTGGAACGAGCTGCCAGGATGGATTCAGGGGATGGTTAGAGATTCGACTTTAAACTTTCTTTCAGGATGAGTGATGACACAAAATAATTATTTTCCAAACACATGCAGTTAGTGGGGTTAGGTTCACTGGTTGTTCTTGCCCATAGCTGTGAATGGTTCGCCCTGCATCAGAGTGACGACCTGTCCAGGATGTACCCGCCTCTCACCCTGTGGAAGCTGGGATGTCTTCACTCAGGAAGCCATTGAAGTGGTGCGGGCCACTCAGGACAAGGCAAAATGACAGACACACCGTTCACAGTCACAAGGCTTTTATTTCTCACAACAAAGCTACTCAAATAAGGTTTGATCATTGCAGGAGAGAATCCTTCTGCCACTGTTTCTTTTTACTTGCAGGGAGAGGTTTCCTGAAGACCAGGATGCAAAGGAAGTGTGTTCCAGAAGGAAGAGGACCAGCTCTGAGGAAGCAGGTAAGCTGTAAAGGTGAGTAACTCCCTCCTCAGGTAGGGGAGGTGATGCTGGGAACAGGGAGACAAAAGCATTAGCAGGAGCAGACTATCAGGTTTAGACTGGATGCTCGAGCTGGTCCTTAACTACCTGTGTTTAATGAGGATGATGAAGGGCAGGAATCATGACTCCACCCCTGGATGATGGAGGAAACGCCTGCTCTGGACTCAGAGGGGGTCACAGAATCCACAACAAACCAGCACAGAACACGACAGAGACAACGTCCCCATTCATCAGCCGGATCATTTACATGGTTCATGCAGGGACATGTGCTGTGCCAGTGTCTCTGAAGTGAAAATAATATAACTGATAATCGAGTGACTGTTAGAGTGGAGACACAACATGGCAGCTGTCATCACACTCCATAAATGATCAAAAACTGAAATTAAACTTTGAAAAATCAATGTCATGAAAAGCTCATATTTTACATGTAGGTCTTTCCGATGTAGTAAATAAAGTTTTAGTTTACATTTTTTATGAAAACCCAGCAATGTTTACTCAGTGAACCCTGATCTGCGAGAGGCAAAGAACACCATTCACTCAATATTGGCTGAAATAGCAGTGAGGTTAATCACACAGAAGCAACATGTACAGGAATGGTTTGGTTTCTGTTCTCTTCTTATGAATCTTTTAGTTTGAAGTTTTCTCAGAGTCTTTCCTGTCCATCCATCATATTCATCATGGTTACATTCCTCCATCCATCCACTTTCCACTGCTTGTCAGCATCCAGATGTTGGGACAGCAGTCTCAGCAGACATGCCCAGACCTCCCTCTCCATTTCCACCACTTCCAGCTCTTCCACAGGAATAATGATGTATTCCTAATCCAGCCAAGAGACTCCCCACTGCATCCTGGGTAGAAACAGTCAGATGACACAAGCACGTCTGGATCCTTCCAATATGGAGTAGTAGCTGCTCAGGTTGTTATTTTATCTCTTAAGTGGTGAACATACTCTGACACTTAGAGACGGAGACAACACAACGCGTGTGCACGGTCACAGAGCTGGCAGGCATGAGGATATCCGCTCGGATCCATAAGTCACTTGGACTTCAGGAGACTGGCAGATGTTGGGGAAACTAACACCCACATTAGGCTGAGCTCGACTCCCTTATTATTGTGATACCCAAAGTTTGTGCCCATAGGTGAGGGCAGGAATATATTTATATCATCTCTTTGTATTAAGGTCTCGACCTTACACTACAAAACACCTTCCACCTGAGGCAACACCTTATTCTGAGACCACACTGAGCATTCCCACGTTTTCCACCTACGAACTCTAAAAGATTGGTGCTGACATTCGTGGCATTTTGCTCTAAATAAACCTTAGATAAATATCCTGCAGATATTTAACTTCATTCAGTGTCAAACAAGAAAACAGTGAATGTAACCTGTTAGCAGGTCAGCTAAAGAAAACTGAATTCACACCTGAGTTCACATCTAACCACAGTTAAAGCCAAACCGAGTCACATCACATATACAGACATTCAGTGTGGTTCTCTATGGCGGCTGAAGGCTGTCAAAGGTCATAATTTACATGATTTGTCTCCAAATGAGTTCAAGCACAGAGAAATTAGCTGATTAATTCTAAACACTGCCGCCTAAAAAAGCAGTTGTTGTTTTTTAACTCGAAGCCTTCTACGCTACAAGACACATTCATGTAGTACTTTATGCTTTCCACCACTACAGCCAGTTTACGTCTATGTCACAGAGAGGCTCCAGCCAAACAGGGACTCGAATGTCAAGCTATGAGGGGCCCTCAGTAACCGATGCACCACAACAATGACAATAACTCAGCATTGTCGATAAAACTTGGGTTGATTTTTTTGGAATATTCAAACTAAACAAAACCAGTTCAGCACTGTGAGCTGTAAAAGTTGGATCTAAATTTGATAGATTGAAAAGTTTTTCTGTCTGGACTCTCGAGACTCACTCCAAACTGCTCCCACTCTGATCAGATGCTCTTTATTGTTCGTTGTTGGGCACATCTTCATCATCCATGTTCCTCTAACACATTAAAGTCCTGATCATCATCGTTTCCATAAATATGAAAACTATTTATTCTCTTGAAAAGGAAAAGCTGACAAAGGTTCAGTACCTGCAGACAGCCTCTCAACTTCCATAAATTTACACTATCAACAGTGATACACAGACACGAGCAGTAGTGGTTAACAGGAAATCGTGATTTGGCTCATTCTTGTCAAGTAAAGCAAAGAATTCATAACTTTATACACTTTATACAATAAAAGTTCATTCAGAGTATTTCAACTCAAACAGAAGGTTTTAGTCAGACTGAGACTGTTAAAGAAACTCGTTCAGGAGCTGCAGAGCTTAAACCAAGTCCTTTGGTCCTACCAGTCAAACAAACTTGCAAAGATCAATTGTGAGTCTGAGGCTGTCGGTCTGGATGAAGTGCTGCCTCTGCTCCAGTCAGTGTTTCCTGAAGAACTGACTGTAAAACAATTAATTCCTGTGGGCAGCTTGAATGAAAGTAGAGCACGGCTTCAGTCTGACAGCCCGAGTGCTGCTGCCCCCTAGCGGACGGGAGCATGTAGAGCGCCGCCCACACCCAGATACTCGAGGTTCTCTGCTGCTGGGAGGAACAGATGGTTCTCGGCTAACGTTGCATCTGTAATGGTCTGAGGCAGGAAGTCAGCCTGGTAGTCTGGATTATCAAGGCTGTGACTGGTCACCAGAGGGCGCAGTTTGAAGGACGCATTCAGGTATTCGGGTCCATAGGGCACTTGGGAGGTGTTCAGATCCTCCAGCGGGTGGGGAAGTGGGCCCCAGCCCAGGCTCAGGTCCTCATAATTAGGGTTTAAAACCTTGGAGAGCCGGCTGCTCTGGCTGGTCTCACTCACACTCTGGTTCATGTACTCTGGAAGGCAGAGCAGGAAAATGCTGTTTAGGTATTAATTAATTTTCTGTCATGAAGACAGTTTGCTGTCTGGCTATTGATTGATTTACATCTCCTAATTATTTGTCACTGGTCTGAGTTATGTTTGATGATGGATACCGTGGTCGATGAAGTCCTTTTCCAGTGCGCTGTCAGTGGGATCGGTGATGTACCGCAGGGCGAGGCTGTTCTCTCCGGCCGGATGACCATTCTGACACGAACGAAGAGAATCAATGAAACACCTCTGTTTCATCAAAGCACGTTCATTAGAATGAAACACAGAGGAAATATTTAAAGTATATAAATAGCTGTACTTCTGGCCACTTATGGCGAGTGGAAGTAGACGGTTTACATTTACTTGGGTCACCAGGGGGCGCCGAACACTTTCTTAAGTACGATGTTTTTTCATGTAACGTTTACTAAAATGTTTGATAAAACATATAGATATGTAACAATGTGTCTTTAGACTAGATTAGACTACAATAGGTGTGTGTGTGTGTGTGTGTGTGTGTGTCCATACCATGGGCCGGTCCTTATGGTTACCCATGCCTCTGTAGGGCAGCAGGTATTCGTCCGGGTCAATAACGTCCTCGGTGTCGTCGGTACTCAGCAGACGAGAGTAAAACCTGCTGTCTGACGGACTCGGCAGGTCCCCCTAACAAAAATAATTAATGTAGTCGAGTTTATGCTATGTAACTGTTTTTTTCTTTAAAGACGATCATTATTGTTCATTTTTATTATAATTATCATCTTCTGGATTGAAACCAAAGAGAAACAGCTTTGCATTTATTGGAAGTTTGTTTGAAATCATTTTCTCGTGTTTCTTTTGAACCTCTTCTTTCTACACACCGAAACTTTACATTCCCTGTTAGTTCTGTGCAGTTAATAAATACTAATATTATTTCATTATAATAGTTTACTCATCTATATTCACCGTGTGAGTATGAGTTAGAACACACGTTGATCCCAAACTGCTTAATTCTCTAATAAACAGGAAGTAAAGAGATGAACTGATGATATGATGTTTGTTGGGTCTAATAATTCAACTATGTTCATGTGTTTTTATAAAAAAAAATCTCAGCTGTAGATATTTCTAAAATACTTTTTCTCCTGGATTAAATTTATTCCTGTTTTGTGTCTGAATGATCCAGATCGTGACATATTCTCCACGTGCACCCCATACTGTGATCAGAATTTGGTTCTTTACATTTAAAAAATTAATTGTATCATACTTTAATTCATCATATGCCAGCGCAATCAAGAGGAAACAAAAAGAAAAGACGACGGACGGTTTTCCATATGAAAACAAAATTGTTTTATTTTTCTAACATCTTCATTTTCAAAACAGGAAAAACTGAGTTAAATGTGGTCATTAGAAGTAGAAATGCTTTATCTTTTTTCTAATCAGTTAACTTATTAATTAGGTTAATTAGGTTAAGTGTCAGCTTCAGCTTCCTTCTTTCATTTTCAGTAAGAAGGTTTTGGTTTATTCCTGTAGTTTTTTGATTACTATAAAAGTAGATTATTGTTAAGGTTAAAATGTAAATATTTATGGATTGTTAATAATAGAGCTGATTGCTGACCAAGTGATTTACCTTCATACAGAAACACTGAGTCCTATGAGCGTAAATGATTTCTCACAAATGTCACAAATATTCGATCGATCAGACGATTAGCTTGTTTAACAACCGTCCCCCTGATGTGTGTGGTGAGTCAAGAGTTCACGTTCAGCACAGCTTTCGAATGAACAAATGTCTGAGAAATAAGACAATATTAATATAATATAATATTAATATTATTACATGTAGAAAATATCTGGACAGTCAGATGGTAAAGGATCTCCATATTACCAACCCTCAGTGAAGAAAATCTTTTTATAAGTGTTATTATACAAGTAAATGACATGAAATCCCTGGTTTACCTGTATGACCAGGTATCTGGACGGGTCGCTGGCCATCTTGGAGAACTCCACCATCAGCTCTTTGAACCTGGGCCGACTGGACGGGTCGATCATCCAGCCTGCAGAAGCAAAGTGGATGATTTTCAGTCTTCTCTACAGCTGAGCTGCTCCAGACTTTATCTCAGATATTCGTGTTCGTCAAACCAAAGAACTTTTAGTACTTCATGTAGAATTTTTTTTGTCTGACTTCATGAAATTTAGACCGTAGCCTGGAGCCATTGTAAGACAAACAGACGCCAGATTCGATGACATGATGAGTTTTTTGTGAAAAAGCGCCATAACTATTTGAAAGTTTGACACCTTCATGTTCCCATCAAGGCGCAATTTTTCTACCAGCACCACCTGCGTCTCGTCTTACATTTGACCATGATCATGTAGACATCGATGGTGCAGATGGGGGGCTGAGGCAGCCGCTCGCCTCTCCCCAGCACCGTGGCGATCTCGCTGGCCGGGATGCCGTCGTATGGCTTGGAGCCGAACGTCATGATCTCCCACACCGTCACACCTGCAGACCATCGACTGTTAGAGCAGACTCAGCGCTCGGTAAAACCTCCGTCACACAACAACAGACACGATGAAGTAAACAACATGAGTTCAAGGAGGGTTTGTTCCTGATGAGAATTTAATGGTAATGATCATTTTTATTTGCATGTATATAAAAGACAGAAATATCTTCTGGGGCCCGAACGGTGAATCAGTAAGTAAGCAACTTGAACCTGAACTGTTTTTCTGTCAAATGCCCAGGAGGGGGCAGTCCTGCCGGACTGAAATCTATGAGAAGATCACTCTAATGCTCACTGGATCTATGACGTCAGAGAGCATTTTATGGTCGACCTCTTGTGTCAGGTCATACACAAGGCAACAGCATGTTAATGGTTTCAATTTTAATGTTTCCATTTGAAGTAAAATAGACAATAAAGCAGATGATTCTTTATGGAGGGCTACCTCATGATTAACTAGTAGCTGTTAATCATCACAATCAAAATACTTTTTTATATCCAACTATCCATCCATCATTTTTAGTGAAGAGCAAGAGTCCATAAGAGCGGGATAAAGAAACTATACAGAGCCACCATCAGTGCTCTTACTGGTCTGTGGAGCCATATCACGGTTAATATCTAACATAATAAAATAAACACAAAACCCAAGTTCATAACTGTGTCTTCTGAGATGGAGGAAGTGGCTTGTGATGGGACACATGAGCTCTTTTGCTTTGGCTGAGACCCAATTCAAAATGAAAACTGTACATCCAGTTATTAATGTGCATCCATACATGCAGCCATCCATCCATCTGCTTCCACTTATCAAATTCAGTGTCGTGGGTGGAGCCTATCCCAGCTGGGATAGAACAGCTGTCTTTTTATGTCACAGTAAGAAAATAACTTTTTCAGGTGTAGTGAAACAAGTAACCAGTGGGCCTTGTGCAGGCTAGAGAGCCACAGATTGACCCACCGTAACTCCAGACATCACTCTGATGGGTGTAAGTCCACTGGAGGATCGACTCTAATGCCATCCACTTAATGGGAACCTGCGTTAAACAGAGGAAGACAAACACACACAGACAGGTGAGGAACATTTTAACAGAGAAGCCCAACATCCTGTCTGATTTAGTCTTTTGTGGTTTTGTCCTGATAGAAATCAGCTTGTCTCCGAGTGCCAGCCACATGAAAACACACCTTTCCTCCATCAGCGTGATATTCCTTCTCATCTGCTGTCAGAAGCTTGGCAAGGCCGAAGTCGGTGATCTTGACGTGGTTAGGACTCTTCAAAAGGACGTTCCTTGCAGCCAGGTCACGATGCACCAGGTGACGCTCCTCTAGGTAGTTCATCCCCTGCACACAAACGTCACGCATGCACACAAGTTTTCAGTATGAGTAAAACCAGCTGTGTGATAACTGGCTGGGCTGCAGCACCAGTATCTCTGCAAAAGAAATGAAGTCCAGAAACTGCAGGTGATGCTGACTCCAACAATCGTTCAGTGTCCACAGATCCACGTGTAAAAATGTCAAAAGTTACAGCAGAAATAAACATGTTTACAGCCTCATACAAAAATGTGTAAATGACTGTAACTCATCTGTGTAAATTGTTTGTTTTTGTTTAACTTCTTCAGGCTGCTGCCTTTAGGGGGCGCCAGAGCAGCTCATCTGCCCCATCTCCCCCTCTCCCAGCATCCTCATCGGTCACACCAGCTTTCTGCACGTCCTCCTTCACTGCATCCATGAACTATCTCTGAGGTTTTCCCGTTTTTCTCCTGCCATCAGCTCCATATTCAGCACCCACGATCCCATCAGCACACTTTATGAATGGAGAATGCTCTCATCAGGTTTCACTGTGAGCCTCTGACCTTGTACCTTGTGATTTTCCCAGCACTTAAAAATCCAAATCAGACTTAAAACGGACTAAACAGATTAGCACATGGTTTCTTGTGTTTGCATTAATGAGCCTCAGCAGGCTTAAAGAGAGCTGCACACTGAGCTGGTGCCTCGGGCAGGAGAGTTTCTCCTTAGAGGAGGTCTTGCTGACCTCATTTACTCACCTTAGCAATCTGGACACACCAGTTGAGCAGCCACTGCGCCCCAATGCTATCCCTGTGGTGCCGGACATAGTCCAGCAAGCAGCCGTACGGCATCAGCTGAGTAACCAGCTGGACTGATGATGTCAGGCAGATTCCCAGCAGGCGGCACACATGAGGGTGATCCACACTCGCCATCACATACGCTTCCTACACAGACAGCAGTGTTACTGAGAAACATCCACGGGAACGTCTGAGCTACGGATGCAGCTGTGGAGCATTTTTAACTTCAGTGCGCCCTTTAATCAGCTCAAGATTAAGATCAAACGTTTTTAAACCACTTAAATGTAAGAAGATATTTGGTGGAGCGACTTAAAATTCAAGATACAAAATACTTAACAGTCACTAACAATGTGTTTGTAGAGCAGGAAAAAGAAGAAGCACACAGAGGAGTCTTACATCCAGGACTTCTTGGTTGGCTTTCGGTGACGTGGCCTCTCTGAGAACTTTGATGGCTACTGGGATCTTCACATTCTCGCCTTCAGGGATCCACAAACCCTAAACAAACAAACACTTTATTCTGTCCAACTAGCAGGAGTGTGACTGGGCTGTGATCAAGTCTGGACTAAAGTGTTGGATGACAGCAGCATTTCCTCTGCTGCACTCACATGACTAAACATTTAAAGTACCACCATGAGGGGATCATTCTCTTGCATCAAACATATTTACCTTGTACACCGTCCCAAAGGCGCCGGAGCCGAGCACCCTGACCTTCTTAAACTCGGTCTCCTTCAGGATCCTCAGCAGTGCCTGGTTAGGTGCCTGACCACTGGGGGTCAGCGGCTCCACCAGCTACAACATTTAAATGATAAAAGTCATCCAATAGCATCATATGTAGAGAGACTTCAGTTCATATTTTGGAGCTACCAACCAAATCAAACCCAGGTTCATCATTAATGCATTCATTTTACTATCGATCACGTTTTAAATGCAGAATGAAAAGCAGAGTCTTCACCTCTCTCTCCTGCAGTAGGCGGCGTACAGTTCGCTTCCTCTTAATTTGCATTCGTCGTAGCAACACAAAGATGATCAGCGACACAATGACGAGAAGCAGGAGCCCTCCAATCACACTGGCCGCCAGTGTAGAGTGTGCAAGAGAGCTGTGAAGAGAGAGCGTTAAATGATGCTGACAGCATGCAGAGTCATAGAGTCCTGTTCAAACTGGAGATGGCACGATACCACTTTTTTATTCCCTATACCGATATCAGAAATTTGAATATCGGCCGATACTGATATAAATCTGATACAGTGCATTTTATAATCGGTAAAACTTTTTTTAAATATCTTTCTGCATTTTGTATAAGTTCATACTCAAGTAAAAACACCAAAACACTAAAGCTATTCTGTTACACCTGTATGCAAAAAAAATAAACTGCACCCAAAATATTTCATAGTTCAGCAAAACTGATCAATCTAATAAACTTAAACCTACTCCATCCTCCCTGTTCTGGTAGTTTAAAGAGTACTTAGCAGAAATATTAAATAACCAAACTAAGAGGGTTGCAAACTCCAGCAAAAAAATAAAGGGAACCACCCCCACCCTCCACCTCATCATGATTAATCGACGTAATCAACTTTAATTTAATGTGCATGTAAAAAATGCACAGAAATCAATTATTTTTCTACAATAATTAAATAGTTTCAACATCTTTCTTCAACAGAACTGCAGACTGCACAGATGGTATCTTCCCAAAGGAAAAAGTACTATAGCTTACTAGGGTATATTAGACTTAATAGTTACTATATACAGTAATGGACTTCTATACATTTTACATCAGATTAAAACTTTGGGTGTAAGATTAAGATAATTATTTATTAAAAGCTGGACATTTTAAATGAGAATAAGAAAGAAAAGTATGTCTTTGTGCCCCCTTTTCCCTGTTCATGCCCTATCGGCCCCCCTGGCTAAACTTTGCTAGATCCGCCCCTGCACAGTTACCAGCCGTCAGCTGCGTAGAAAAAGATCCTGGTGTAGAAAGTAATATTAAATAAATTCTAATAATACATTATCAAGCTTAAACGTGCTGCTGTTGTTCAGCTGCTGGTTTCCTCTTTCTGGTGCAAAGTGGTCCAAAAACAAACAAGAGAGACGGACTCGCGACAAAAAAGCTGATCAGCTGATCATTGATCAGTTTCATGATTGAAGTAGCAGCAGGAGAGAGAGAGAGAGAGAGGGGCAGTCGCTCCATATATATATATTGTTGAAATGCAAAAGTTTATTTGGCATCATCTTTTCTGTGTTGATTTCAGTTAAGATACAACCAAAGATATATTTTTACCCATTGCATCCAGACAATCCAGGACCAGAACACCTGCAGACACACAGACACAAAACATCTTAAATCCAGTGTTAGACGCTCTGTTTAATATCAGCTGCTCTGCCGACACCCTCAGCGGGGATTCAGCAGCATGCGCCTCACCCCTCGCTGCAGTTCTGGTGGCAGGACCGGCACTGGCCCATTCTGTCGGCGTATTTCCAGACCAACTTGCCTCCCTCTCCCTGCACACCATGAGGGCAGTGTGGCACGCAGTGGGGGCCATCTTTAACATGGGCACACTGGGAACACTTGTCAGGGCCCTGCAGGTGGGGATGATGATGGGGATGTTCATTTTCTAAACCACGATTTATGATTTTTGTCTTTGTACAAGGACCAAAATATTTACAGAAAAACAAAATGTGCCAAAAAATGTTTCATTCTCAAAGCGAATGTCTCATGTTTCCTGTCCCGTTGTTAACACCCTTGCTCCTGTATTTGTCTGCAGGATTAATTTAACATCTACTGATCATGCCCTTTTTACCTTAATTTTTGATATAAATCTCAAAAAGAACTAAAAATATGTTTTTAATACACAAAATCTTAAAGATCTGCTTTGAAAAACCTTAAAAAGTTTGAACTTTCAGGTTCAGACATGAAGAAAAGTACGGAGTATTAATTAGAAAAATCAGCAGCTGTTACAGTTGCTTGTATGCTTTGACTGTCCGATGCTATTTCACACTGTACACTCTTCCTAGCAACAATGGCAACAATAGCAGTAGAAGCTGCACTGACCGGTCCGGAGCAGGTCAGCAACCTGGTTTGCAGCATACACTCTGGGTGACACTGGACACAGCTGCCATTTACCTCCACCTCTCTGGGTTCCCTGCAGGAGGACACAGAGAAAGATCCAGAGTCAGTGTGCAGAAGCTCACCGGGGGAACAAGAGCTCGGTTTTCTGCACTGATGGAAATGATGGATTTCCTCCAATAGCCACTTAAGGCTGTATCCAGCAGGGGGTCCAGCCCCACAGACTCACATGTTACAATGAATTAATTCATAATTAACTAACCTTCTAAACAACTGTTCAGGGGTGACTTGTTGTGCAGCTATTTTCATTAGAAGAAGTATTTCCTCCAGTTTTGATGAGTGAAATTCTGCTTTTTTTTATTTGTTTCTGAGCAAACTCATCTGAATTACTGGTATTTATGTTGGGGAGTGTAGTGACTGCAGGGACAATGACGACTTTTACCTGGATGTGTGTGTGCTGTAGAACAAGTTTATTTGATTTTAGATGTTTGTGTATCATCTGTGTTTGTGACATTAATTGTGTAGAGTGTGAATATTGAGAGACTAGGTAGCAGCTAAGGTAGCAGCCAAATTTAGCAGCAGCACCAGGTTAGCTTGAGGTTATGCCTGTAACCTCCGTTCTCTGAGTGTTGGGTGTAGTGATTCTGTAAATTTAGAATTAAATAAAAATATATGTAGAACCTAAAATATTTTTAGCACGTATACATGTCTGTGTATCTACAAAGTTTATGGTTGAGCTAGCCAATCAAGCTAGCTAATCTTAGCTGATTACTTACTGGCTGAATATAAATGGACAGCAGAAAGCCTGTTTTGAAGCCTGACAAAAGGCTTCACAGAGACATAGCAACTGCTTCACTAATGTTTAAAGTCTATAACTCACCCTTGCAGCAGGTTGCACGACACCACACAGCGGCCCTTGCGGTTGAATTGCCGGCAGGACAAACACATGGTGGGCCCTGGACCCCAGCAGCCCAAATCTGTACACTCCGTGTCACAGGTTTGATTGTTCCTCTCTGTGTCGCAGAGACAAGAATATTGTCTTATTTCTCAGACATTCGTTCATTCAATAGCTGTGCTGAACGTGAACTCTTGACTCACCACACACATCAGGGGGACTGTTGTTCGACAAGCTAATGGTCTGGTCGGTTGATCTGAATAGGTGGGACCACTGGTCTTTCCAAACATAACATAACTCGGGGTTATTCTTCACTGCCACTACTCCGGCACTGACCTCCTTCAGAGAGCGCAAACCCAGCCACTGCAGGTTCTTCAAGCTCACCACGGCCAAACTGTGTTTACTGAAGAGCAAGAGTCCATAAGAGCGGGGTACAGAAACAATACAGAGCCATCATCAGCACTCTTGCTGGTCCAACAACCATCCATCCATCCATCCATCCACCAACCATCCATCTTCTTCCGCTTACCAAATCATGTCATGCTGACACTGATACTGAGTAAAGTCTGAAGTCAAACGAAATGAGAGTACCCACAGGACGGGCTTCATGAACCAAAACACAGACCAAATATCTACATATGAAACCAGTGTTGAGCTACACTTCCATTTGTCAGAGTGCAAAAGAAACCACCCATTATGGAAGCAGATTTATGGGCCCAGAACAGCTCAGAGGTTTAGTTGTCATAGTTCCTTTATAACCTCGGTGTAAACTGTTATCAGTTTGGAAAGAAAACCCACATATTTCACATATTTCTGGTATTTCTGGACAGTGAGACTCACGAGAATGTCGTTCTTCCTCTGATGATCTCCAGGTTCTCAAACACAGACAGAGATGTCAGATTCTTGGGCCAGAACTGAATCATCAGGTAACCTGGACGACACAAACACTGGCTGTTGCTGCAATCTTCAAAACTTTAACAACTCCATGAATCAGAAGGCAACAAACTACAGATTCAGTTAGTGTGACTCCCATTGCTCTCAGGCTGTAGACCTACCAGTGATTTCCTTCACTGTCTTGAAGTTCTCCAGCTTCTCGGGCTCCATGGGTGGGATGTTGTAATGCGGATCCCTGGAATGGCAAATCAGCACAAGTCATTGACACAGAGGACGGCCTACTCAGCTGACTGCACCGAACATGAATGAGTCATTTATTTCTGTCAGGCTAACTTAATGAAGCCTGTGTTTCATGACAGGTGAGCTTTGGCGATGTGCTGAGGTGTGGCTGTGGGTATGATGCTGTTAGCATCCAGCTACCGTGAAGTCGCAGTGTAACACTGTGATGTTTAGTGGGAGGAGCTCCTCACCCAGTGAAGGAGGATTCAAGGATGACGACGTCGCCGTTGATTTTGGTGCAGTCCTTAAACAAGTCAATGTTGGAGGCGTTGATAGCGATGGTGTTGATCAGAGTGCCAAACCTGACCCCGTCACATGCTGCAGGAGAGAAAGAGCTGGTCAGGTGATTTGATTGATTCTCAGGTGTCTCTCACTCGCGCGCTCTCTACCTTTAGGACAGGGTCCGTCACAGTCTTTGCAGCGTTGGATTCCATTCTCCTTCACCTCGTACATCCTGTTGCTACAGGAACGAACACACGAGCCTTCAGTCACCACGTAGTTATCTACACCCAAACAGAAGCAAACAGAGCTCATTAAGGACAAAGACCACGTTTAGGTCTCTAGCTGGAAGCTACATTGTTTTCAACCCTGTCACACTGAGGCTTCCAGGGACACCACCACAGGTGAATGATGTGATTTATGTGTAAGTCCGTACGTGGGCAGGCCTTGACGCAGGTCGCTCCGAAGGTGAATTTGGCGTTGGGGTTTTCGACCACCTGATGAAGTATGGAGTCATAGCGTTTCAAAGGTGGACACGCGTCTTTACAGATTCCATCATCGTTGAAAGCCCTGCAGGCCTGGAGAGCACGAGGACAGACAGAGAAAACAGCCTGTATTTAGTCTTTTAATAAGGTGTTTTTTAGCCCGAGTTTTTTAAAACATCAATTCTGAAAAAGTTGTGATACTACACAGATGTTCCATGTTGTAACATAGAATGCATATCAAATCTTTAAACTGAGAAAATAAGAAAAATATGAGCTCATTTTAAATTTGATGGCAGGAACACATCTGTAAGGTAGAACAGGTCTTTGTAAAGGTCTGTGATGGTCTGTGAGCTGAGGCCAGCAGCTGTCCTGCTCTGATGAAGGATTCCAGCTGCTCAGCAGTCCTGGCTTTGTTCATCCTGTTTCTGGTTCTGTGATGTTCCAGATGTTCTCAGCTGGCCTAAGGTCTAGACTGCAGGCAGGCCAGTTCAGCAGCCACACAGCAGGCTGGGCCCAGGTGATGCTAGTCCAGCTGAACTCAGCTTTCTAAAAATGTGTTTAATTACAGTTTATGAATTAACGAGGCGGAAGAAACTACTTTTTTCCCGGGTAAGTTTGGATACCTTTTTTTCTTTTAACATTAAAGTCTGTGTGATGATCTGAAACATGAAAGTGTGGAAAATATGCAGAATTAAAAAATCAGCTGTTTTATGTCATGTTCACATCTGGAGCTTCTTCTCTGCATGATGGCGCTCTGATCTGCAGATGTGGAGCTGAGCTGTGAAACCTGTCACTGATCTCCATCACACAATCACACCTGCTATTAATGCAGTGCTGTCTGAGTCCCCGAAGTTCACGTCTATCCAGTACTGATTTTTACTGATTGCTCCAGATTCTCTGAATCTTTTAATGATCTTATGTACTGTAGATAATGAAATATTCACAGTCTTGTAAATGTGTCTTTGCTGATTGGTGAACACCTGCCCGTCTTGTCCTGTAAAAATCTTTGTCCCAGACATGCAAACTGTAACTGCAGCAGTGCTGTGCGAGGATTAACACTGACCAGGCAGTCGGTGGCCCGAGGTCCAGTGCAGCCCGCAGCACAGTGCTCGTTACAGCAGTCGACGGGTTTGGGCCCCCGACACCTCCAGCTGCACTGCTCTGCACACAGCAGCTTGGTGACTAACAGAAACAGACAGAGAGAGAGACAATCGACACGTACCATCATCGTGACTTTGAACGCACAGTGAACGACTGTGTGAGAGCAGGAAGGAGTGTGTGCTTACATCTCTGACAGTGATCCTGTCCTGCTGCCCAGCACGAGCTGTTATGACAGCTGGGGTCACACGTCTGACCTGGACACACACACACACACACACACACACACACACACACACACACACACACACACACACAGAATTATGAAACCCTTCAGATCACAGCTCAGTAGTAAAGGCTGAAAATCTGAATCTCTGCTCTGCGCACATTTCTTTGGAAAGTCGTCCTTCGTGAACAGCACGCTGTAATTGCTGGCCTTGTCCACGATGTCCCACCAATCGATGGTCTCTATGTTGCACAGCAAAGGATTACGGGTCACCTTTACACCTCCTTTCAGGATCTCTGTGAGGATAATGAAGCAGACATAGGCCGTCAAAACGTTTTCCAACATCCTCCAACACGTCGCCTCTATAAACCATCTGTGACCACAGAAACTTTTATTCTGTTTTTATAAGCAGAAAGGATCAAACTCTACAGCGCAGACGTCATTTTACATCGTGAGACACTGACAGCGATAATAACATTCATACGACTTGTGTTGTATGAACAGATATGAAGGTCTTTGTCAGCAGGATATTGATGCCCTTCTTCACATTTTCCATCCTGTGACCTAAACTGAAATCTTTATTGGACCGATTCTGGTCCCTGGGCCTTATGTTTGACATGCCAGCTCTAGAGGTCTAAGGGACATCTTCATCTTGATTATCTAACATCTGAAATTGTGATGTTGCAGCAATAAAATTTTCAACATATTTTTTGATTTCAGGAATTTTTGGAGGAAGACGCAAAGTATTGAAATCATCAAAGAGATTTATTTTTTTAATATAGTCCAACGAAGCATCTCTGTGAGAGCTCTCTCCACAGCACAGACTTTAAGTTAATGCTGAGTCCACAGTTCAGCCGAAGCAGCGAGTGATGGCCTGGGTGTGGTCTGTTTCCAGCTGCTGGAGCACAATCAGGCGTTGATTGAAGAGTTTTAAATGGTGTGTCCACCCGGCCACCCAGCTCAGCGTGGGTGTCATCACCTCTTCTCAGCAGAATGAAGCAGAAAACAAAGAGCTGACCAAAAATAAAAAGTGAAGGTGCACAGGAACTCCTCCTGCCGGCACACAGCTGCACTTGTGACAGGCAGGACATCAGCATGTAAAGTGTGGGTTACACACTCAGGCTCAGTTTGAAAACAGTGTCAAGTCGTTTTCTTTTAGCTCGTGTCTCTACAAACAGTTCATGTCTGAATACTTTTAGCTGCAGTTCTTGTTGAGAATCAGGATCTCCAAGTCAGGAGCCATTGTTCTCAGCAAGAACAGGGTGGAGCGCCCACTCTGGGTGTAGCAGTGTCTGAGGGTCCTGCAGCCGCCGGCTGCAACGTTCCTCCACTCAAATCACACTTGTGGCGTTTCATAACGCACAGTTTTTGTTGTTGAAGAGTAAAAACACAGACTCTGTTCATAACTTTAACACACTCCATCTGTAGGTGCAGCCAAGGGTGGAGGCTGTCACACCCTCGCTTTCTGCAGATCTTGTGATTTTGTTGGCTTCTCGGAGCGATGACCTCCGGCTTGCACTGCGGTGTTTTGTAACAGGCATTCAACTCAGCTCCTTCAAACCAGAGGCCGTGGTTTTCACCTGGACAGGTGTGGAGTGAAGTGGACTGGCCACACAGGGAGGAATTCAAGATAAGCTCATGGACAGAAGCAGTGGAAATGAGCAGGGAATGCCTGGGAATGCCTCTGTGTGTCTCAGGAGTGTGAGGTCTGACCATCTCTGCTTACACCTTAAACAGTGAGCACCTCTGTATGACCTCAAGCTGGACTCTGGACCGTGGGCTGGAAGTCGTCCGTCTTTGAAGCTGTTACAGAAATACTTCAAGGTTCCCAGAAGCACGAACTAAATGTGTGGATCCATCTGGAAATCTCTGCTTTCCCAGGCTTCCTGAAGTACACATTGCTAATGTTCTCTGCTTTTTGTTGGCTGTTCCAAAATCTGAGTGTCCTTGAACTACTCACCAGCTCTGAATTATCTGGGAAACTTTGCACTCTCTCATCTGGTGCGTGTGTGTGCGTGTGTGTGCGCGTGTGTGTGTGTGTGTGTGTGTGCGTGCGCGTGTGTGTGTGTGTGCGTGTGTGCGTGCGTGTGCGTGTCTGTGTGTGCGTGCGCGCGTGTGTGTGTGCGTGTGCGTGTCTGTGTGTGCGTGCGCGCGTGTGTGTGTGTGTGTGTGCGTGCGTGCGTGTGTGCGTGTGCGTATGTGTGTGTGCGTGTGTGTCTGTGTGTGCGTGTGCGTATGTGTGTGTGCGTGTGTGTCTGTGTGTGCGTGCGCGTATGTGTGTGTGCGTGTGTGTCTGTGTGTGCGTGCGCGTATGTGTGTGTGCGTGTGTGTGTGTGCGTGCGCGTATGTGTGTGTGCGTGTGTGTGTGTGTGCGTGCGTGTATGTGTGTGTGCGTGTGTGTGTGTGCGTGCGTGTGTGTGTGTGCGTGCGCGTATGTGTGTGTGCGTGTGTCTGTGTGTGCGTGCGCGCGTGCGTGTGTGTGTGTGCGTGCGTGTCTGTGTGTGCGTGCGCGCGTGCGTGTGTGTGTGTGCGTGTGTGTCTGTGTGTGCGTGTGCGTGCGTGTGTGTGTCTGTGTGTGCGTGCGTGTGTGTGTGTGCGTGCGTGCGTGTGTGCGTGTGCGTATGTGTGTGTGCGTGTGTGTCTGTGTGTGCGTGTGCGTGCGTGTGTGTGTCTGTGTGTGCGTGTGTGTGTCTGTGTGTGCGTGTGCGTGCGTGCGTGCGCGCGTGCGTGTGTGCGTGCGTGCGCGCGTGTACCGGTCAGGCTGCTGAGCTGCAGCTGTTTCAGGCCGCTGGTGTAGTTGATCGTTGCAGATGAGGCGTTCTTGTGATAGTTAGACATCACCAGCAGAGCGAACCGGCCTTCGTACAGGTTCTGTCCCCGGATCAGTCTCAGGTTGACCAATGGGATGGTCGCCACATCGTTCATAGCGATCAGAACATAACCGCTTACTTCCTGGATGGACTAAAGCAAAGAGGAGGATAAATGAGTCCAAATAAAGTCAGTCATTATTGTCAAAGTAGCCTTTAACAACACTCTCATTGATTGGTTTGATTAACATCATTTTCAAACGCTTTGCTCGCTGCCCTGTTTCTGTGTTTATGTATGAATGTGATGCTGAAACCTGCCCTTCATCATTCTTTCAGTGTTCAGTCACTTTTATGTGCAGGCATGGTCACATGACCAGCTGCCTGAGCGCGACGGATCTGACTCCCACACGGTGCTTCTCAAAGTGTCCCCCTTCTCTTATTTTTTAACATCTGGGTTTGATTTCCCAAAAGCAGAGCTCCTCAAGGCAACCTGATAACAGAGGCTCCTTGAATGCAGCACAGACACAGTTGTGTTTGTGTGAGGGAAGATAAAACAGTAAAAACACAGATGAGTCCCCCGAGGTGCTCGGCATCCACCAAACGTTTCCTCAGGCAGCGAGGCGTTCACGGACCAGTATAACCTCAGGTGGGCCCATCCAGAGCAACAGGAAGTCTCTTCAGTGTAAAGAAGTTCACCTGATAAACGTTCTGAGAAACCTTTACAAAAATGAGTGATTTTAACTTTGTATTTTAGGTTTTCCTCCCTGTTTCAAACTTGTTTTCAGGCTGGAGTGATGTTTGAGGCTCAGAGGAGTGAGGCGTTCCCACCGTCACAGCTGACGTGTGAATCGCACAGAAACATCCACGCTGTTTGGCCTCGCCGTGTCTCTGCTGTTTGCTCTCACAGTGAGTCAGACTTATGAGAACTGGTGTTTAACGATAATTCAGCTCAAGCTGGTTTCCTGTTACTGTGCCAAAAACCAGACGATCCTTCATTCAAAATTATGCTGAAATAAAGTCCGTTAATTTTTATTCCAATAAAAACTATCAGAGAAACTGCAGTCTGTAGTTGCACTCTCTCATCTCGTGTGTGTGTGTGTGTGTGTGTGCGTGTGTGTGCGCGTGTGTGTGTGTGTGCGTGTGTGTGTGTGTGTGCGTGTGTGTGCGCGTGTGTGTGTGTGTGTGTGTGTGTGTGTGTGTGCGTGTGTGTGTGCGTGTGTGTGTGTGTGCGTGTGTGTGTGTGTGTTGTCTGTTGCTGGTTTTATTGATTTTATTTATGACTTTTCTTTCACTTTATTATTTGCTTTGGTTCATTTATAACCCTAACCTCTAATTATTGATTTGTAATCATTCATTTTATTTGTACACTGGTTTGTTGATGCTGAGGGACGGTGGCTCACCTGCAGGAAGGACAGGTCGTGGTGCTCCTGCGTGTAGGTGATCTCCAGGTTCTCCAGCACCACGGAGCAGTTGGAGTACATCCTCACCATGCTGTCGTAGTGCTGCTCGTACGTCCCCAACAGCGACAGGTGGTTGCTCATTCCCTGACACACTGAGAGAGAAAGAGAGGAGTGCACAACATCAGCTGCAGTTCCTCTGGATGATGGGATGATGCAGTTTCCTGGTCTTTTGCCCTGAAGGGAACAGTAACCACTCTGAAGTGGACCTGTTTTGGCTTTTTCTGTTTTTTCGACTCTTGGATCTGTGTGATCTCATGGCTGCCTCATGTGCAGAAGCCCCGCCCACCTGCTCATCAGTTCATTGGAGATTTCTAATAAAAAAATTCAAAAATAATCTGTCATTTAGATATATTTTTTTAAATATTTAACCAAAAGTCCTAAATATCATTTTAGACGCCCACATTTAGAGTTTCTTCACCACAGACACTCAGTCCTTTGGTGTCTCAAACAGGAGGGGATGTTTCAGAGTTCACAGGTAATGAAACCCAGTCATCAGGTCATTGTGTGATGTGTTCAGGGAAGCCCCGGACCAAAGCAGGAAGGTGTAATGCAGCTTTAAACCGTAAAAACGAGAATCGAACGAGTTGGGCGGCAGCTGTGGAGCCTGTGACGGTGTGAGGAATGAAGTCCGGCAGGTTAAAGAGCAGCCACTTCCTGCTGAAACTAACACATCAGAGCTCAGGTTGCACTCAGAACTTCACCTGAAAGTCAGTGGAGGAGATCTGAGTGCAAAAGCAACCCGATCACACGAGAGGCTCAGACTGTACCGACAGATTTTAAACTTCACATCACAGAGTGAGTTCAAACATCTAGTATGGTGACGGCCTCGGGCCTTTCTCACCTGTCCTGCAGGTTTTCCTCACACCTGATCTAAACACTGCAGTTCAGAGCACTAAGCTCCTGATGGTCTTTCACTCCATCACAAAGATAACACAGCTGCTCTTCATCTGAAGGGAAGCGACCCATTGGTCAGGGCCGCGCAGAAAAGTTCAGACATGTGCTGTTACTGTATATGTGATGCAATAAAGTCAGCTAACGCCTGTTTCCTTCAATCCTATCTTCTTTCCTTCATTTATCAATTTATCCATCTCTCCTTCCTTTCTTCCATCCTTCCTTCTCTCTTTGTATCCTTCTTTTCCACTTTTTCTTTCATCCTTCCTTCCTCAACCATTTCCTCAGTCCTTTCCTTCTATTCCTATTTATACTCTTCCCTACATAGCAAAATTGGTATGGCCCACACAATGTGCTAACACATGGCCCACATACTGCAAAGAACGACGGCCCTTTGGTGGCCCAGATATGGTTTGCCAGAGGTGGCCCACACATGGGCCAGCACAAGACCAGTTGCAGACTCACTGCTGGCCCTGTGCTGGCCCAGATGTCAGCCTAATGTGTACCTTAATCAAGCCATGTAATAACAACATGTGCTGGAACATAATAGTGCAAAAGTAACATGATGAAACTCTGTTCAGACAGTGAATGGACTGATTCTTATTTAGCACTTCTCTACTCTCCCAGATTACTCAAAGTGCTCTATACAACACGCCACATTCATCCAATCAGACACTTTCTCTAAACTGAGTGCTTTCTAACTACATTCATATTCCTGACATGCAGACTGAAGGAATCAGGGATCAAACCCCTAACCTTCGGATCAGTAGGTGATCATTAATTGGTCCTTCGACGCTGGAGCCCTGGAGTCGACATTCACCGAGGGGAGAAGAGACACGCTGAAAGACTGACGTCAGCCAGGAAGTTTCTATAGCAAGGTCCCGAGACATGAGAATTTGTCATCGGGCCGGTGGATTAGCTGTCTGTTTTCTCTCCTCGATGAATGACGATCGGCAGGATTTGAGGCTGATATTACACGCTAAGCAACACCAAGTAAGTTCAAGTCTTTGCTACTGTGTGCGGCAAAGCACGCAGCCACTGTGTGAGACTGCGTTGACACAATAGGCCTAATTTTTGTTGGTTGTGAGTGAGGATATTTGTTGTTGTTGTTGTGTTCGTGGTGTTTGTGTGAGTGAGTGTGGAGTAGAACACGCGGTCTGTGACGCCAGCTGTTGTTGTTGTTATCAAGCAACCAAGAGTGCGTCAGAGGGTGACGAGAAGTTTATGATGGAATTCGCTCCTGGCAGCGCAAAGTATTTGGAATATTGGCAAAAAAATAAATAAATAAATAAATAAAATCTTTAAATAAAATAAAAGATTTTGGGTGTAAACTGCTTGCTGGAAAATGTTAGAAGTTTTCAGAAAACACAGCAGCCTTGAAGAGCGTGTGAAGAAGGCCAGCCCACATCAGCAGCAGTTAAGATATGCTCTGGTGAATGGCTTCCCCCACCCCTTGCTGACACAAAATGTTTAGATGATTCTTTAGATTGCCCTGATCAACAACAGCCGGTGCTCCAGACCATTAATTTAACCAGTTGTTAAAAGTAATCTGCATTAAGCTTAGGGTTGCTCAAATTCAGTACAATGACATATGAGCTGAAGTAAAATAGGTAAATATTTTAACTAATGACGTGCATAGAGGCACTTGACCTGTGTGAAAGACTGTCATCCCATTATGAGCCATTGTTGAGATATAGAGCACACCTGTGAAAACAACTAATATGCTGAACCCTGTATGAAACAGCTAAAACTACTTGATGGAGAAGCTGTATTGAATATGAAAATGCAAGTCTTTGCCACTGTGGGCAAAGCACGCAACCACTGTGTGAGGTTGCGTTGTGGTCTCTTCTGAGCTAATGAGCAAGCTACACATGATCAGATTGAGAGCTGGCTGAGAACTCAAAGAGAGGGAAACAGAACTATGATAACTGGAGTGTGCAGCGTTTCCGTGAGTTCAGCTTCTTCTTTCAGATGCGCAGCAGTTTTCCTGCATCTTGACTCATGTGTGTGGAGTGTTCATAGCATCAGCATCATGTTTTTGTTATTTGTTTTGTTGGGTTGAAAAATAATTAAATAAACTTGTGCTCATATTTATGGATCACCATGGCACATACCACTGGCCATATGATTTATTTATGCAGATGAAAAAAGTGAGTGTGAATGTGTCTGACGTCACAGTGTTTTTGTGCGCTGTGTAAAAGTAATTGCCTCTGATTGTGAGAGCGGTGATTCTGCAGGTCACCAGCTATTTAAAAAAAAAAAAAAGAGTACAAAAGAGACAAAATTTACATTGTAGATGAAAAATAATCATAGGAAAAAGGTTTTGTGTTTATCAGCCAAGAACAACTACAATCTCATTTTCTGCTTTTAAGAAAGGACTGTTCACAAAAACAGAGAGAGAGATGTGTGTTGGGTAAGCAGTGATAATAATAATGAACATGTCTTAGTTTGTCACTTTCAGGTGAAAAGCAGACCTGAATCAATTTTCCACATGCAGCGGTCGGAAGAAAGTTATAGTTTAACATCATTGGAAGCGTTCAGGCCAAGTTTCTGGCTGACTTATTTACAGCACCATGTGTCCCTCATCCTAACAAGCGAGCTCTCACTCCTCCCTGAAGACAAGTGTAACCTGGACGTGTGTCCCTCTATCTATAAAGAGATGATCTATACTGCTCGCCCAAGTGCAATGTCTACAATATCCGAATCTAGGTTTGGGAAGGAGATTGGCGGTAGCAACTCTGTAAGAGCAATAAGACTTCCAACCCACATAACACGCACGACCACAGGTTTGTGAAACAAAGTTTGCTTTATATATATTTTCTTTGGATCAGTTCCCTTTGCTCATCCTCAATGTAGGGATACCTTCAAATGCAGTAACCATCTCAAATGCATCACAAAAATAATTGAAACAATCAAAACAGATGTAAGACAAGAAACACAATATTTCAACACCCCAAAGAAAGGGAAAAAGAAAAGAAAATAACATGTGAGTGTCCAGTTCCTTATGGCGTCAGTTTATTCAGTCACCCACTGTCCTGGGTTAAGAACTGAAAACAACCTGAATCTCAGGCGGGGAAAAAGTAGCAAAAGAAAATGATAAGGTATCTCTCAGGTGGGCTTCCTTTTGTTTTTTTCCCTACCGCCCTCCTGGTACGGCAGACATCAACGTGTCGGCGTCCTGACACACAGAAGGCCTCCACAGCAGCAACAGTGTCTTAGACCCACGATACCAGCTCCTCACTCAGCACACATGGAACTGTACCTCAAAAAAAAACAGTCAGAATAGTTCAAAAAGTTCGAAGAAACACTCCGACTCCTTCGAGGTAGGTACCCGTCTGTGGTTCACCGCTAACGACAGCTCTCTCACAAATGTTAATGGAACCTCTTTTCAAAGAGCAATAACATGGCAGATAAAGAGACAGCAGCAAAGTCCTGAGCAAAGAGTCCCAGCAAGCAGCAGCAGTGTGGACAAACCGCATCAGAGAAGAAGAGCAAACCCATCATCCTGCCTGATTGGATGCATGGCACTGTGTTTCCAACAAGCTGCAAGTTCACTGTGCATGTGACAAGAACGTTTGAGGAGAACTGAGGAGACTGTTGGAGTTTGACATTTGCCACTTTTGGAGTAAAATGGCAAGAAGAGACAGTGGAACACAGGACAAAGCTGAAGGAAAACTGCCGGCTGTTGGACTGTTGAAGTGGGAGAGGACACAGAGTGAGAGTAGGTAGAACACAGAGGAGTGCTGGTGTTTAATGTGGGAAATCAAAATTTGGGTTAGCAAACCTGGGGAAAAGAAAACTGACTGTTTAAGTGGGAAAATTGAGAAGGAGTCTGAAACACTGCGAAAAGAAACATACAAAATCACACACACAAGCAGAACATGCATTAACCCTACTAACACAAACACAAGAGAGCTCATGAAGATTAGACAACATCTTAAGCATGTGAGTCTGTTTATCATCTTGTCCAAGTCACTTAGTGTGATGAGAAGTGATGCAAAGATCAGTGGACTCATAGCACATCAGTTACAAAATGATTAAATAATAGCAGAGAAGTGTGTAGGAAAGGCAGCTTTAAGAACATGCTCTGCTGGAGATGCAGCTCCACAGACATGCATTAAACCTGCCTAATAACACAAACACACATGCAATGAAGATCAGCTTGTTATCTCTCATCAGTGTTAAAATTGTGTAAATTTAACAGACACTTGTTATCAAATGCTGAATATATCCAATGCTGACAACTAACTCTCTAGGTTACAGGACAACAGTTTAACTTTTGTGGGAAAAAAAGATTCTGGTTTGACCAACCAGTGATCAGACAATAAATTTAGTTGTTGATATAGTAAATTGGGAGATGCTTCCTGCTTGATTGATGCAGCACAAGTAATTTACTGTATGAGGGAAATTCTATTTTTTGTGATAATATTTTGAACATGCATTTCTGTTGTCCTGTCATCTTAGTGGGTTAATAGCTGATATGCAAATTAGTTGATCGTTCTTAGATTAATGAAAGGTGACTGAATTTTAGCACGAGTGAATAGGATGTGTTGGAGTTTGTTAGAGTGGAGACTCTAAACCACTGAGTTTCCTGTTTTGATGTGCGGGTGAATCCTGTACCTAGATACACAACTCTGAATACGTCAGAACAAATGTCTTTTGTGAAGTGCATGACAACATGTCACATGTTTTATGATGACGGGGAAGAAAGGAAAACGAAATAAATCTGTGGCCTAAATGAGTGAAAAGCACAGACCTGGGGATTAAACTCATAGCTAATAAAAAAAAATTAGGGTTATGTTGTGTGTTGTGCAGCTGATGGTTGGTTTGGAGTTAATCTAGCTGATGATTTTTCTGTTGTTGTGAAGTTGAGCCTGCCAATTAGTATGATGGTATGATAAATCGTGCTAATGGTATGATCTACCCTCCTGAGTTGAGGAGCTTGTGTCATGACTTAACGAGGCCTTTTTATTTTGATGACAAAAGCTGACAAGGCTTGACCACTACTCAACGTTAACCTTCACCTAGACAGGACAAAAGGGTGGATGAATTTATGTGTTTCCTTTTACAGGAGCAGAAAGATGACAGCAACATTTGAGGTTGCGTGATCATTTAACCTTTTAAGTGCCACTTTCTGTGTCTGTGCATCTACCAGGGGTGTTATTCACTACCTTGTGTTGCTCACAGAGGAAACTGTGAGAAAGTGTGTATACACCTGCGCAGCGCTAACATTTGCATTTTCTTCTCTACAGCATTACAGTTCTTCATGTGAATTGATCATGTGATTTATACCAGGACAGCTGGTTGATGTTTCCTTCATAATTAGTTGTAGATTGATAGAAGTTTGATCCTTAGTAGTCTGCAGAGATGTTGTGTGCATTCCAGAGTGCTCTGGCATTCACACCCACATTCTGGGAACATGGGAGAGGGCATACCTTCTCTTATTGTTTTATGGTAGGATAAACGTAGCTATATCTGTTTTAGGCTAAGTGCCTTCTGTTTAGATGAACTGCTGGACTTCCAAACCAGCAGGTTTAGGGAAGTCTTTATGGGGTCACACTCTGACCACACACACACACACACACACACACACACACTTACACAACGCACAGGCAAGGTACTCTTTGTGTGTATGTATACATCGTATGTTAATGCACCTATGTATATTCATGTAACCTCTATAAAAGAGCAGTGTTACGGGGGAGCAGATGAGAGCAACTGGGGTCAAGCGAAGGAACGGCGTTTGTCCGGTTCTCTCCCGTGCACGAGAAACATGAAGAACTTTGCCTACTTGTGTCTTGCTTTGCTGTGTAATTACATTGTCTTCAACGTTCCAGCGAATAGGTTTAAGCTACAAACCTATCATGTAATGCAGCTTTAAACCGTAAAATCGAGAATCGAACGAGTTGGGCGGCAGCTGTGGAGCCTGAGACGGTGCGAGGAATGAAGTCCGGCAGGTTAAAGATCAGCCACTTCCTGCTGAAACTAACACATCAGAACTCAGGTTGCACTCAGAACTTCACCTGAAAGTCAGTGGAGGAGATCTGAGTGCAAAAGCAATCCGATCACACGAGAGGCTCAGACTGTACCGTCAGATTTTAAACTTCACATCACAGAGTGAGTTCAAACATCTAGTATGGTGACGGCCTCGGGCCTTTGTCACCTGTTCTGCAGGTTTTCCTCACACCTGATCTAAACACTGCAGTTCAGAGCACTAAGCTCCTGATGGTCTTTCACTCCATCACAAAGATAACACAGCTGCTCTTCATCTGAAGGGAAGCGACCCATTGGTCAGGGCCGCGCAGAAAAGTTCAGACATGTGCTGTTACTGTATATGTGATGCAATAAAGTCAGCTAACGCCTGTTTCCTTCAATCCTATCTTCTTTCCTTCATTTATCAATTTATCCATCTCTCCTTCCTTTCTTCCATCCTTCCTTCTCTCTTTGTATCCTTCTTTTCCACTTTTTCTTTCATCCTTCCTTCCTCAACCATTTCCTCAGTCCTTTCCTTCTATTCCTATTTATACTCTTCCCTACATAGCAAAATTGGTATGGCCCACACAATGTGCTAACACATGGCCCACATACTGCAAAGAATGACGGCCCTTTGGTGGCCCAGATATGGTTTGCCAGAGGTGGCCCACACATGGGCCAGCACAAGACCAGTTGCAGACTCACTGCTGGCCCTGTGCTGGCCCAGATGTCAGCCTAATGTGTACCTTAATCAAGCCATGTAATAACAACATGTGCTGGAACATAATAGTGCAAAAGTAACATGATGAAACTCTGTTGAGACAGTGAATGGACTGATTCTTATATAGCACTTCTCTACTCTCCCAGATTACTCAAAGTGCTCTATACAACACGCCACATTCATCCAATCAGACACTTTCTCTAAACTGAGTGCTTTCTAACTACATTCATATTCCTGACATGCAGACTGGAGGAGCCAGGGATCAAACCCTTAACCTTTTAGCCTTGTAGCGGCGGTCTCTATTTCACTCTTCTGTACCACCTTTAGGAGTCAGTCCAGCAACATGCATTTGAACGCGAACAAGTCCAGGTACTTTTCTTGCAAAAAAATATGTTTATTGAAACTTTTAAGTTACATGGCAAGACTCGGTCAAAAAACTGTGTTGCTTCCAGCTTATCCGACTCCCCAACTACGTAATTACAGTGCGCCGGAAGCCCAAAATACTAAAAAGCGCATTGGAATGTCGCACTTCTATACTCTATACATTTAACAAACAGTATTTTGAAATCAACTAGAAATTATATTCTTAACATCAAACATGTATATTTCTCCTCTAATCATTTTATCAGTACCAATAAAATTAACCTTTAATTGGCTCTTACATCATCCGGCCCCTAATTGGTTAGGTGAGAGAACTAAACAATTACTAACTTACACATTACTCATTAAGAGCCAACCTAATTGTAATGTCCATGAACAAACATTCTTTCTCTTCATTGCTCGGATGAAGCCTCCTCCAGAAGACACAACTTGTTAACAGGTCTTTCCAGGATGTTGCTTTTAGTTTTTACTTTCAATCTTCGGACTGTTCCACTTGAGTCTGGCAACGTCTCAACCACTCTCCCCATGAGCCAGGAGTTGCGTGGAGAAGAACTGTCCACCAGCAGCACAAGATCTCCGACCGTGAAGTTTCTTCTCGGTTTCAGCCACTTCTGGCGCTCTTGCAGAAGTGGAAGATATTCACGAGTCCATCTGGTCCAAAACAAATCTGCTAGATATTGAACCTGTCTCCATCTTCTTCTGGTGTATGCATCATTTTTGTTGAAGACACCTGGAGGCATGAGGGGCTGTGACTTAAGCAGCAACAGATGGCTCGGCGTTAAAGCTTCAACGTCATTTATGTCTTCTGTGACGCTTGTGAGAGGTCTGCCATTAATGATGCTTTCAATCTCACACATTATCGTATGAAGACAATCTTCATTTGGCACTTGTTCCTTCAAGAGAGCGCTGAGAATTCGACACACTGTTCGAATCTGTCTCTCCCAAACTCCACCTTGATGTGAAGCAGCCGGGCTGTTAAAAATCCACTTTATACCTTTTGGTTGTAGGACTCTTTCAATTTTGTCGTTATCCAGTCTTTGAATGGCTTCCCTCAACTCCCTTTCCGCTGCCACAAAGTTTGTGCCATTATCTGACCTCATGATGGTAACTTGACCTCTTCTGCAGATGAAACGGCGAATCGCATTGATACAGGAGTCTGTGTCAAGACTGTCTGCAACTTCAATATGTACAGCTCTGAGAGTGAGGCAGGTAAACATGACACCATATCTTTTGACAGTACCCCGGCCCCGCTTGACATCAAATGGGCCAAAATAGTCGACACCAGTGTTTGTAAACGGAGGTTTGTCTGGTAGAAGACGGTCTTCAGGTAAGTCTGCCATCTTCTGCTCACCAACCCTTCCAGAAATCCTACGGCAAGTTTGACATTTGCTAATTATCTTTCTAATTGCCGAATTGGCTTGAGGAATCCAATATCTACATCGCAATTGCGCCAGCACATAATTGCGACCGCAGTGACCAGTTCGTTGATGGATGTCTCTCAAAATGATTTCAGAGATTTTGCTGTGTTTAGAAAGAATTGCTGGTTGTTTAGCATTTTCTGGCAAGCCTGATTTATGGAGTCTGCCGCCAACTCTCAGCATCCCATCTCGAAGAACTGGGTCTAATTTGAACAGCTGGCTGCTACAACTAAGCTGTCCTCCCTCCTGTAGGATTTTGATCTCCTCTCCATGATGTTGTTTCTGGCTGAAACGAACAATTTCTGATTCGGCAGCCTCAAGATCCTCCAAAGCAAGCGCTTTCTTTCCCATTGCAGATTTAAATGTCCTCATGTGCCCTTGCAACTTTAACTTTTGCTTTTCAGGATCATTTTCATTTTTCTGGACTATTTTTGAGTACTGTTTTCTTTCTTCTTTTAACATCCACAGCACCTTCCTTAGCTTCATTATCCAGGCCACTGCTCTTTTCAGTTTATTCCAGTCTGAATAGTAGTCTATCACACGTCTCATTGGTTCCATGCCTTCCTCAACTTTCAGTATATTAACCGTTGCTGAAGTCTTGACTTCTGGATCATTTTGAAGGTTTTCCTTCTTTCTCACTGGCTGTTCTGGCCATTCGTTTTCATCTAGAAGATAGTTCGGCCCGTGAATCCATGAACCTCCTTCCAACAGATATTTTGCCTTTAAGCGCGGTTGCTGCTGCAGCGCTGAGGTTCTGTGGAGCTCGTGATAAGTAATAAAGAACGTTAAGGTATTAAAATATGACATCTCATAGTGATGGCATGCATCTGTACACACACACACTTACACACACCCACAGAACTGTTTGTACAGAAACTGGTCTGATCTGTCAGATTTTTGGACATCATCCTCGACTGCTGCACGGTACACTGCATGTTAAAGTCTCTCCTCTGTGTACATATGTGTGTGTGTGTGTGTGTGTGTGTTTGTGTGTGTGTGTGTGTGTGTGTGTGCGTGCGTGCGTGTGCATTTTTCTTGGAAGGCCACAGAGCACTCAGAACACACAGTTTCCCAGTAGCAGCTGTGCACTCAGCTCCTGTCAGTGTGTTTAACACCAAAACTCTGCAGGCATCTTCATGTTTCTGAAGATCAGCTGACTTCATGATGGGTGGAAACTGAATTGAATCCACCTCAACAGCTAATCTAAGTCTCAAGCGCTCCGGGTTCTCCACTCAGGAGGAAGCTCCTGTGAACAAACTCAACCACGAGCCCAAAGCGTTTGCCCAGCCTCCAAACTCCATTCCTGAATAATCAGCTGGACACGCTGAAACACGCCTGGTCCTCTAAAGCTCCGCCCACAGGCCTCAGGACCCTCAGAATCCACTGTGGGGACATCCAGAGTTCATCACAGGTCAGAGCTCAAATACGAAGATTTAGGTGGATTAAACTGTCCGGCTGTGCACAGCTCCCACTCACACACATTACCTGGGCAGGCTGCTCAGGTGTGCTAACAACTTGTTTTTTTCCAGCCCACATCTTTCCCAGGCAGCAGCCCATGAGTCAGAGAGGTGGACCGGAGCTGTGGAGGGTGATCCTCCTGCCTCAGGCTGCAGGCCGGAGGCTCCACGGCCTGCAGCAGGTTGTTGTTGGGTCCTTAGCTCACAATAAATTAATGGTAAATAATAGTGAACTGAATGTGTAGAGCCAACTGTGTCGGTTAAGCAGATTTTTCCAGATCATATTTTTCCTCAAATTTTTTCACACAGGAAGTGAAAACGTCAAAAATCTCGCTAGCTGAGCTTGAACGTTTTCTCGTTGAGGTGAGGAGGTAAACCTCTGCGGCCATGACACACAGGAGCAAATAGTGCGTTACTTTCAGCGGCGGATTGATCGACGTGTGCGTGCTGAAGCAGACCTGCGGAGGCTGCACGTCGCCCCGTGGTTCGTGCACGTCAGCGATCGTCGCGCTGCCTTCTCGCAACTCAGATAAATCACACGTGAATCAGAGTCAGACATGAAGAAACTGGATCAGTTAAATCTTCTTTATCCTCTCGTCTTCCTCCTCTGCCTCCGTGCTGACTCAGCACAGCGCTGGCAGGAGGAGAGACGGAGCGTTACTCTGAGAGGGAAAGTTTCTAAATCCCCTGATCCTGTAAAGCAGCAGCTCTGTGTGTGTCTGTGTGTGTCTGTGTGTGCTGTGATTAGACAAACTGTTCTGTCAGGGTCAGGGTGCCACATTTATCTCTGTCAGCAGGTCGTCTACCTCTTGTTTCTTCATGCTAGCTTAGCGCAAAGACTGGGAACAGCAGGAAACTGTTAGCCTAGCACCACAGATATGAAACTTCTATGTGACTAGAAAATCACAACGGTTCCATTTTTATTTGATTCACGGTGTAACAGCTCGTACTGGGACTGCCTCACAGATGCTTTAGACATAAAAAGCCTTAAAACATGATTTATATATCATATTTTGGGGATTTTAAGTAATTCAGACATTAATTCATGAAACATTTTTATAGTTTTTTCCAAAAACTGAAGCTTTTAAATAGCTGCACAATAGAAACAATGGTGTTGACTTAAATATGAAGCCTTTTTTAAAAAAAAAACCCCACACATACAGCACAATATGTGGCAGGCTAACAGTTTACAAGGCTAATGATTATAATATGAAATGACGAAGATAATGAAAGGAAACATTTTTAATGGAGCTCTATTTCTACATTTCTGCACACATACTGCATAACTACCTCTGATTCTCATCAATAAAGCTGAGCTGAAGTTTCTCGTCTGTTAAAGGAAACGTATAAAAAATGATTGCGTAGTCGGTTAAACGATTGATTTCATATCACTGAAGCAAGTGGAGAATATAATAGTGTACAAGTGTTTTGACAGTCAGATGAAAACACTGCAGAAAAAAATATGTTGTTGCTTTTGTGCTGCAGGTTTGTGATCAGTGGGAGTTTGACCTTTACTTCAAGGTTGGCAAACACAGATGTGTGCAGGGACAGGACGCACGCTCAGTCGCACGTCAGCCAGCAAATCGCAGAATCCTGCTTTCACGTTTTCCTTTTCTTCATCGAACAGAAACAAACACTGATCGAGTCCAACGCGCGGACGTAAAGAAAGGCGGCGAGGCCTGCTCAGTGCCGCCCGCTGTCAGACCTTCCCAGAGTGTTTGAGCGGGCAGGAAGTGGTTAAAAACCTGGTTGTGTTGGTGAAGGTTGGGTTTGCTAGAGCGAGCCTGTTCTCATCATCAGAGTCAGCGGCGACGTGAATGTCTCCACAGGCCGTGTCGAGCGTCAAGCCACAGTTTTCTCCCTTTACCTGCTAAATCACCATGGTAACAGGTGCCGAACACCTCACCTGGTCCGGTCATGTTTTACTTCAGTGTTCGGAGTAGTGATGATTTTATGACTGCCGCTTTACTGAAGCTGCCTGAACGTTCATTTGATGATTTGACTGTGATCTGCTGCTGGAAACACAATAAACACGTTTCCTCCTCTGTGATTGGTCACCAGATTAAAGACTGTGCAGCAGTGTTACTGTTTCTTTTCTATATGTTACTGCTTTTTAAGCTATTTATAGATTTGAATCACCATTTTATCATCTTCATCTGATAACATCTCTGACTCATTTTGTGCAGAACAGTCAGCCAACACTGGAAATACCCTTTCTTATGTGAGCACGCTCAGAGCCCGGGTTAACGGAGAAAGTTAATAACCACCGTCTGACACCAACCACCTCCAGCTCCGCCGGGCGGGTCACACGTCTCAGGGCGTCCTATCAGATTACAGCACTGTCGTTAGACGGCTGTTTTGTCTGCGTGCTGTAGCTGTTTATGGTCTCCAGGGGGCAGTGTCAGTAACTGCTCGGTGGGCAGTTACTGACACTGCCCCCTGGTTTTCCTACGCACATCTGCAGCCAGATGTCCATGTCTTTACTACAAACCCAGCTCGCTGTGATCTGGATTCACATACGTGAGCAGGATAGGCAATCACATGACGTCCATCCAGGCTTTAATCTTCACGCTCACGGCATCTGAACACTCAGCGGTGCGACTGATGTTACAAAGGTACAAAGATTAAACCATAATATTAAAGAAATGTGAAGAAGGTAACGTTTTAAGTGACGAGGTGAATAAAACTGGAAAAAAGTTAAGGCTTTAATAAAACTGATCATATTTGAAGCCGTGACTCATATCACAGCTCTGTCATTACAACAGGAGAGACTCTGATGGAGCACAAATGAATGTTTAAATGTGTGTAAACAGTTTTAGTCTTTTATTTCAAGGGCCTGAGAGGAAAGAATGAAAGCTGAATCCAAACACAGGTTTAAGCCACATTCAAATTTAACACGAGTTCAGCAGGTTGGAATAAATTAGCTGCTGTGGTTTAAGATACTCGTGCTTGTAGAACAACAGGATTGTTTTAAACTGCTGTCAGCCAGCAGGAAAAACACAAACAGGAATAAAGCTGCTGCATTTCTGTCTGTCACTGAGCTCTGAGGTTCCAGGAATGGTGACGCTATTGCTGAAGAATTGATTGGTATGTAGGCGAGATGTCATAGCTGCTGATCTCTAACCTGGAACAGGTTACCATGGTGATTTATCCCAGTCAGAAGTTACAACCTTTACAAAACGGAAAACTCAGGATTAAGCCTGAAGTTAGTCGGATAAACTCAGGCTTCATAGTTCAGACCTCAGGCAGGTTCATGTTGTTTAACCAGCCGTGACTGTTTACTCCGTACTCTGAGACAACAAACCGCATTTCACTGATATGATTGTTTTATTCATTTTTCTATAGATATTGGAAGAATTTGCCAACAATAACTGCACAGCGAGAATCTGCACAGCCCTCATCAGCACCGTTACCTGCACACAGGTGGGTCACCTGCACACAGGTGGGTCACCTGCCTGCCCGTCAGATCACAATCACAGCAGCAGCCAATCACAGCTCAGAGACGAGCAAAGAATTTATTCGTTTCACAAAAGATGGAGAGTCAGATAACGCACACACACACACGCGCACACACACACGCGCACACACACACACACACACACACACACACACAGCAGTGCTTTTTCCTGTCTCATTGCAACATTCAAGGTTTTTCAGGACTTTCTGTCAGAGGAATGAAATGAGGTCACTGAGACGTATCTGTGTGTGTGTGTGTGTGTGTGTGTGTGTGTGTGTGCGTGCGTGCGTGCATGTTTAGACACCTTTGTGAGGACAGAAGAGTGCAATGCTACTATACTTATGGGGACAAAATGTCGTCCACGCGGGTTTGAAGGCATGTTTGAGGCTCACGATGTGGTTTTAGTGTCAGGGTTACCGTTGGGTTAGGTTAGGGCTCAGGGTTAGTGTAGGAGGCCAGGGACAGCATTATGTCAATGAGATGTCCTCATTAAGATATAAAAACGAGCGTGTGTGTCAGTATTGAATTAGCTGTAATGAGTGAAGTGCTGCTGACTCGTCTCTAACCACCTTCAGCATTCAGCACAATCAGGGTCAGTCACTCAGCACTGAGACCGTTTGTCCTCTTGTTGACGGTCTGAATCGACCAATCAGCTGCCAGAACACTCGTTACAAATCTGAACCCAAACTAAGTCAACAAGTCTGCGACGAGCATACACTTAATCTGATAATCTGATAGCTTATGGTGTAAGGAACAGAAACAACTGAGGGTTTGGCTTAAACTGAATAAGAATGCTTCCTACTGAAGGTTATCAGCGGTCATAATTAACAGCAGACAATGAAGAGTGAAAAGACCTGTCGGTCCACCTCCGCCTGCCAGCGTTCTCCTGCAGTCTGAGCAGCATCGGCCTGCAGAGCTGCTCACAGCCTGACGCGGAGCTGTGTGTCGTACTTTCAGCTACACAAACACGGCGACACAGCCGTTGCTATAAATCTGACACAGCTGAACCGTTGAAGGCGATCCCGTTCACTGAGCTCGGTGCCAGAGCTTTGTTCACAGCCGAGCTCGCTGCTAATGTTTCAGGTGAAACGAATCCAAACACGGTGATGAAGTTCATGTGGAGCTTCAGCGGGAGGATCAGCAATGTGTCTCATGTTGTTCTTACGTCCATCGCTCCTCCAATGAACTGTGAGTGTTTTCTGCTGGTTTTAGGAACCCCGCCATTCTTCTCTGCTAACTCTTCTCCTGCTTTCTTTTCTTGGCATCTTTATTTATGCAGCTCATTGAAGCAGCTGAGCCCTCCAGCAGGAAAGACAACGCTCGGCGTAAAATAAAGTCAGAGCGGTCGGCGTCCTCGCTGTGAGGCGGCAGCTTCTTCACTGAGGACAGAAATCTATCTTCATAAAAGATCAAAGACGAGCAGAGAGGAAACGAGAGGAGCCGAAGATGGAGAGCCATCCTCGCTGTGACCTTCAGTTTCCCTCTCAGACACAAACACAGACAAAGAGACGAAAACAGAGTTCAGCCGAATTCACAAAACACCCGAGAGACGAGCTGGGTTTGTGATCAGGATGAACACACACACACACACACACACACACACAGATAAATAAACAGATGTAGAATTCTACAGATATGTTTGTGGATGCGATCCTGTCATTGTTGTTCTTAGTAAATCGTTCCTTCACGTCTTCAAACTCGTCGCATGTTTTTGTTTGCTGTGTTACTCACGGTGGTGTCACTGAAGCATGTTCAGGTTTCTGTGATGGAGAAATATTAGAAACATGCGTCACAGCTGCTTCACATCACTGTTTTTTCATATTTGGTTACAATAAGTCGTTTGACTGTCGCTCTCCTGATCCACTGAACTGCTTCAGTGATGAGTGGAGCCTCTGCAGTAAAGCTGAGCACAGGAAGCAGCCTGCAGCACACAAACAGCCGTTTCACTTGCAGTTAACACCAATCATCCACCTCACAGTGATCCAGCCTCACCCAGCGACGAGCGCACGAGCTCCACATGGATATCTGAACAGCAGCGTCTGTTCCTAAAGCTCAGAGTGAACGATGAAACCCGAGCCCGTCCCGTTTCATCAGTTCATCAGACGTTTCTGTCTTTATCCGACAGTTTATTTAAGCAGAAGCGGGCTGCGCTGCCAGGATGGAAATCAATATTCACTCCAAACAATAAAGAGCTCAAACCAATAAAAGCTCACGGTGAAACAAAGAGAATGAGATGGAAATCAATGGTCACCTTCCCTGCAGCAGAAATCAATGACAGCTTCCCATCGCTCTGCCGGGCCTCGTCTGAGCTTAAACTGCTGTTAAGTGCTTTCATCGATCTTTTTAAAAACCCACCACAGAAACACGTGAACACCGATCGAGAGCTGCACGGGTCCAGCCCGGCGAGCACCGAGGGCCGTCACCGTGATGCCTTTGCTTGTTTTTATGACTCTTATGTTTGCATTCAAACTGTGACGTGGCCTCGTCCTTTTAAAAAGGTCGAAATGGAAGTAAAGACGGCGTGATGTTTAAAGCTGCGCGGTGAGGCGTTACCAGTCTGTCTGCTAAAGAGTGCAAAAGTGTTCATATCAGCACCGAGATCCAAACTTCACACCTCAACTGCAGGGTGGAGACGCCCAATTTACCCAATCACCACCTGCAATCAGTGTGTGTGTGTGTGTGTGTGTGTGTGTGTGTGGCACAGATGTTAGTTCATATCAGACTTCATCCTGTCATGTTTATGGGAAACAAGACTGAAATTCAGAGAAGACAGACAAACATAATGTTGTCCTGCAAAATGCCACAACAGGAACACACACACACACACACACACACACACACACACAGTCTTCAGGAATGTCTCAGCCAGCTGAGAGGGGCCGTCCTGCTAAACGCAGCCTCAGCAGGTCTGAGCTCAGCTGAGAAAATCGTCTTTCTGTTTCCTCATAAAATCATTTCCAGGCTCTGAACTTGTGACTTCAGAAACATTAAGTGTGATCCGTCAAACCGGTCCCTCGCTCTCTCAGTGTGTATGATGTCATGACAAAAGCACATATAGAATGTGTGTAATAGCAGTTTGTGCAAACTGGATTAAGTAAGTGTTGCAATTGTGTTGCGTGGGAACCCGGGGAACTGCGGGCTGCACGACTTGCTTCATTTGTTGCCTCCAAATCTTTTCTTCCTCTGTTTACGTGTGTGTGCGCACTAGCTGCATGCACAGACACACAATCCTGTCCACCAGTGGAACCTCGTGAACACACCAACATCAGAAACTAATCGTTAGATCTGCAGGGTGTGTGTGTGTGTGTGAGGATGTGTGTGTCTGTGAGGGTGTGTGTCCTGCCTGCAGCAGTGTTCGCAGGTCAGAGCGAGACTGTGCTTGTCTGTGAGATGGAAGCTGCTTCACTCTGTCGCTGTTTCAGGAAAATTCCAGAAGGGCCCAACGAGTTTTCCCTCTCTGACAGGCAGCATGTGCTCCGACCTTTGGTACGCTGCTCCCAGCCACACAGATAACCTCTCTTTTGGGTTGGCACAGAGTAACCTGAGAGTTTCACCTACAAAGCCTCTGATAGGCGCAGGCTGTGCGGCCCTGCAGCCTGACAGGAAGCTCTAAGCGAGCGAACTCTGCAAAGACCATCAGTTGTTTCAAAGAATTAATCAGTTAAATCTGATGATATTTGACAGAAAGTAAATGAAAAACATTTACTTTCAGTCAGCGACACCAACAATCAACAGTCAACAATCATCAGCTCCATGTCATGTCTTTGTCATGTCTTCCTTCCCGGTCGCAGCAGATGGCCCCGCCCCTCCCTGAGCCTGGTTCTGCCGGAGGTTTCTTCCTGTTAAAAGGGAGTTTTTCCTTCCCACTGTCGCCAAAGCGCTTGCTCATACGGAGTGCTGGGGTTTCCTCTGTTGTATTATTGTAGGGTCCACCTTACAACATAAAGCACCTTGAGGCGACTGTTGTTGTTATGCTGCATAAATAAAGCTGAACTGAATCCACACTCAAAAAAATTTATTGGGTGGTTGTTACATGTACAAGATTCAAACTTTGAACTAAATAATTTCTGTGGTGAACGTAATTGAATCATGTAGCATCTGCATGAACTTCAGCAACTTAATTTGTTCTTGTTGAGATGACCTGATACAGTCTAGTAAGAGTGGTTATTTGCTGGACTCACAGAATTCACAAGATCACATTAGATGTCAAACTGCAGGAAAATCGCTGGAGTTTTAAGAGGCAGACAACTACACCCACACCACGTGTATGCTATCGCTATTTATTGTGGTTTAACCTGTCAAGGACAAAAACGTACAGAGAAGTCTGCATCAAGCCTCGTAATCACAGCTTTCCTGGTTTTAAGCCTGGAGTGACAGCTTGGTGGTGTGATGGTTGGTGCTGGTGCCTCACAGCAAGAAGGGCCTGGGTTCAAATCCACAACCTGGCTGGTTTGCAGTGTGTAATTAGAGTTATTGGTAATTCTAAACTACCCATGAGTGCAAATGGTTGTTTGTCTCTATGAAATCATCAACCCCCATATTGGTTCATTAAGCACGACTAGCAGTAATTGCCTTGATTAGCGAAGTAGTTCAAACAACAAGATTTCATTGAGTTCTCCTAAAGTTTTTAACTTGTGTCGAATCAATTAAAACAGATTTCACTCTACATACTTAAATAAATCACTTTAAGTCAATGTAAGCATACTACGTTCATCCAACGTAATCCGATTACATTTAACCACCAAATGCCAAATGTGTTGGTCTGACATGGTCAAAAATGGGTTATTGTACTTGGTTAAATCTTGTGGGAAAAGGTGCCGTGATTAAATTGTGTTCATCCAACAACAGATTTTTTTGAGTGCATGCACCACAGTGGATTTTAAATCAGTCAATCAAAATGTGACTGAAGTGCTGACTGTCAGCTTTAACTCAAGGGGTTTAATGAAAACACTGCACAGCTGTGCAGAGTCTCACTCTTTCACAGGCTCAGAACCAGCTGGACAGGTGAGACCTGCTCCCTCGTTGTTCCCTGAGCCACAAGAAGGATCTGCATTTGATCCCATCCAACTTTCCTGAAAGGGTCAATACAGGCTCCAAACAGACTCGGATGCTGAAGGACGTCCTAAACTGTGTCACTGTACAAAACCTCATGGACCTGACTGTATGTCAGGAAACCGTTCTAAATGATTTCACTGAGTGATGCTTCAGACCAGTGAGCATCCATGTGGTCACCTCACCCTCAACCAGCAAAGTCTCAGTCACCTCCTCCTCCAGCCACGGGGACAAAGACGCATTTCTGAGCCAGCTGAGACACTGAAACTCTCCCAATATCCTGAGTCTACCCTGCAGCTCCTTCCAGGAGGACATACATCTCAACTAGGAGCCTCCAGGTGAGTCAGGTACCTGTCTCAGTGTAGAAGAGCAGCGGCTCTCCTCTGAGCCCCTCAGCCAGTCTCTAAGGTGGAGTCCAGAGACCTTTGAGGGGAGGCTCGTTCCTGCTGCCGTGTGATTACATGCAGTTTGTGACAATCATCAACTGTTTATCTTCCATGCAGATACCTGCAGGCTGCAGGTGTGAAACCCGATGAGGCTGCGTGTGAGCCCGACCAACAGAGACAGCAGGTCGTAAGAAAAGCCTCTAAAGCACCGAGTGGCGTTTGTGTGATGGCGTGCGGGCACGCAGGTACACGAGTGGCCTGTATAATCCGGCGAGCACTTTCTCAGCTCCATTATTGACATTTTTCACATTCCTGCTCTGAAAATCCCACAGGCTGCTCTTGACGGGCGTTAGCCGCCGCCGCTGGGAAACCTACCACACACAGCGTCTCTCATTCATTACAACAGCAACAAGGACTTAACTCGCCAACGCGGTTAGATTCAAGTTCTCGTTCCCACCTGCAGCTCCCAGCAGTCTGGAGCGAGTCCCATCAGTGACTCAGCGCTGGTGAAAATGACATGTCAGCGTGACAGCTGATATCTGTGTGAATACCTCAGTGAAACTGACACAAGCCAAAAGCACCTGCGACTCACTCAACCACCTAAACACAGGTTTACACACCTGTGGAAACACCTGAGTGTTTACATGTGGTGAAAACGACCACAAAGACGCAGAAACCCAAAACAAAGCATCATCACGTTCATCTACACACACACACACACACACACACACACCTGCATCAGTGTGACATGTGTACTAAAGTTCACCTTCACCTCGCTCTGCTGGTGGCTTCTTCCTGCTGTCGCTGCTCACAGGGAGTCAGTGATTGTTGGGGTTCAGTGTGGAGTCGTTACAGTAACTTAAAGTAATTTAACTGACTACACAGCATTAGGGTGGTGGTGTGGTGGTTAGCATCATCGCCTCTCAGTACGCAGGTTTGAATCCACCATCTGGCCTCTCTATACTCTGGCTTCCTCCCACAGTCCAAACACGTGATGTGAGTGTGGACGGTTGTGTGTCTGTGTGTGTGGCCCTGTGATAGGCTGGAAGCCTGTCCAACGTGTACCCCGCCTCTTACCCTACGCCAGCTGGGATAGACACCAGTGACCATGATCTGGAGGAGAAGAAGAAGGATGTGCGGGTGGAGAGCACCGCCGCTCTGACACGATGCTGACACGTTCAGGTACCATCACATCAGACGTCCTCACACACGCACACAAAAGCTCAATCATCAGTGTGTGGTTCGCTTTGATTCATGAGGAAAAGCTCAGCGTGTCCGGCCCCTCCTAAACCAGCAGCCAATCAAAACTCTTGAATCGAGGCGGGACTCGGAGAGCTTTGAGAGTTACACCGCTGACCTCGGCTCAGTTTTTGGGGTGTTTTTCAGTCGGGCCGATTGTTGTCGTATTTTTTTAGTCAATGCAGCTCGGCTGGGTATGTTAACAGCATTACCATGGTTACCGCCAGGCTCCAACGTCTTCTTTATTATTGGAGTCGAGTTTCACTTACACACACACACACACACACACAGCCAAGGTCTTTCCAAAAAGTCAAACTCAATGGGAACTCTCACACTCACACACACACACACACACACACACACACAGATGCTCTGTGCAGCCACAACAATCAGTGTTTGATGATTTACTGCAGCTGAAGCTGGATCAGAAACACAGAAAGCGAGCAGCTGCTCTCTCCCAGCACACACAATCAGCAGAGAGTGCAGCCAATCAGAGCAGCTGGTGTCATCAGAGAGACACGCTTAAAGTCTCCGAACAGCTCAGTCTAAAAATCTGATTGTTTTTGTGTTCAAACGTAAAAACTGAGAGGACGTTGGTGTGTGTGTGTGTGTGTGTGTGTGTGTGTGTGTGTGTGTGTGTTTGTGACAGAGACTGGGTCAGTGTGAGACTTTAGTTTGCTAACTGGTAATTATGTGACAGTGCAATCAGCTCATTTCAGTAACATGAAATTAATGCAGCCAGTTACTTTCTCTGGCAAGTAATTAAGTCATCTACTCCATTACTTTTAAGGAAAGTAACTTGTAACATGTAACAGATTACTTCTTCGCTGGTTGGTGCCGATACAGTCCATGAAATAATCACATACAATCTTTCTTTTCTTTTCGTGCTTGAGGTGATGAATATGTAAGCGCTGCATTTCACAGGACAAATTTCCTGAGGTGTGTTTCTAGTAAAGAGAGCGTCACCATGGAAACCAGGAAAACAAAGATGGAAAGAAAACATGGCAGCCATTTTTCTCAACCCAACTAGCACATCGTCATGACAAAGCGACACATTTGTACCTGCTTTTATATTTAAAGTGAATACCAACTCTGAAACACACAGTGTGCGTCTGAAACACACACACAGCTTTTTGCTGTTTAACGAGCACATGTGAGGCCGCACTGATGAACTGTTGTGTTCAGAGACACCAAATAATGTTGCGGAGCGTGAATCAAAATACAAATTGTTTTCTGCCAAAACAAGACGAGGTTGTGATTATCTCATCAACTGCCATGAGACTGGGTTGACTTGTTTGGTCGCCATCTTTGGTTTAATGACATGAGTGAGAATTTAACCCTCAGTCTTGGCCTGCAGGCACTCTGTCTGCCTGAGCAGTGAAACAACAGCCCATTCTCAACAATGACAGTCACACAAATACACTCAAGACTCACTCAAATCCTCCTGCTAATCAAATTGTGTTTGAAACAAAGATGGAACACAGTCAGCTGTTTTCACTTATTACACACACACACACACACACACACACACAATCACAGATAAAACTCTAATCTCAGCAGAGCAGCCTGATTGGTCTGACATACACTGAAATCTCCCATAATGCCCTGCAATCCAACCAGAAACTGTCAAAATAAAAGGTTAACCTGAGAAATTCTCAAAAATACAACATTCATTTATCAGCTGTGTCATTTCCTGTTCTTTCTGAGGAGCAGGTTAAACTTCCTGAGGAAACACCGGGGCTGATGGGAACTGTGGCACACAGGTAAGAAGGACTCACCTTCTGACAAACATGAGATCAATGACAATGATCGATAGGTTTTACAGGCTGGATTTAATCCTGGATAAAGTTTTTTCTAACGCTCCTTCCTGTTTACATCCTGCCTGCTGCTGTAGTTTATGATGCGTTCAAAGAAATGTCGTATTTTTAAAATGTATTTATTTCTAATGTGAAGCCCCTCCCCTTCCTGCTCAGGGTTTCCTCCTCTTGTTAAGAAACTAATAACTGACATCACATCCTGCCTTATCTCTGGGATCTGTACCCAAGACCTCTCGACATGTTTTTCCAAACTGGGTTTAAAAGTGAACTTCCAGCACGTTCATGGATGCAGTGCAGGAGGACATGCAGAGGCTGGTGTGGCAGCAGGGCTGTGGCAGGAGGAGATGGAGGCGGATGACTTCTGAAAGGAGCAGAAAGAAGAGGAAGAAGATCGGCTGTGCCTTCTCTAAAATCTAACTTGCATGTTATTTATGATGCTGAGCCTCGTGTGCTCTTTCCACTCTGAGCTGTGAGTGGGGAGTTCTTCTCTTCGATTAAGTTGCATTATCGCCTCGGTAGTTCCCACAGCACATGTGGAGTGGGATGTGGTAAACCCACAGTGCTTTTCCAGGCTGTACAACAACTCAGTGCTACAGGTCTGCACAGAGCCCAAAGGATGCTGAAGGACCTCAGTCACATCCTGTTCTCTAACCACCTGCTGCCGTACGTCACACCTCACAGCAGCTTGTCTGCTCACTGAGACACTGTGGACTCGTCCTGCACACGTCACGTCACAACTTCTCACAACCAAGATATACAGACTCGTGTGTTTACGGGTCAGTAATAAGAACTAAAACAGCATGAGCCTGGAGCTCTCTGCTCTGAGCATCCCCACACTCATCTAATCAGACCCCACACTGACCCACTCCACCCAGGATGTGAACTCATTCTCGTCCTCCTCTCTGATGAGGTTATCGTTCCCTGTGGGACGTCTGTCTCATGGAGAACGTGGGAGGAGCAGAGACACTTTAACCCTCACAGCATGGACGCAGGCCGAAGCCATCAATCACCGATCAGTCAGAGAAACGAGCTCCTACGGGTTTCTGATGGAGATCAATGAGAGCGAGAAAAGAAGGAGAAAACTACAACATGTACTCAAAGTACTACAATACGAGGAGAATGCACATTACATAAGGAGCTGAGATCATCAGAGATGGAACTGTGGTGGAGTTTAAGTCTATGTGGACTGTAATGTTCTCTTTATGATCTGCTGTTGTGTACGTTTGTGTCTGTGCAGAATAACGTGTTTGTGTTGCTGTAAACCTCGGGTGTTTCACTCAAATTACAACAACAATAATCACACAATGGTTGATTAAAGCTCCGCCCCTATTGTTGTGGCCGAGCGTGTGACACAATCACTGATTTCAGTAAAGACCACCGACAGTTACGACTCGGCGTAGCAGAACACCATCACAGAGCAGAGTGTCAGTAACAAAAGAAGGAGCTGGGTGGAGGTGGGCTGCAAAGCAGCTTGCAGATGAGCAGCAAACATTAGCTATATGTGAATAAAAGTCCCAAATGTGACCAGAGGAGCCTGTTAGACCCACAGCAGAGAGCAGAGTGAGCGCCCTCCACCAGAGTCAATGCTTTGTCTGACAGTTTTAATGAAACTCACATGGGCTTCTTCTTTGCTCCACCTTTCTGCAAACTTTCATTCAGCCTGATGCTTGTATACATTGTGAGTCATGCAGACAGACTAATCGCACTGATCACTGCTCCAAATCCAAACAGAAACGCAGGTATCACGGCTCCAGCTGTGGAGCTGAGATCCTCACGCTGCAACATTTTCCACCTTTCACTTAAAGCCTGATTATCATTTAAAACACGTCAGCCTCTCACATGTCACGTGTCTCATCATTATTAGGAGTATTACAGATGAACGAACTGCACTCTGATGTCCCTGTGCTGTTTGGGAGACACGTGTTCTCTGTGGGGGAGACGCGAGCTTTGGCTCAGATGCAAAGCAAACACGAGAGGAAATGAAGGTTTAATTGGCGATAAGCGTCAGTGTGTGTGAGTTTAAACGTCTTCAGCCGCGAGCTTCCACAAACTTTCTCCACACATGGCTCCATCTCTGGCTCAGACACACCGCCTCTGACATTCACTTTTTACTGTTTATTACAGGTGTGTTAAACCTCGACGCTCACCTGCGGACAGAGACTGTAATCTGATTACTTTTTTCAAGTAACGAGTAAAGTAAGGGATTACTATTGCAAAAACGGTAATTAGATTACCGTTACTTTCCCGTAGGAACGCTGCGTTACTGCGTTACTAAAACCGTGATTTTTTTTTGTGAGAATGTCTCATGACAGTGACGTAAGCGAGTGCGACGTTCGTGACAACAGCTGTGTGCAGATCAACAATGGATCATATATCGAGTGCGGAGAGAGTGTGAGCGTGCAGCGTTTAAAGCGTGGAAGTACTGACCTTACTTTGAGTTTGATTCCATAAAAAGTGACAAAAACATTAGTGTCCGTTGTGCGTGGGAAGAAAACTTCTTTTTACAGCGAAAAAAACCCCTAAACAAGCACCGAGTGAGCTATGACGTAATGGGAAATTCACAGAGAAACTCGCGGATTCTTCCACTGACCGCTGCGGCACAGCTGCACCAGGGTAAACCTCCGCCTGCCCCACTCCTGCTTTACAGGTGAAAATAGAGCAACAGGACCGCTAGTCTTTGATTTTATTTATTTTCTGCTGTGTTTTACTTGCATCTATTTGAAAGACTGAGTGTAAACACAAAAAATATTTTATGTGCTGGAATGTGCAGAAAATAGGTTTAAATGTTACACTAATTTCTTCCAGTCAGAGAATGTTGCATATAATTTAATTTTTGCTTGATGCATAAAGTTAAAAGATTAAAACTAATAAAACAAGTTTAAAAAAAAAGAGACTTTTCCATTTGATTACATTTTGTATGATGGATTATGCAGAAAAAGTAGAATTGGGCTGAAAGATCTATCGCTTTATCACCTATTCAGGTTGTAAATCGTGTTTTTAAAAACTAACTAAGTAACTAAGTAATTAATTACTTTTGAAAACAAGTAATCAGTAAAGTAACGGGATTACTTTTTTGGGGAAGTAATCAGTAATTAGTTACTGATTACTTTTTTCAAGTAACTTGACCAACACTGCCTGCGGAGCTGTGGCGGACAGCAGAGTGACCTGCTGTCCGCACACGGTCACCTTTAAAGGCACACCTGATTTGTGTCTGTTCGTGCTTCTTTATTCATCTGTTTTTAACTTTGCTTTTTATTTTGAATTTCTCCTTTATTGATTCCGGTTTCGGTCCAAACATTCCTCTCACACTTCTTTCATTTCTGTATCCGTCCTCCTCCCTCCCTCTCCCGGGTCACATCCATCCGACCCCTCTGTGAGATGTAATCTGCCCGCGGGCCTCCTGTGAGTGGCTGAAGCACCTCCTGGAGAAGCTGAGCCTCCTCGGCTGTGTCTGAACCCGCAGAGCAGTCTGACCTGTTAATTCCAGTTAACTCCAATTTAGAGGCTCGTACTTCCTCCTGTGAGTGATCCGATCGGCGGAATCACTCTGATGTTACATTCATTTGATATCACGGAGGAAAAAGTCACTTCCTCAGCATGTACAGTAACTTTAAAGGTTTAACCTTTAAGACCGTGTATAGATCTGTGTCGTGACTCTGATGTTCGAACACGCGTGTTTTCCTCTGTGGAATACTGCCCCGGACTTTCTGATCCTGAATCAGCTGTAATGATCATTTCTGCAGGCTGTCTCACTCTGACTCTGAAACCACTTTGCTCCAGTTTCTGTACTTTTACACGAGCTCTGAGACCCCAGATCACATGTGTGATCCCGACGCCCGAGGAGCAGCTGAGCCGCAGCGGGTGCCCTCAGCGGGGACACACCAACTTTTTAACCCTCCCCCGGAGCTCCGTCCCCGGTTCCTACCTCTCCTGTCGGGAGTGGTGCAGCAGCAGCGGCCGAGCAGCAGCAGCAGCAGCGCCGCTCCTCCTCCGCAGAGAAGCTTCATGTCCGCGGTTCGATCCTAACTCGGGTACTCGGAGTGTGCGTGAAGTGCGTGGACGGACTCCTCCATGAGCAGCAGGTACAGCAGAGACTGATCTCCAGAGCGTCCTGCAGCTGAATGACGGCTCCGAGCTCGGAGCGGGGAAGTCCACACCTCCTCCACCTCCCTCCACACCTCCTTTTCAAATCCATTTAGCTTTATTGACATGACACCCAAACCCGCGTGTCCGTGCGCACAGGAATACAAAGGATCGACTTTCATTAAGCTGTAAAACTGAAGTAAGATCAGCGGAAATGCGAAGATAATAAGACACCAACTTCTCACTTTATGAACGGGAAATTGTGGAAATGTGGAACAACACGCACTGTGGGCTTTATCCACTAATGACTGAACACGGTGAAGAAAAAAAAAGAGTGACAGAGGGGTCGCAGCCCGGTGTCGTCCGTGACTCTGACACTGACTCGCATCGTGTTCTTTATTCAAACATTTTGATATCATTGTTATTAAAACTCCGAATCTCACTGATTTACTTTAATCCTGAACAGAAAATCAGTTTTACTGTTGAATTTTGTTCCTGGTTCATTTCTTGTTTCTCAGATTAGTAAAAACATCTTTTCAGTTTGTTATTTGCGTCTTACACAAAAATACAACTTTTAGCTGTAATGAATTGTTTTTCTAAATATCTAAAATACTCGTGTTTCCTTGTTTTGTGGCAGGTGCTCCGGTAAATCTGTTGAGCTCTGACTTCTTATTTCTAAAACGCTCGTTTCGTTTTTCTGCTTCTGTGTTTTGCCTGTTTTATCCCGCAGGTGTACGAACATCTCCAAACATCTTCACAGTATTTTGCATCTTTCCTTTGCAAACACACAAACAGGACGGACCCGAAACTCAAACAGTTCTCATTATGAGTCTGATTTATATGGAAGCCCGTTTCCGCCACTAAATAAAAACAAAAAAGCTAGTATCCATAACTCGAAATTTCGACTTATTAACTCGAAATTTCGAGAAATATAACTCAAAATTTCGAGTTACTTTTCTCAAAATTTCGAGTTAATATGTCGAAATTTCGAGAAAGTAACTCGGAATTTCGAGAAAATAACTCGAAATTTTGAGTTATGGATCCTTTTTTTTTTTTTAAGTGGCGGAAACGGGCTTTCATAGATTTAGACTCACAATAAAGAAAGTGTATTTTTTTCCCTCTTTGGGTCCCCCTGGTGGCCACGAGCAGCGTGGCGTGTGGATGTTTGAGATGAACAGGTGAGTGAAAGTGAGCCACAGATGAGCTGGGCTGGTTTCATGATCCTCTCTGCATCTCTGACAGTTTAGGTAAAACTAAAATCTGGTAACTTTAGACTCATGTTGAATTATGTAGCGTTTCTTTAGAGAACACGGAATAAATGCAGTTTGAGTCAAATGGCCTGTATTTGTATAGCGCTTTATTAGTCCAAGGACCCCAAAGCGCTTTACACAACCAGTCATCCACCCATTCACACACTGGTGCTGGCAAGCTACATTGTAGCCACAGCCACCCTGGGGCGCACTGACGGAGGCGAGTCAGGTGGGTCGCTCAGCACTGTGGCCTCACAGGCTGCAGGTTCCTGGTTCGAACCCTGGCTGAGTTTCCGTGTTGTCCTGTGCCCATGTGGCTCTCTCCAGCTTTCTCAGCTGGACTTGAGTGCAAATGTCTGTCACTCTCACTGGTTAGCACTGTGATTGCCTGCTGACCGGCCCACAGTGGGCCCTTACCCAGCCGGAACAGGCTCCAGCTCCTGTGACCCTGAACTGGATAAACAATGGATGCATTGATAATTATTTCTGACTTTAATTGTTTTTGTGGGGTTTGCACCACCAGGGATGCGGTCCATCAACACGTGATGCTTTTTTGACCTTTACATTAAACTTTCCATTGATTCCAGCGCAGGGATTTAAACACAATGATTGTTAAAATCAGACCCGTCAGACCTGCTGCTCCCTTTGCAGAGGAAAAAAACATGACATGCAGACACAAACAAACTGAAAACAAAAGAGCGCTCATGCGTGCTGCTGGATTACTACAGCTGATGTCTTACACAACCACAGAAACAACAGCGATGACACAGATTCAGATAACATCACTTGATCAGCCTGAACCGATGAAGAAACAACAAAGACCTGCACACAGTTTTTAATCAGACACTAAGAAAAAAGCACAGAGTACCATCCATCCATGGCAAATGGACTGATTCTTAGTGCTTTTCTACTCCGGGAGTACTCAAAGCGCTCCATACAACACGCCTCATTCACTGTCTTCTATGCTTTTAAGTGCTTATTAACTAGCACTCCAAATCCATCCCTCCCTCTTCACTAATTCACAGTCACATGAAATATTTTAATATGATTCACATTCAGCACAAAGAACTTCTACAAAATTTTGGGGTGTAACTGTCACCAACCCATCATCAGAGCTGAAATACATGAGAAAAATTTAAAAAAAGGCAATAGCTGAATCACACAGGTATACATGTTCTGAGCAGCAGTTCCCATTTGGGTTCATGGACGGATATTTCACTGCATGTTTCTCCTGTTCTCTCCATTCTCTGCTTGTTTCCATCACCCAGAGGCTTAAAGGATAAACATGTGACACAGAGGAGATTCTGAGTGTTTTCATCTTAAGTTTAATGATGAGAAATGTATTGTTAGGTTTGGTCAGCAAACACAACCGAAACTTGTCCCTCAGCTGTAATCTTAAATTCCTTCAGAGCTTACAGTGTGCAGCTTTGTGGACTCACACTTGACAACACTCATGTGCATTTACATTATTTATGTTCACACTGCTGCTTTTCACACTTTTAGACCTGAACAACAAAATTCTGGACTCTGCAGTTTCATGAAAATGCTGTTTACTGATAGATGAAGGAGTTAAACACTGTAGAGGCCACTTCGAACTTCAGCCTTCTTCTTGTAGAATTTGGGAAGTTAAGTTTGTCGAGGTTGATGAAACCCGTTCATTACATAGTTCATAAGTTGTTCTAAATGTTGAGCTCGGTGTTGTTTGACTTGGATTTCTAGAAATGATTGGGCTTTGTGGTGTAAAGATGGTGGCACCATATTTAGTCACATTGCCGGTGTTCTGACGAAACGTCCTACTTTGTCAAAACATCCTACTGTAGTGAAATTTATAGTCATGTCTATCAATCCGTGCTACCTTATCAGAATATACTACCTTACTTGGTTTATGGCTCCATCGTACATAGGACGTTCTGATGGCCAAATCAGCTATCAAAACATGCTCCCTGCTTGTATTTATTTAGGTAGGATATGGTTTACGCCGTATGCCAGTTTACAGAAGTTTAGAAGTACTAAATCGAGACTTGAAATACGACTTCAATTGAGACTCCAAATTGGAGTATTTTTGCACAAAAAAACAAAACGCATGTTAGTAAAACATGTAATACTAACCCTTTTTCGCACGCACGAGATCAAGGTAGGATCCAATAATAGACGCGTACTATTAACACTGAAAACATGGGCGTTTTGAGTTGTGCGCATGCGCAGTAACAACTAGTAGGACAGCTTGACAGGTAGAGTGTTTTTCAGAACACCGATCACCTGAAACTAGCACGAGTGACTGTAAGTTCATTTTCAGACATGTGCCAGATTCACCTACTGAGACATGAAAAGTCATTTCTGTAGACGGTCTCCTCTGGAGGATTACTGACACGACAGATTTCTACATTAAAAACTGTCATATTTTCTGTACAGTTGTTTTTCTTTCTAATCACTTCATGAAATGAAAGCAGGCTGTGAAGTCGTGTCACTCTGTGACCTGATTTAAGACCAGTGCTGTTTAACATGTGCGTTCATGCTAACGGGGTCAGTGACTTCGCTCACAGTGCAACATTTGCTAGATTCATAATTAATAACTCGTCTCTGCTTCGTGTGGATTTTTCTGTTTGCCTAAAACGTGGTCGCTCACTTTTTGCCAACAAAGCATCTGCAGAAAAATCAACACTTTAATGGATTTTCATGCTCTTTTGCGTCTAATAAAAGCTGACGGCAAGCTGCCAGGCAGAAACTACCCAGATGTGGTGTCACAGTGTGGCTGAGTAGCCGACTGTGGGACGTATGAACCCAAGTGCAGACAAAATGGAACATGGAACGTAATTTGTTATAACAAAAAGTGATCCATTTAATAAGGATGAGCTCCCCAATATTTGTATATGTATGTATTGTTTTATTGTTGTATATTTCCATTTCTTGTGTTGTAAAGCACTTTGATTTTTTTTTTTTAATCTGTGAAAAAGTGCTATATAAATACATTTTACTTACTTACTTCTCCTAGTTTGGGTCAATGTTTTGTTTTGCATCTTGACCATGTAGGGCCCTAAAGGTTAGAACTAAAATTTTAAAATGAAATCTAAAACTTACAGGCAACCAGTGAAGGGAGGCCAAGACTGAAGTGATATGAGATCTTCTCTTGGAGCCTGTTAAGAGTCGTGCTGCAGCATTCTGCACAGTCTGAAGACGATTTAAGGCTGATTTGTTAAAACAAGTAAAAAGTTACAGTAGTCTAAATGAGAGGAAATAAAAGCATGAATAATCATCTCCAGTTCAGGCTTTGACACCATTAGTCTGAGGTTTGAAATATTCCTTAGATGATAAAAACAGTTTCAGACCAGCGACATCGAGCTGTCAAACATGGCACCGAGGTTTCTGAGGCTCGATTTTACAGAAGGGTCTAAGAAGCTGATATGCTGGAGCAATAATTAGAGTTTCTGTTTTATCAGAGTTTAGTTGGAGGAAATTGTCATTCAACCATTAGATGATTTCTGTCAGGCAATGACTTAAATTAGACACATGGTTCATGCAAACAGTAAAAGATCTCTCAGACAGATATGACATAAACCATTTTAAAACAACACCAGTAATCCCAAACAAGTTCTCGAGTCTGTTTATCATGATGCTGTGATCTACAGTATCAAAAGCAGAGCTGAGATCCAACAGGACCAGCACTGTGTCCTCTCCAGAGTCTGCTGCCATCAAGATATCACTGGATACTCTAAGTAAGGACGTTTCAGTGGAATGCAATTTACTAAAACCAGACTGGAAAGTGTCCATAACAGCATTTTATCCAGGAAATAATTACGTTGTTCTACTTTTTCTAAAATCGTCGCTATAAAAGGCAATTCGGATATTGGCCTATAACTGTTAGGAAGACATGGATCCAGCTGAGGTTTCTTTAATATTGGCTGAACAACAGCTTGTTTAAAGAAGCTGGGAACTGAGCCAGTATGAAGAGAAGTATTTATCATTTCCACAACACAGGGGCCAATGGATTCAAACACACTAGTGAAAAGTGACGAGGGAAGGACATCAATGGGGGCTTGAAGTCTGTTTATATGACAAAGCAGGCCTCTGATGTCTCGTAATGTAACAGGAGTAAAAGAGGACCAAGTATCAGAATCAGTTCCGATGACGGAGCAGCCAGTCGGACAAATTTCCTTCAGATGTATATAATCCATGTGTTGTTGCCACGTCTCAGTTAAACACATGAAGTTGAGAGATTCCTTCATAAAAAGATTGTTTAAAATAAACGATTTGTTTGTGATTGAGCGAGTGTTGAGCAGGGCAAACCTGATCGATGACGTTTGGTTGGTGCACTCAACAGCTGACTGCAGTGGCACTCGAATTAAACACCTGTGCGCACCTCTACACCTGTTGCGCCGGGCGGTGACTTCAGGGCTAGCTGAAGCTAATATCCATGGTAGTACATCACCTCCGCCATCAAAACGGCGGTCGGAGAACTAAAAAACAAGATGAAGAACCCAGACGTGAACCAGAACAAACCTGGAAATGCAGACATGGCAAGAAACAACAGACAACCTGATGACGAATGAAAGAAAACACACAGACTAAATGCACACGGGAGCTGATCAGGGGAAGTGGAAACACATGGGAAACAGCTGAGGCTAATCTGACATAATGAGACAAAGGAAGCACACTGAAATAGGACAGAGAGTTTCAAAATAAAACAGGAAACAGCATGGAATGATGTGGACATAACACAAACTTGACAACATGAAAAAGAAGACAAGAAACATAACTAGACAAAACAGAGACCCAGGATCGTGACATGTGGGTCACAGCTGGAATTTGCTGGGGTTTCACTAGTGGCAGGTTTCCTTCTCCTGCGAGGTGTTTTCATCTGCGGACAAATTAAAAAAATCAATCTAACTACTTCAAAATCTTAAAAAAAATACAAATAAATTTGGTGGTATTTTTAATGTGGGGAGTACCTCTGTGAAACGGTAAATAGATGTAAAATCTCATTTATACTTGTGTGTTCAGTTTTGCAGACACACACGAGCAGCAGTCAAAAGAACAAAGTCTTAGTTTGAAAGCAAATATCTTTAAATTCAAACTCACAGCATAAAAATGGATTTTCAGAATAGCTGTTAGCTTTGCTTAATCACTGCAGCCTGCAACTCCAACCTTCATGCCTCATTGCACACACACACACACACACACACACGCAAACATGCACACACACACACACACACACACACACACACACACACACAAACATGCACACACACACACACACACACACAAACACACACACACAAACACACACACACAAACATGCACACACACACACGCACGCACACAAACATGCACACACACATGCACACACACACACACAAACACACAAACATGCACACACACACACACACACAAACATGCACACACACACACACACACACACAAACATGCACACACAAACACACAAACATGCACACACACACACACAAACACGCACATACACACACACACAAGCCAGCCCTAATAATCCGACCAAAAACAACACTGTTGCTCATTAAGATCGAGCTGAGTCCTCACAAAGTCTGACGGTCCGGACGACACTGGCATTTAAAGCAGTTAAAGTCCATATAAGGACACAAAGACAGACACACTCAACAGCTATACACACAAAGAGGCAGCTTGTGTTTCCGGATCTCGTCCTTATCTGTTAGGGTGACCGTTAGCGTCTCAACATGCCTTCTCAAACAGGTCACAACACTTACACACAGACACATGAAACCTGGGTGCTTTGTCCAAACGGCTGTCGGCTCTGCCACACTCTGTCAGCACTGAGCTCAGCCTCGGCTGCTACGAGCAGTCAGGATTCAGATGAGATAACCTGCAGGACTGACAGAGCTGCAGGTGAAGAATGAGTTAGTGAGTGGACTTCCAGCCTTTGTTCTGCTGCCTCTACAGCGACGGGATACTGTCATTGCCTATCCCTAGCCTGGTAGAGGAGTTTAAATGTGCAAAAGTGAGGTTTGAGATGTCACTCACGGGACCCCATAGTGAGAGGCGCTGCTCCCACCCTAGCAATGGGGAGGAAGTGGACCCCGGCCACATCTGTGCTACAGGCCAAATCTGCTCTTCAGCATCGTGACGTCCAACAGGGCGGAGGAGGATTTGGTCTTGGCACAGTAACACCTTGGTGGCAACAGGCATCTGTAACCAAACATCGGAAAATGGTTACAGATGCGTGCGACGACAGTTACAGGAGGTGCGACGACAGGAGGAAACAGCCAGACATGCCAGAGCCGTGGCGCTGGCCAAACAGGGTCGCTGGGTGAATTGGGAGAGTGCTGAAAAAAGGAAACTCTCATGGAGTGAAATCTGGGGAATGGAGTCTAATAGACTAAGTTTAGTCATCCGCTTGACATACGATGTGCTACCTTCCCCAATAAATCTGCAGCTGTGGTTTGGAAAGGACCCCCTGTGTACAGTCCCAGCCACTCTCAAGCACATCTTGGTTGTAGGACTAGCCTTACTCAGGGCAGATACACACGGAGACACAACCAGGTTCTCAGGTGTCTAGTCGAGAAAGCTGAGTGCAAAAGAAAGGTGCAAGCGGACTTGGATCAGAGGCTAATTTTTCCCACAGAGATTGTAACAACAACTCTGCGACCAGACCTCGTCCTTTGGTCTAACTCCCAAAAACTTGCGTACGTCATTGAGCTGATGGTACCATGGGAGGAAGCAATTGAGGAAACATTTGAGCGTAAGAAGCTGCGGTATGCCAACTTGGCAGCTGAGGCAGAGGACAGAGGCTGGAAGATCAAGGTGGTGGAAGTGGGGTTTAGGGTCTTTGTTGCCAGTACAACAGCAAAACTGCTTAGAGAGATCGGGATCAGAGGACAGGCGCAACGGCAGGCTACAAGAGAATTAGCTAACACTGCTGAGAGGACCTGAGCTGCTGGCAAAGTTTCTGGGCTGCCTTTCCTCATAACAGCCATCCCTCAAGAGTCTCTACATTTAAAGCAATGCATTATCAGGGATCTGGTCCTTTACTGAACCAGCTCTATTTGTGTTGGGATGGAGACACTGACACGGTGACACCAAATATCCATATTTTATTTTTAAACAAATAAAAAGCAAGAAGGCTCATCTCATACAGCGCCATCCTGAGACGGCGTTACCCGAGCCCAGCGCTGGACATGCTGACAACATGTAATAAACTGCAACACATGCAATACTTCTGCATTGGCAAAACACAGTAATATCCTGTAGTGAGTCAAGTATTGTGATAATTTCTTTTGGTGGGGTGTCTGATTGTGTGCAGTCTTCTATTGTAAGCTATTACCTCTGTATTTATATATGTGTATATATATAATATTCTTCTCACGCTCTGTAACTTCTGTCGGTGCTGTGCTTTTGGAAACTGAATTTCCCAGAGGAACCCACCCGAGGGATTAATAAAGTTTTATCTTATCTTATCTTATCTTATCTTATCTTATCTTATCTTATCTTATCTTATCTTATCTTATCTTATCTTATTACATTAGCTGACAGCGGTGCTCAGGTCATCATTCAAAGACACTAGCACATCCTTCAAACAGCAGAGAGAGGATTTGAGCTGCCACGATAACCTTTCATGATGCATATGATGGTATGTAACTAAAGAGCTTCTTCCAATAATATTTGACCTGTTGGTGAAATCTGTGATATGTTAGCCTGTAAGAAAACATTGTGGAGGAAAGTTGCTCAAATATGAGTTCGACAGCTTTCCGCTGTAAAGAAACCGAGTCTGCATGTGGACATAATAAGACCCACGACGGGGTTCTTGCAAATAACAGAGTCCATGTTCAGTGAAGGTGAAGAAACAGATCTTTATTTCATATGGATTCATCAGGTATTGATGAGCAATACAACATGCGGTGACAGCAACAGGTCCATGCACAGGCCAGGGACCCAAACAACAACAGAGTCCAGCCCGGGGCAACACCCCACCCATGGGCCTGTACTGGCTCACTCTCAGGGTGGATTTAATAGAGGGGAAAGAATAAACTCACAAAAGAAATCACACAAAACACAAAAACAACACAAGGGTGTGTGGATCTGCAGGGAAACTACTAAACATGTTACTGCTACACCAGAACTCCTGGAACACCCATCTACGCCCTCACTGACTGCAGACGCCTCCACAGCTCTGAAATATATACATACATGTATATATACCACCTGCACAGGTGCCTGGAGTGAGGTGTGTCCTGGTCCCCTCACAGCTGATTGTATATATACACATATGTGCTGTAACGAAGGTTCCTCCCCCTTTTTCCTTGAATCCCGGCTGCCTCGCTTGTTTTGCTGCTCGCTGCTCTCGGGCGGTTCAAACATGATTAAAGATGACGAGTTTTTTCCTTTTTGCCGTGGCCTCTGTTTGCAGGTGCAATCAGGTTAATCGACTGAGAGCTTTCAGCGGAAAATAATGGATGAGGGAGGGCGGCGAGGTAAAAGCAGGAGGCTGTCACATTAAGCATTCAAGCATTCATTTTATAAGAACTGTTTACCAGACAAGCTTTGATTGATCTGACTGCAGCTAAACCGTCAGCAGGTTACTGGGAACCAAAGTTAAACCCAGTTTGATGAGATAATTAAAACATCTGCAGCCAACTGAACCGTCCTGCCGCACATCTGTAACTTAATATCAGAATAACACAGAATCACAGGCTGTGAGGTCAGTCAGCTCTCACAGATGGTCACAGCCTGATCCATAAACTGTACATTCATGATTAGGGGCGTGTCCTACGACCTTGTCAGTGGTTAATAACAGAAAATCCTAGAGTACATTTGAGGATTCTGATTGGACGTTCCTGAGCACTGATTATATTCTGTGTATCTGTGTGGCGCTGCCGTATCTGTGCAGATAACCGAGCTAGCATTAACTGATACTCCAGCTTCTTTTCTCTCCTGCAGACGAAACGCTGAGGCTGTAAAATGCAGACTTCATCTTTTATCTACAGGTGTGACCCGTCCACATCAGTGATGTAATCAAAGTGCACCTCCCGCGACTCCTTCAGTCATTCAGGGTTTGTGTTTTCACTTCTGGCCACCAGATGAATATCTGTATACACTCACAGCCACTTTATTAGGTACGCTTTGCTGGTACTGGTGCTGGAAACATTTCTCAGTGCTTTTGCTCCATGTTGACAGGATGACATCATCACACAGCATCCATGATGAGAATCTCCCGTTCGGTCCCAAAGCTGCTGTTGGACTGAGACCTGTGACTGTGGAGTGAACTGCCTCAGTGTCATCCTGCAGCAGTAACACGGAGGTAAGCTGTGGAGTTCAATGATGATGAAGCCCAAAGTGTGCTCGGAAAATCTTCCCACAGCATCACACCAGCAGCAGCGTGGACACTGATACTGGCAGGATGGATCCACACTAAACTGAGAGCTTTTTCCGCCTTCTCTTGTCCAGTTTTGTGAGTCTGTGTAGCCTCAGTTTCAGGAGTGGCACTCTGTGGTCTTTTGGAGCGTTCTCCTCACCCCAGCTTTACCTTTGCTGGTTTCGGTACATGCTCATGTATGAAGGATGAAATAATTATATGATGAATGAATGTTTACGCAGGGTCAAAGGGCACAGCATCACTCTGTTAGTTTCTCTTCAAAGAGAGTTTAACTTCAAATCACTAAGGGAGGAAGGGAAGGAGGAATAGGAGGAGGAAGGGAAACACAGGAAGCGGAGAGGAGGCTGGGAATGGAGGAGGAGCGCGGAGGGTAAACTAATGAGCCCAGATGGCTTAGAGAAAACATGCCGACCTGAGGAGGAGGATTAAATGTACTCTGTACAGCGTGTGAAAGCATGTGTCCTCGGGCTAAACGCCGAGCTCACACTCAGAGAAAAGCTGCACTTTGTCATGTTAATGAGCTGAAGATCAGTCCGTGTGTGTCTGCGAGCCTCCGTCTAACGCTCACACTCCCAGCCTGCTGACTGAGGAGCGTCTCAGGTCAGTGCTGCCAGCGTCTCGTTCACTTTACTGATGTTCCAGCGTGTTCTCGGCACAGGCCTCACATCATCTCACCGCTGAACACAAGGTGTCTCTGGAGATGACGCCCCGTTTTAAGCCCTGCAGAGTCCCGTGTGAGGAGGGGCCCGTGGGTTAGCTCCAGTCTGCTCTCGTCAGGAAGGTTCGGCTGGGGCGAAGCTGCACTGATCACAACTTTCACACCTCAGAAGAAGATTTATGGTGCTGCACGAATCATTTCTAAAGACCTGCGTGTTCCTCATCACGCACAATAAGACAAACTGCCCACAAAGCGAGGCCGTGCAGGGCTGCTGGCTCTGACCAAGAGCCCGACGACAGCAGAACATCTGCAGATGTGCAGCCACCGAGCGCTGTGAGAGAGAGCCAGATTATAGAAACAGTTCATTCAGTCTAACAGGAGCAGGCTGAGCCCACAGTCCTCCACCATCCACAATGACACACTGAAGCTGTGTACACCAGTGGATCTGTCACACTGCTACTGCTGATAATAATAATAGGAGTTATTATTACTTACTTATTACTATTTTTAGAGTTTTTACATCAGTCTTAGCCAAAAATGTTCATAATAAATAATAATAGGATTTTAAGTCACATGTTAAATAAACAAAAAAGTGAAAATCCGACTTTGTTCTCGCAGACGTTGTTTCCTCTTTAAAACGATGCTTCAAGTGGACTTTCATTCGGCCTGCACTACACCATGTAAATGCAATTTTAAGTAGAACTTGTTCTTTGTTCTGCCCGCACTGCGGTTTTATTGTGAAGCACTTTGATCTACACTACTCTCTTAAATGTGCTTTATAAATAAACTTTGACTTCAGTCACTTACAGCCTCCTTCAGTCAAAGTAAAGCCTTCGGTTTGACCCTCTGTAGTTTTAAACAGGATCATTATTTATGTCTGAAGGAGCAGGTCTGTCTCGTTCCTGCAGGCGGCAGCGCCCCCTGCTGTTGTGAAGGTTACACCATGATCATGAGCCCTGCAGTCAATATTCAGAGTTAGGGAACCTGAGAGGACACAGAGGTGGTTCTGTTCATTCACTTTTCCAGCATCGTTACCTCTGAAGAAGATCATTCAGCTGCTGTAAGTTTCTCTCTAAACTTCAGTCACAGGCAGAAGCTCTGATCCTTCAAACATTTACAGGAACTCCTTCAGAACCAGAAGTTTTTAATCAAAGCTCCCAGTCTGTAGCAAAGAACACACGCTGTTGTTCCACATTTTAAAGCTAACAGCCACAAAATGATTTTGGAAGAAGGACACTCAGCTGGAAGTCAAAGGTAGTCATCATGTCCCACCTGCTGGCATGAGCCTTGAATGTTTACCCAGAATGCACTTTTTGGAGTTTCCTGCAGTGATTTATCAGAAACAGATCAAACATGCAGAGTGCTGATGCTGTTTCTGCTCCTCTGCCTCACAGATTTGAACCTGCTGCTCGGGCAGAGACTCGTCCTTAGGCTGAGACTCTCAGACGAGGCATAAAATAGATTTGTTCGTAGTTTTGATCAAAGCTTAAATGTGTTTTTTAGCCCTGTAACTTTCATCTGGACCCTTTCTGTCAGTGGAAACGAGTTCAGGTTCAGTCCCTGCGATATCCCAGTGGAAGGAGGGCAGCTCAGCTGTATGTGTTACTGCGTCAGCACTGCTCTAAAAAATAAACATAAAATTACAGAAACACTTTGTTGGCACTTTAGAGAGAATGTTTTGGTGAATAAACATTTGTTTATTTGTTTATTTATTTTACAGTGGACACGTTAAAAAGAAGGAACTTCTGTTACTTTTACTATGAAAGCCTGTGGGGGTCTTCATCAGTAGGACGAGCTGTAAAGTTGATAAAAATACAGGTCAAAGTGCGTCTGCTGGGCCGATTCTGGCCCCTGGGCCATATGTTGGACACCCCTGTGCTCACCTGATTCTGTATACAGACCGTACCTTGCTCAAGGGCCCCTCAGAGGAACCGTTCGGTGGATTTGAACCCCCGACCTTCCGATCATGGGGAAAATACTCCACCTACCGAGCAATCTCTGCCCTCACACACCTGAGGAAGCTGCTGCTGTGGGTTGATCTCCCCTATAATGTGCAGCGCCACCATCAGGTCAGCATGTGAACGCGCTCAATGCTGTGATTTATGGTGGGGGTGGGAGGGGGGTATCTGCGGACATGAAGACACTTCCACTCAGTCATGAAGCGGCTGTGACGCAGTTATCATTATTATTATTATTATTATTATTATTATTATTATTGTCGGTGAGATTAGGTCAGATGCAAAGCATGCAGGGATACCTCTGTGTGTGTCTGTGTGTGTGTGTGTGTGTGTGAGAGGGAGTGAGTGGGAGTGGTCTCCTGCAGGTCACGTGACGCAGGCCTTTGTTAATGTGTGATTCCGTGGAGAAAGACCAGGAGGACAAAAAAAGTCGCGACCGATCGAGCCGCCGAACCACCCTCATCCGTCCACGCTCCACCCTCTCTGCGCCCCGGCCTGGATGCTGCTCAGAGGCCGCTGGCACTTCTACCTGGATTCGTGTGTCCGCGGCTCTCCCCGCCGGTTTGAGTGCGAGGCAGCGGGGCTGGGGGATGGAGGCAGAGTCCGGGCTGTAGGGGTGGAGGAGGTGTGGGGGTCGGCTGTGAAGCCCCGGGCCCTGCTCGGCTTTGTTATCCCGGGATCGAGCTGCAGCCCTGCTCCGTATTTCTGAGAGCCGAGGTGAGGAGCACATGGACGGAATCTGTGAGCTGTGCGTGGATCAGAACCCGCTGCGTGGATTTGTGCTGTGAGGACTTAGTGAAGGAGGACCCAGAAAAACACGACAGATTCTTTTACTCCAGTTTGTGTCTCTTTGTGTTCATCCACCTCCCTGCGCGCACACCAGCCTCCCCCGTTATCCCCCCTCCGTCCTCCATCATGGCTCCAGAGCTCCGGGTCTCCTGCTTCTGCTGCCTGCTGGTGCTGCTGGTTCTCCCCGCCGTCCGGAGCTCGTTCCACCGCAGCGGTGTGGACTGCGGCCCCGGGAGGGCCGAAGACTGCCCAGGTGAGCTCGCTCACAGCCTGCTTACACTTGAGGGGCTCTGTGGAGGGTCAGAGGTCGGAGCAGTGTGACCCAGCCTTTCTCGTATTTGTGTTTCCGTCGGTGTGTCAGTACCTGTAGTACACCTGAGCTGTGATGTAATGGGCGGGAGGATGCTGAACAGATGTTTCACCTGCTGAAGCTGCAGCCATGTTGCTCTCCTGTGTGTGTGTGTGTGTGTGTGTGTGTGTGTGTGTGACCACCCCTCACTTTAACCAGGTTCTATTTCAGGGTTAATTACAGGGTGGAGCAGGGCGAGGCTCAGTGATGGAGCTGGGTTGTGTAGCTGCTCCGTCTGCGTTTCTCAGCAATCTGGCCTCCAGACAGCGGGTAGGCCACAGACTGTAAATAGAAGATGGACAAACCACCGTGGTTGGTTTGTGAACTCTGGTTTAACTTATCAGCCATCACCAGCTGACGCTGACAGAGGCTGTTGTGCTCACACCTGTCAGCGTGGCCACGCCCCTAATAATGCAAATGTAAACATTAACCCCTCACACAGGTGTTATGATTGGATAATTTAGCTGAAGAGACCAACACCGTTCCTGTGGTGGACTCCACAGCTCAGTGAAGGCGAGACTGAGGCAGGTCCGGTCCTGGAGTCGTGAGGTGGATGGACCGTGGTCAGACCTGCTGAACACCTTGTTGTTTGCAGTGCTGATAGAGGTCCGTGCTGTCAGGAGGTGTAGGAGGTTCATGTCAACGTGAGAAACGAGCAGCTGATTCATCTCCTGACGAACGATAACGAGCTGTGGCTCGTAAAACGCTTCAGAGGAAGTGAGGATGGAGTGGAGTGCTGTGGAAGTTTCAGGGTGTTTTTCTGCATTTTCTTGATTTCACACACATTTCAGTTCTGTGTGTGTTACAGTGCAGATCCTTCACTCAGTGGGAAAACATCGCTGCTTTTGTGTGTTTGACATTTGAGGGCATCACCAGCAGTTTTGAAAGATCATCACAGAGTAAACGATTCATCAGTTCATTCAGGAGATGCAGAGGAAGTGTTGCTGTAACAGCTGGCTACAGCAACAATGTAACAGCTGGCTACAGCAACAATGTAACAGCTGGTTACAGCAACAATGTAACAGCTGGCTACAGCAACAATGTAACAGCTGGCTACAGCAACAATGTAACAGCTGGAAAATGGTGCAGCAGCAGGTGGAGCGGTGGTTTGGTGCAGCGGCAGCAGGTGATACTGAGACGAGCCCTCACCTGGAGGAGGAGGAGCAGCTCGCACATCTGGAGGGAACTTCTAGTTTATGTTGATCTGAATACAACGCCTCCTGAGTGCCTCCTTTTGGAGGTGTTCTGGGCACCCCAAACTAGGAGGAGATCCCAGGGTCGATCCAGAACCTGCTGAGACTTCGAGGCTCTGCTGTCCAGCTGTGCCACCGTGACTTCAGATAAGCAGAGGGTGGATGATGATGGACGGGTGGTGTGTGATGAGTAGGGATGGGTATTGATAAGATTTTCACGATTCCGATTCCAGTTTCGATTCTGTTTAACGATTCGATTCTTTATCGATTCTTTTTAAAAAAGGAGAACACTAAGGTCAATTAGCTTAGAACTTTGTTTTATATCTTCTCTTCGAACAAGATAGAAATTTAGGAGTAACATGGCCTTACAAACCCAACAGTGAGATCTTAAGAGATCCAGCCTACGGCTCTTCAATGGGGCGTCACAGGGTCCCCAGGGGAAAAAAATAGTAAATGTAAAATAATAAAATAAATATTCTTCTGTAGCAATAACAAAGTATAACATAAATTATTCTGTAGCAATTACACAAGAATATCCAGTAATGTCCCTGCCTACAATTAAACACATTCACTTACTGAAAATCATCTGCTGTAGCAAATGGCTGCAAGCCTTTGACCACAAACTGAGTCACTGCTCGGTGACATTCGTCTATCCTGGCCTGAAAGGAGACGCTACCGGTAAACTGCAGCGAGAACTGCCAGCATCTGAGCCAGACTCTGTCTCTCATCACGGTCACCTAAATGCACAGTGATGGCAGGTTTTGTAATAAGGCAGATCGCGCTAACATAATATGCACTGTTAGTTGATTATTTACCTGCCGCATTAACGGGAGAGGACGTGCAAACGTTACCGCTGCTGCTGGGCTGAGATTCACGAGTCCGGAGCGGAATTAAAAACACGACATTCATTTAAGGTCATCGCGTGTTTTGTGAGCAAATGCTTTTGTATGTTCGTAGTGTTTCCTCCCTTAAATGAAGTATCTACTTTGCAAGTATTGCAAGTTGCCCTGTTGTCATCCGTTCTCGTAAAGTATAACCAAACTTTTGAGCGTTTGAGCCGCTTAGGCGCCGTGTTTCCTGCCAGGTAAATGACGCTCCGCAACGTGGTGACGTCATTCGGGGCGACTGGAATCGATAAGGGAATCGTTTGTAAAAATGGCAAACAATCCCAAGGAGTTGAAACAGTGGGAACCGGTTCTCAACAAGAACCGGGTTTCGATACCCATCCCTAGTGATGAGTGTGCAGCTCAGACATGAGTAGACTTCATTCTCCATCTCTTCCACTCCTGCTGCTCCAAATACTCGTTAGAGCACATATAGTGGATTAATCCGCCGCTGAAAATAGTCCCTATGTGTTCCTCCCATCTAAAACATGTTTGATCAGATCAGTGAGCTGGTGTTTGTGTGCAGACACGAACTCATTTTGAACTTTTCTCCTCTAAAAGTAGAAACCTGGAGCTGAAATAAGTCTTTGAACTTTTTTAGGATCTAAAGAATCAAAACTCTTTGAGTTCTACTTTTAGAAGCTCTGAAGGTTTTTTTTAAACCTGAGCTCCGTCACTGATGTTCTCCCGGCGCACCACCCCGCCTCAGCTCGTCTTTTATGAGCTCCTGACTCGCTCCGACAGCAGGAAGTTAACGAGAGCAGTGAGGTGGGGACGGAGGGTGGAGGGCGGTTTAACCCGTGATCAGGCCACAGGTCGACCTTTAGCGGTTGTCCTGGAGACGCCGGCTTCACCTCAGAGTTAAAGGAGAGTGTTTCCTTTGAAGTAAGTGAGGTGTGTTTTACTGCTGTTGGTGTGGAGACGATGCAGCCAGCGACAGGCTGAGGGTTAGTCTGTCTGCGTCTCACTCGGTCAGGACAAACTCTGTGATGAGGAACATCAAACTGACTGCTGGAGGCGTTCCTAACACCAACCTGCACCTCTGTGGAAGTCAGCGCGACTCTTTAATGGTTCCTGGTTACGAGCTGAAGCACAAACTGAAGCTCACCTGGAGGCTCGAGTCCGTCCCCCCACCTGCCCTCAGCTGTTCCTCACAGAGGTCTGAAGGTCTTTCCTTACAAACATGTGACTTTATGAATGATTGATGCTCATTTTAGTCCCGCTGACATCAAAGCTCGTACAACAGGGACCTGACCGAGTTAGCAGCTGCACAACAGCACGTTAAAAATGCAGCAAACACAACACGGCATACAAACACGCACAACTAAACACCATCAAAACCAGCATTGCATTGTGGGTACGAGTGGCAGCAAAATCAAAACACTGCATCAAGCGCTTGCATTTCCAGCACCGGTAACCATTCATCCTGCGGTTTTAATCCCTACTTGCATCCCTGCAACAAGCCCAGGTCCAGTTTACTTTGGTGATTCCATCTCACAGCTGTTCTTAAATTTCTTTCTTTACCTCCTGTACAGGCCAACGCGTCTATTTGTCGTTTCAGGTTGTAGTGTTACACAACATTTTCAGATCTAATAGAAATAAAATGAGCGTTTTGTAATTCATTCAATTTATTGTCTTTATTTATAACTGGCACTATTGTTTCATTCTGTTATAGAATCTTAGAGGAAAGAGGCAACACTGAGCACATGTTTGCTGTCTGCAGGCGTCTGCACGCTGAGCTTTGTTTCCAGCAGAAATGTGCAGACGGCCCTCTCTGCTCCTGCTGCTGTCGTTCTCCTCACACTCTCCTTCCACTAACACCTGTGTGCAGGTTGTCGTCCGTGGGGGCGGGGTTACCCGCTGTGACTCCCACAGAGCCTCCCGACTGGTCCCTGCAGACACCGACTCCATAAACAAGCTGCAAACACTTGATGATGCAACTGATGCGCGTGTATGTGTGCGTGTGTGTTTGACTGTGATCACCTGATGAAGGACCCTGGCTTCAGTCTAAGGGACCAATCAGCTGCCAGAAGACAAAATGATGTCACGCCCGTTCATTAACACAGGCCCGTGTACCTGTCTGTGCCTGTGGCAGCTCCATGGATGGCCGTTTCTTCTTAGTGTTAGAACGACAGATTATAGATGCTGCACTCATTGCCATGTTGTTAGCCAATGAGATCATTGTTTCCACAGTCAGCTCCGCCCCTCGCTCTTCAAGTCCCGTTTGAAAATCACCAAGATGGCAGCGTTGAAGACGCTGAGGCCGAGGCTTCGGGCAGGACCCAGATCTGACTGCTAGTTCCTGTTAGCGCACGCTCGTTCTGAGTTCACGTCTTAAAGAGTGGACCAATGATGTGGCTCCACTCAGCGTGAGACCAGTAAAGGAAGAAAAACCAGTAAACTATGATGGAGCTGCTGCTGAACTCAGAGAGACTGCAGAGTTTACTACAACGTAACTCTGGCTCTCAGACAGTCATTTTAACAACACACACACACACACACACACACACACACACACACACACACACACACAGCGCATCCTGGGAGAACACACTGTTTTTGTTATTGTGTGTGTGTGTGTGTGTGTGTCAGCAGGTTGATGTGGCTGGCTCAGCACACTGTGGTATTTACTAATTACAGGGGAGCTGAGGTCACGGCCTCTGTAATTACAAGCTCTAATTGGCCAGCCTGTGGGCTGCCGACCAATCAGCTGCCATCAGGAAATTACTACCCTGGATAATAGTGTGTGTGTGTTTGTCAGTGGAGCTGTATTGTTTTGTCAGAGTTTCCCACTCTGTGTGTGTGTGTGTGTGTGTGTTTTAGCCACAAACTGAAATATCTCCACAGCTGGTGGTGGTGGTTGGGGGTGGTTGGGGGCACGTGGGGTGGTGCTCCTCAGAGGAGGGATCCTGTGCTGCTCAGTCTGATACCTTTAATCTAACATGTTTAAAACTTTACAGCTGTGTGCGGAGCTTAAAGTGTGCGCTCACAAACACGCCCCCATCACAGACAGACTCTCTCGTCCTTTTCTTTTTGGCATCGTCAGCCTTCATGTGAGCACAGTAGAGACACAGAGTGAGGGAGGGGACTCAAACCAGCCTGACCTTTGGTGTCACCTGTTCAATCAGCTGTAGCAGCACCTGAGCCTGTTTCTCTTTGAATTCTGTTCACTGTCGGCGATTAAGTGATCATCGTCATTGATGATCTGAGTGGACCGTGAGCTCCTCTGTATACCAGCCATGCATCTCACAGCTGAAGCTCAGACCAGTCAGCAGGACAGAGCTCAGAGCTGAACCAATGCTGCTGAATCAGGACTGGGTTTATCCCGCAGACTGACCACTTTTATTTCATGCAAAGTTTTGTTTAGTTGAAATCGCTGGACGATAACTGTGATGTAAGAATGATCCGCTTTGTTTTTTTCCAGATTTGTCAGAGAAGAAAAGCGACCTGCGCGTGTGCGACACCGGGACGTGTCGCTTTGGAGGAACCTGCCGTGAGAATGGCGCCGACATCAAGTGTGTCTGTCAGTTCCACGTGAGTTACACACACACACTTCTACACCTTGGCGCCCCCTACAGGCTGCAGTACTCAGGTGTAGTCTCCACAGTGCTATTAAATGCTTGCTGAATGAAACCAATCACAGCTTTTTTTATGTGTGTGTTACAGCTGCTGATGTTATTAAAGCTTCTGATCATTGTGAGCTGGTCACACAGCGGGGTGCACATTGTTTTACAGAATGAGCTCAGTGAGATGGTCTCAGCTGGCCTGGAGGAGATTCTGAGTAAACGTGAAGTTGGGCTGAAAATGGAGCCAACATGGCCGCTGCTGGTGCTGTGTCGGTGCCCCTCTTTCCTAAAAGCATTTCAGATGCTGTAGTTTCTGTACCTCGCGCTTCTTTTTTTAAGCACACGCTGCAGACACGTTTCAGCTAACAGCTCTTTAAAATGCTAACTGTGCTATCTTTGGCATTGTGCACAGATTTTTGAATTTGGTTAGACCGGAGCGCACTGACTAATCAGCAGCGAGCCTGCCTGCATCATGAATGAGGTGTTACCTTCAGGCTCCCTCAGAGTCCTGTGTGTGTCTGAGTGCTGTGATCGGCTGTGTTTAAAGTTACTTTGTGTTTCAGTGCAATAAGAAGTACGTCCCCGTGTGCGGCTCCAACGGAGACACGTACCAGAACGAGTGTTTCCTGAGGAGAGCGGCGTGCAAGAAACAGAGAGCCATCAACATCGTGTCAGAGGGACCCTGTTACCACGGTAACTCACCCTCGTCTTTACCCTGTCACTGCTTCTTATAATAAGCACACTTCAGGTTTCAGACGCTCGCTGTGATTAATGTGTGAACAGGTGGACACATGACACAGTCACAGGTAACCCCAGAGTCTAAATCAAAGTCCTGTAATCTGAGAAAGGGTCAAAAAAAATATTAAACTTGGTATTAAACTTTCCTAGCAGTCCTTCACAAACAGGGAACAGTCTGTCTATTCTCTCCATCTGTCAGCTGCTGCTGGCTCTTCCTCCTCCTCTTCCTCACACACTGCTGAGTTTGTCCTGGTGGATCATCAGGGGTGCAAAGCCTCACAGATGATGTGCAGCAGTGGGTCCCTCAGTCTGTCCTCACTCTGGACACTTGCAGTCGTCACACATGCAAATCAAATGTGTGATAAGCTGCAGGATTCAAACACAAGTGTAACTTATAAACACATGTTCATACTTTTATTACACAATCAGAGAGAAAGAAACAGAGAGAGAGTGCAGGACAGACAGACAGGTGACAGTCTCAGGTGTACACACTGCTACACAACAGCACCAGAGAAGCAGGATTTAGTGTTTGTGTTATTACGAGTGCTAAACAAGAAGAGTTCCCAGATGGTGCAGTGGACACATGTGTGACTGCTGTGGTTAAAGCATCTTTCTTTCAGCTTAACGAGTGAACCGTCAGCTCGTTCAAACACACGTTAAAGTCCGTTTGGCTCGACACCACCGAGCAGAGGCAGCAATATAACATAGCTAACATTAGCAGTGCAGTGAATCCTGCTTGTGCCGTGATCACTAATGTCACATAACTTTGCCGACATGTGGCCAACAGTAATGTTTTAATGTTCTTCACTATTAAACATTTGCACATAAATAAGTGACACAATATTCAGTACTTACTTTTGACAGTTCACTCTTCGGCCGCCCCGCTTCAGCCGTCCGCCGTTTTTTTCCGAAAAAAATATCCACACCCACCGCCGCGCTATGAACTGTGGGATATGTGGGGCCATGAAGTCTACACCGGACCACACTTCTAATTTGGGGAAATGAACTGCGCATTTGTCGACCGCATTTGGAGTACACTTCGAATTGGGACACCCTTCGTTGCGTCGCTATGACGTAATCGGTCTACAAATGCGCACTACGAAGTGTGCGGTTGCTGAACTGGGACATAGCTAGAGAATGAAAACAGCCACCAGGAAAAGCTGCAGTTCCTCTAACGTCCAGCAGAGGCAGCAGTGAGTCAGCCCCAATAGACTTCCATGTTAAAATGTTTAAAGGCTTAATGTTAGCTTTCTTAGGGGCGTGGCCTCTTTGACTGACAGATGCATGGTGACACACCTTGACCGTGTTTGTGCTGTTGGAGCCCTTTAGAGCACTTTTAATAACATCATGTGACCAATAATATGGCTGCTTTGAGGTTACCGTAGTAACAGAGCATCCAGGAAGGCGGAGCTCCAGGTTTGGTGAAATTCAAGGGTTTTAATCGGATGTTACTGAGCACTGATTGGCAGCTATCTGTGTGATGCTCGTCTTCATAAAGACTCTGGCAACTTCCTGTAGCCAGTGACACTAACCTCAGAACGTGTGTGTGTGTGCGTGTGTGTGTGTGTGCGTGTGTGTGTGTGTCTCAGATGCTGGATCAGGATCTGGAGATGGAGGTAAACAGCTTCATGTTTGCTCTGGTTTGTTTCTGAGTGTTTTTAAGCAGACGAGCTGAGCGGCGTTTGTGTGTCTGCAGATGACGAAGGCTCCGGCCGCGGGAAAAAGACCTCCAAATGTGGGAACTGCAAGTTTGGAGCCGAGTGTGATGAAGACTCTGAGGATATGATGTGAGCACGCACACACACACACACACACTTAGTGTTAGGAGTGAGCCTGAACGAGCATGTGTGTGTGTCTGTATATCCAGCTGCATGTGTAACATCGTTTGCAACGGCCACAACGACAACCCGGTGTGCGGCAGCGACGGCGTCACCTACGACACGCCCTGCCACGTCCGGGAGGTGTCCTGCCTCAAACAGCTCAAGATCGACATCAAGCACGTCGGACGCTGCCATGGTAACAGCAACACAGCAAACACTCCTTCATCCATCACCTTCATCACCTTCATCATCATCATCATCATCTACTCACAGCAGGAGAGAGAGAGGACGAAATATGGAGGAGGGGGGTGGAGCTAAGGGAGGAAGAGGAGGAGGAAGATGAGAGTCAGGAGGGAAAACGTCTCAGTTCATTTATTTTGAATGATGATCTCAACACACACACACACACACACACACACACACACACACACACACACACACACACACTGATTATCGCGGCTGGCTGAACAAACAGCTGGTCTCATTTTAATGCCACGACCTCCTGCTCCACATTTTCTCTTCTTTGTTCTGTCCTCCTCCACCTCCTCCTCCTGCTCCTGCTCCTCCTCCTGCTCCTGCTCCTGCTCCTCCTCCTCCACCTCCTGCTCCTCCTCCTCCACCTCCTGCTCCTCCTCCTCCACCTCCTCTTCTTCTCCCCTTCTCTCATTTCCATCTGTCCTTCTTTTTCTTTGTATATGTAGTTTTATTCTATTCTATTCTTCGCCTTTTCTTTATTTACATCTTTATTTGTTATTTTAACTTTGTTTCTTCTTCGTCCTTTATCATCTTCTTCATTTTCTTCCCTTTTTGCCTTTTATTCTCTCTCCTCCTTTCCTCCCCTTCTTTCTTCAGATTTTTTACTTTCTTCTTCTCCTTTACAGATTATTTCTTCTTCACTTCTAATTTTCTTCCTCCTCTTTTCTATTTTTTCTTCTTCTTATTTTTTATTCACCTTTTGGGTTTTTTTTTGCTGCTCATCTTCTTCCTTGTTTTTTTCCCTTGTTTCTCTTCTTTCCTTCCTGTTAAACGTTCACTTGCTTCATCTTCCTTGTTTTCTTTGTCTTTTTCTTTCGTCACTGATTCTTCTTCTTCTCCTTCTTTGACTCGGACTTCCTTCTGTTTTCTCGGCTCGAGTTTGAAATAAGCTGAGTTGTTCCAGGTTAAAAACATCTGACACGCCGACTCTAGAAGCCTGCGTTCCAGTTATTATGACTCTTAATGAATTTTTGGATTTTAAGTAAATAATTCAGATGTTCATTTTAATGAAAGTGGAGTGATTAACAGGTGTGGTTTTATGAGTTCAACCAGCAGATCTCAGAATCGTCCAAAAACCCAGCGTCACAGTTTCAAATGTTACGATCGAAAAAAAAAACGTGTTTGATTAAAACACGAGTGCTGAAGAATAAAAGCTCCCGTGTGACCGATGCTGTTCAGTAAAGACACTGCATGGCGCAACAAAACACATCAGATACACATTTAACCATGAGCGTAATCTTTGTGTAGCTTTTTAAATATGAACGCATGAACATTAGAGCTGTGAACGGTTCAGAACCAACGAGACGAGCAAACGTCTCTGCAGCGCTGACGGAGCTTCACCCTGAGGCCAGAACAGTGTGTGAGTGAATCAGTACACGTTTATATATCTTTGTGGGGACCAGAAATTAGAACGCTACCAACAGTCCTTATGGGGACAAAACGCCCGATGAGTTTGTTTTTGAGACTCATCATGTGGTTTTAGTGTCAGGGTTACAGATGGGTTAGGGTCAGGCTGAGGGTCAGCATTATGTTAATAAGATGCCCTCACTAAGATATGGAAACCAGTGTGTGTGTGTGTGTGTGAGTCACTGACCTGTATTTAAGCCTCTCTCCTCGCTGCTCGCTCTCATCAGTCACTGTGAGCCGGACGCGTGCGCACACTCGCTGTAACGCCTCATTGATCGGACTGAGATCAGTGATGCTCTCTGTAATCTGACGCTGTCGGGTTTCACTCGGGGACTAAATGTGATCGAGGACGTTGACTCTTCATCTCATTCGTGTGCTGAAACTCACCTTTTATAAATATTTCACCGTCGTTCAGACAAGAATGGACCGTCTGAACAGAAACGAGCTGTAATCTGATTCTGATCCCATGAAATCAGCACATGAACATGAACACACACTCAGCCTGCACACATTATCAAATTATAGCTGAATGAAAAACTTTCAACATTTTACTGTCTGAGGCTCAAAGTCACGGAGACGTGCAGATCTCTCCTCACATATGTGATGTTATAGATGGAGAGCTGCAGCTCTGCTAGAGCAGCTTTGCATGATTCACAGCTTAAAATAATCCTTCTTTATCTCATGCTAGGCCTCACTTCATTTCACCTCCTGTCCTGGTGGTCCTGATGATGGTGCTTTAGACGCTTTCTCTGGTCTCATCGTCTTTTTCTTCTTCTGTGGTTTCAGATAAAAACAGGAAAGACGACAGCATCAAAACCAAGCCAGAAATCTACGGTAAGCCCCACCCCCGGCCAAGCCCCGCCCCCAACTGTGCCCGCACCTGTCTCACAGCAACACCAATCCTAAAGCACAGATTTCTTCTTCTCTCCTTCCAGCTGTCCCCAAGCCTGGTGAGGGGGAGGGGTTTGAGGACAGCCCCGCCCCTTGTCCAGAGGACTACTCCCAGTTCTGCGAACACGGTATCTGTGAGATGAGACAGAACCTGCCCACCTGCAGGTAAGCCCCGCCTCTGTCCTCGTGCACCTGCCCAGGTGTGTGCGTGTGTTGTTCACACCGAGCGTTCATTCATGTTTAAACTTTGACTCAGCAGCTGAAAGAAGACCTGCGATGTTAAAAGTGGAGCCGACAAATGAACAACTAACAAAAAACTTCAGTTCTCTGAAAAAAGAAACGACAAATTCTCTCATGAAGTTTAAAACGAGAAACTGAGCTCAAGGTTTAAATGTTGGATTGATCCTCAGAGCGGATCTGAGATCGTTGAGCTTCAACAGCTTTCAACAATAAAAGTCTGACAGCTGAAACTCGGATTTTTGATTTTACTGATTTTTGTGTTTTTAAAGATTTAAAGTTTTTCTGTCAACACGAAAATCTTGATCTGTGTTCGCTGTCAGAACAAAGACAACGTCGTGTGCATGTGCGTGTGTGTCTGTGTGTGTGCGTGTGTGTGTGTGTGTGTGTGTGTGTCACTGAGGATGATCAATCACAAACATCAAGTTCTTGTTGTCAGTGTGGAGTTTTTATTTTTATTCATGAGCAATGTTCTCGACATGTTCCTGTGAAACTTCCACGCGTAACGCTGACTCTGTGTGTGTCTGTGCGTGTGTGTGTGTGTGTGTCAGGTGTGAGGATGCGTACGGGGGGCAGCAGTGTGAGCAGCTGCTGGACTTTAACATCCTGTACGTGGTGCCCAGCGGGCAGAAGCTGCACTACGTCCTCATCGCCGCCATCATCGGAGCTGTTCAGATTGCTGTCATCGTGGCCGTGGTCATGTGCTTCACCAGGTACACACACACACACAGACACACACACCTTTCAGGCTCAGTAACAGTCCTGAAGAACGGATCACATCAGGGTCCTCGCTACACACCGAGTGAGTAATGAGCCATTAAATCAGTAAACGATGATTTTTGTGGTTTCTGAAACACGAGTGCTTCCAGAATGTGTGAAATCCTTTCACCGCAGAGGAAAGTTTGGAGGTGTGTGTGTGCCAGGCTGCGAATCCTGGCTTTCAGCCCTCCAGCAGGGGGCGCTCACACCCCAGCAGCACTCAGTCATGAAGCAAAGCACCATAAAACCGTTACAGGGAGTGCAGAATTATTAGGCAAGTTGTATTTTTGAGGAATAATTTTATTATTGAACAACAACCATGTTCTCAATGAACCCAAAAAACTCATTAATATCAAAGCTGAATGTTTTTGGAAGTAGTTTTTAGTTTGTTTTTAGTTTTAGCTATTTTAGGGGGATATCTGTGTGTGCAGGTGACTATTACTGTGCAGAATTATTAGGCAACTTAACAAAAAACAAATATATACCCATTTCAATTATTTATTTTTACCAGTGAAACCAATATAACATCTCCACATTCACAAATATACATTTCTGACATTCAAAAACAAAACAAAAACAAATCAGCGACCAATATAGCCACCTTTCTTTGCAAGGACACTCAAAAGCCTGCCATCCATGGATTCTGTCAGTGTTTTGATCTGTTCACCATCAACACTGCGTGCAGCAGCAACCACAGCCTCCCAGACACTGTTCAGAGAGGTGTACTGTTTTCCCTCCTTGTAAATCTCACATTTGATGATGGACCACAGGTTCTCAATGGGGTTCAGATCAGGTGAACAAGGAGGCCATGTCATTAGTTTTTCTTCTTTTATACCCTTTCTTGCCAGCCACGCTGTGGAGTACTTGGACGCGTGTGATGGAGCATTGTCCTGCATGAAAATCATGTTTTTCTTGAAGGATGCAGACTTCTTCCTGTACCACTGCTTGAAGAAGGTGTCTTCCAGAAACTGGCAGTAGGACTGGGAGTTGAGCTTGACTCCATCCTCAACCCGAAAAGGCCCCACAAGCTCATCTTTGATGATACCAGCCCAAACCAGTACTCCACCTCCACCTTGCTGGCGTCTGAGTCGGACTGGAGCTCTCTGCCCTTTACCAATCCAGCCACGGGCCCATCCATCTGGCCCATCAAGACTCACTCTCATTTCATCAGTCCATAAAACCTTAGAAAAATCAGTCTTGAGATATTTCTTGGCCCAGTCTTGACGTTTCAGCTTGTGTGTCTTGTTCAGTGGTGGTCGTCTTTCAGCCTTTCTTACCTTGGCCATGTCTCTGAGTATTGCACACCTTGTGCTTTTGGGCACTCCAGTGATGTTGCAGCTCTGAAATATGGCCAAACTGGTGGCAAGTGGCATCTTGGCAGCTGCACGCTTGACTTTTCTCAGTTCATGGGCAGTTATTTTGCGCCTTGGTTTTTCCACACGCTTCTTGCGACCCTGTTGACTATTTTGAATGAAACGCTTGATTGTTCGATGATCACGCTTCAGAAGCTTTGCAATTTTGAGACTGCTGCATCCCTCTGCAAGATATCTCACTATTTTTGACTTTTCTGAGCCTGTCAAGTCCTTCTTTTGACCCATTTTGCCAAAGGAAAGGACGTTGCCTAATAATTGTGCACACCTGATATAGGGTGTTGATGTCATTAGACCACACCCCTTCTCATTACAGAGATGCACATCACCTAATATGCTTAATTGGTAGTAGGCTTTCGAGCCTATACAGCTTGGAGTAAGACAACATGCATGAAGAGGATGATGTGGACAAAATACTCATTTGCCTAATAATTCTGCACTCCCTGTAATGAGCAGAGTTTCACCACCAGCCGTCCAGAGCTGTGAAGAAAAAACAAACTGGCACGTCTGAGAAACAGATCCGGTATTATTTTATAAAAATTGGCTCCTCCAGCAGACGTGGTTCAAGTCTGTCAGGTTCAAAGTGCCGCCCAGACGTGCAGACCACGTCTCCACATGCAGTCCTGATACGCTCCTGCTGAAACCAGCACCAGGCCCACCTTTTTCTCCTTTGGTGGTGAGTGATGGAGAAACATCAGCAGGCTGCCTGTGATGCCTCCACGTGCTCAGCCGCTTCATCGCTTTACCTCACGCTGTAAAAAACGTTATCAGCACAGAACACCAGTGCTGACGTGATTTCACTTAAAGTGAGGCAGACATTTTCCAATAAAAAAACATCTAACAGTCAATAACTGGACCTCTGAAAGCCTGGAGTTTATCCCCATCCCACATCTAATAGAATAGAATAGAACAGCGCTTTATTGTCATTGTACACAAAGAGAAGAGGTGACAGAGGTTTTTGTAGTTTTGCACACACCAGGAATCTGCAGGGTCACTGCTGTAAGAGAAACACTCCTATTGGCGGTTAAAGATGATCACATGATCTAACTTTACATTAGCTGGGAAGCTGGGAAATGAAAATATTCCCGATCAGCTTGATTAGTTTTTTCTTCTCCGCGTCACCGCCCGACCCCTCAGAGTTACAGGGGGCACGTGAAGCAGATCATTGTTACATTTACTGATAAAAGCTGAGTGTAATGTTGATGTTGACGTGCACTTCCTGTTGTGTCCTACAGGCGGTGCAACAAGACAAAGCGTGGTCGGAGGCAGAAGCAGCATCTCGGGCACTTCCCGTCAGGAACGTCGTCCCGGATGATGTAGCTGCTCTTTCTTTTTTCAATGATTTTTTTAATTTTCCATCTTGTTTTTTATAAAATTCGACAAGTCCGACCTTTCGTACCACAGACTGCATTTTTGATATCTCGACTTTTTGGTGCCTCTTCTTATTTTCCCTCGTTTTTTGGAATAACCCGACATTACTGAGGGGCCTTATTTTCCACCTTTCATTCCTTTGGCTTCCCGTCTGCAGGTGGTTTTCAGTTTGTGGAGACGCGGCCGTGCTGCTGCCGTCCTCTCAGACTCTGAAACACTGTGGAAACTTTATTTCTCTGATTGTATCGTCGCTCCGGACGTCCACACCGCAAACAGTGACGATTGTCTCAGTTTTCGCCCGGTGAGACGCACAGCAGGAGCGCCTCCTTTTTAGTTTTTCGGCCACGTTAGAGCCCATTCCTGCTACAGCTGCGCTTCTCGTCCGTCTTCCTCCCGCCCACACAGCGACCCTCATCCTGATTGGCTCTGGTGTGCACGCACGTGCTGATCTGTGGATTCATCTCTGCTGAAACATGTCCACCTTTGTGGCGTTCGTGCCACATATTAATGACCTGACGGGAGATTCGACCCAACGCACATTAGGTGGAACCCAGAAAACGAGGCGAGCCGATCGGAGTCGGCACTAATGGAAGAAGAGCTTCTGGTCACGTGATTTCCAGCTGCTGTGAACACTCGGACTGAAACTACACACTCGAAATGTCCTGAAGTGATGAGGTGCAGGAGCAGCTAAAGCCATGGCTGGAAGAACTGTTCTGAAGTGAAGTGGTCATGTGACTGAAGCTGTCACATGACCGTTTCACTGCGAATTAATTTTTTGTTAAATCTTTGTTCTGTGATTGGCTGAATTTGTTCATTAAAGCTGTAAAACATGGACGTAGCTACTATGAACTGCATGCTCATCGGCTAACGACTTGTGATTGATGCCAGCCAATGAGCATGCAGTTCCCTTCCACATATAATCCTCCTTTTAGAAATGTGGCGTAAATGAGATTTACAAAACAGTCAGTTCATTTTTATTTAGTGACCGAGCAGGAGAGTCTTACAGAGGTCAAAGGTCAGACAAGGCCTTTGTAGCAGCAGCTGTCGCCATCTGGTGGCCTTTAGATAGAATCCAGGTTTATTCATTTTTCTGAGCAGGAAGCTGGAAGCTGCGTCCATGTTTTCTGCTGTCTGTGAAGGACGCTTTAATAATCCAGACATTTGGCATCATATCGTCATGACAACATGGACTAAAATGGGGAGAACTGGGAGACAGAACTAACAGGACTCGGGTGTGGAGGTTTTCACTCAGACTGCTCGGTTAATTAGACCAAAGCAGCTTTTAAAATTCAGTCAAAACTGTGAATCTTCCCTAAAAATGTTATTTTCTTATCAGCTTCATATCAGCGTTTATCTGGAAATATGGTTCCCAGTCAGATCTGTGTGCGCCACGTTTCTATCCTTTTAAATCTTCTCTGTGAAAGCGACAGACGTGATGAAGAAGAGCTGTTCTGCTCATACTGCCCCTCAGCAGGCTTCCTGACTTTGGCCAATCGGAAAAAGAAACAAAAAGGAGGCCTTGAAGGGAAAGCAGCTGATTTCAGCTGGAGGCAGCGAGGCTCTGCATGAAGGGCAGAATCAGATAAATGAGGATGATTTTGAACTGTGAATCATGCAAAGCTATGCTGGCGGTGTAATAACAAACAGGTGGAGCTGGAAAGGAGCAGAAGAAACCCACTTTGAAGGTTTAATGAACGCGTGTTGTGGACGTTGCCATGTTGAGAATTCCCATGATGCACTGCTGCTCACGTTTGGCCAACTTCTCTTGTTTTTCTTTGTTTACTTTGTCACGCATGTGTTGTACCGCCTTAACTGTCCAGGGGGCGCTGTGCAGCGGGACTACAGGATTATCAGGGACCACCGGAGCCCCGTGCCCCTCAGATATGAGCCGACTCGTATCTCAGGCGTGTTTTTTGTTTTTAACTTTGTGCTACGTCTCACAGGGTCAAACGTCACGTCTCCTTAGAGAAACTTTCTTTAAACACTTTTTGTATTTGTTACAATGAGATCCACCTGAAAACCAAAATGCTGTTTTTTCTACTGCTTAAAAATAATAATGAGGTACAAGCTGACATGTACAGGTTGCTATGCTAATTATTTTATTGCCTAATTTTCAGATGACGCCATTCCGGAAATGGATTCCAATGTTTGTGTGTTTGGACAAGCTGGCGATAATTTAAAGGACCTCGTCAAGCTTTTTATCTTCATTCTGATTCGTAACGATGGTACCACGTGTCCGTGTTGGTTGTTTTGTTGTGTTAGAAGGAGTAGGCCGATAAGCTGGGCTCGGGTTCGCCTCGCGCGCCGCTGCCCTGAGGTGAACTGCCACGGTCTTGGTGGCGCTTGTCGCAGGGAACGGGCCAGATGTTGCTGTAGATGTTGATCCTGCATGAACCGTGAAGTTGTTGTTTAGACTGTGCTGTAGCTGAATTAGCATTAAATTATGATGTTTGAACCTCTGCGTCTTCATGTGTCTGTTTTCTGAGCCGGCCTCTTAATAAAGCTTCACACAAACATCTGGACCTGTTTTCACAGCTGATACTGATCCATGTTTAAACACCTGGAGGTATGAATGCACTGGCTGCAGTCTTTCCTAATGCCCAGCAGGGGGCAGTGGTGACGGGTCAATAATCTGTCCCTCAGTTTCTCACTCGCTCATCATCACAACAATCTGAATATTTGATGGAAATAAATCCTGAAAATAGTTTCTGATGGTCAAAGGCCTCAAACACAGTGCTCATTAAAGACAATCATATCCATGATGTTATTATTTGATTCATTTGATTATAACGTTATTAAGTAAAAGTGCATTCAAACTGTGCTTCAGCAGATTCCAGTCCGTGATAAGGCCGCTGAATTTTAGTCTAAAAATGCCTCAGAGTGTTTTAACTATAATCTTTGAACTATTTAAAGATTACATATAAATATGGGTATGACAGTGCGACAGCATGAATAAAGTCTAAATGAGCGTCTGAAGACGTGCTGCCGAGTGAAGAAGCCGAACACGTGGACAGCACAGCGAGGATGCTCTGAATCTGAAATGTAAAACTGAAGTGGGCTCTCGGGTGATTCCACGTCCTGGATCTCAGCCGGCCGCATGGATGCAGCAGAGACCCCGACGAGTCCGCTTCATCCGCAGCTGTAACAGTCAGTGACGCTTCAGGTGGAGCACCTCAGCGAGCTGAAAGTCCGCCATGTTGGACCCGTCGATTATCGTGTAGCCTGACCAGCGAGGCTCCAGAACACAGCGCTTCCTGCTGTATGAATGGTTTCCCAGCCTCTCGTCAGGGCTTCAGCTTATTTATGACCCGTGCTAAGAAGGAGCCGGACAGAACAACAGTTCTTCAGGTTTCCGAAGGCCTTCCAGGTTCTTTGAACATTGGCCAGTTTCTCACCATTTTTCCGGTCCTTCTACCTAACGATTTTCAGAGGTTCCAAGCTGCACATCTGCTCCAGCCTGAACCTCGAGCTGGGCCGGTGGCAGGTTTCAAACTCCTTCCTATCTCATCTCAAGTGTTTTTACTTCACATTAAATTTTGACACCTTTGAGAGGTGAAAACCAAGCGCGCCCAGTGGCTGATGAAGGCTTCGTGTCTTCTGCAGGGAGGTGCGGTTAAATATAGCAGTGATGGCAGGATAATTATAGGCAGCAGCTGGTGGAGGGCTTTCAGACAGCGGGGAGTCCCCTTCTGTCTTCACCTGATTCTGGCCCACCTCCCCTCATTCTCTGTTTTCTTCTGGAAGGTTAGAGTAATGATGGGTTGCATGTCAGAGCTTTGAACGCTCTTCTTTCTTTTTTGGTGAGGTCGGGCTACGATTGGAAAGGGTTCAGAAGCAGGAGCTGGATTATGTTTCCGATCTTTGTATGTTCACAGATGTTAACAGAAAATCAGAAAGTTCAGACCACCAATGATTATGAGTGGTTTTACTTCATCCTGCTGAACCTTACCGAACAAGATGCCATGAAACAGACGTCGTCTTGATGGCAGCATGTTTCTGTTAAACCTGCATTAGCCTTTACAGCTTTACAAGTTACTACCACCATGTGAACCACGCCTAATTTCTTTAAACTCCACCGTTTTCAGAGGAAGGGCTTTTGGGTTTGTTGAACCACTACATCTGACCTATGAATCTTTCAGGGAGAAGAAGACTCCTAATTCAAGAAATGAACCAGTGTTGTGTCCTAACATAACAGATGACTAACCAAAGAGCCGAGTTTTGTATCTTTAAGCTCAAAAGCAGGTCACAAACAAAACATTTGTTTTGTTTTTCATTTTTAAATGGACATAAAATAGTATTTTTGCACCAACAAGGTGACTCCCAAAGAGCTGTTGGCTGGAAACTTGGCATATGGCGTGCAGTGTATCCTACTCTGAGAAAACTGTACAGAAGAAGAAGTGCAAGGCCTTCAGCTGCAGGTCAGTCAGTGGTGTTGGAGATCTTTGATAAACTGATGAATTATGAACTCAGAAAAGTTACATCAGAATCTGAGCCACCATTCAGGAACATCTGGAGACATCTGATTATCAGCAGCTTCATGTTTCAGCATGATACTGATCCAAACACACTGCCAGTGCAGTGAAAGCACATCTGGATAGAAACAGACAGAGGAACTCTGTCAGTCATGAACTGACCTCCCCAGAGCCGGACGCCAGCATGACTGAAGTGGTAACCTGACAGAGTTCAGACTGAGCTGAAGAATAAAGGTGTTCATAAAGAATACTGACTTTTAAGCATCAAGGTAGAATTACTACAAACTCTGTTTTTGCCTTAGATACTATTTTTCCGTGTATGCTTGCATGTTTGCAATAAATCACTGCATTTATTTCCCATTTTTCCTAAAGTAAATGTCCAAACATTTCCATAAGTGTTTCCTCTTCCTTCTTCCCTTTGTCATTTTATCAAGAATTCCCCGCTCGACCTCTCTAGGATCATCTTTTTATTCACTATCATCGCAGTAATTAGCCGCAGTTGTCAGACTGTCAACCAAGTATATGTCTGTACCTGGAAGACTCAAGCTGAACTTCTAGGAAGACCAGTATGTTACTGCTAACTTATGGGTTTAGTGGGCAAGCTGGACCATTAAGCACAGGTGGTGGTTTTGCAAACATTGTGATAAATTAGCTAACTGGCAAAGGCTACATGCTATGTGCTAACTGTAGGTGCCAGCTACAACTCAGTGGGTGACATCAGATTATAACATGAATGAAAAAGAATATATCTGTGGTTCTGTTGGGCCGGTTCAAACTTTAGCTTTGTAAGAGTTTAATACAGTAAAGCAGAAACTCCGGCACCCAGACGAGTGTAACTGAACCTATCAAGAAGTATTAAGTGTTATAAAACAACAATACTAAGTGTTTCTGCCTCCTGTCACAGTTTGATCGTGCCTCTGCGTTCCCACTGAACACTTCTTTATGCTCCTACTAAAATCTGGCATTTGAAAATTAGCATGTGAGATAGCAGAGCTTGACATGATTTTAAAATGTGTTCACTTTGACTGAAAGTTAACTCAGCCTATCACAACGTGATGTTGACTGCTTGCTCCTCCCATCTCTTGCTCCACGTCCTTATCCAAACTTGGACTACCCGGCTCAAGTCAAGAACAAAGATGGCAGTGAAGGCGAGTGTTAGCATCATGAATGCTCATTTGGAGGCCTGGGGTGCCAAAAACGTCAAACCTGGAGGGAGGGATTAAGACAGAACAAGTGAAAAGGTGATGGGGGATAGATGGATGTGGGGAAATAGATGGGAGGGGGTTTCCATTCCTTTTAATATGCTCACGTCCCAAAGAAGCACAGGGAGTCACTTTACCCTCGCTGTATTTTTAGCAGCCGAGAACACAGAGAGAAGCTGGGATCCATGTCACTCTTTATCTCTCTCGCTCATTAACACATGCATTCCCGTAATATCCATTTCCACTTAAAAATCCTCTGATTGATGGAAAGTTTTGGCTAGTTCGGTGTTCCTCAGGGCCTCAACGTGACTTACCAAGTCAGATCAACGTGATCCTCACTGCTCTGTAACGTCTCACAGTCTGGGTGCATTTAAACTGCAGCTATGATACTGACTAAAGAGGATTTTAGCTCCGATCCACCTCCCCCTTTAACGCTCCCACTGCATTTTAGCTCATCTCTTTTTAGCCTCCCTCCGTCCCTCCTCTTGACTCCGATCACCCCCACCCCCTCCCTTTCTCTCCCAGTAGGGTGGAGTCTATGAGTTGATCTGAACAGTTTCAGGGTCACCCTCCAGTCGTAGAGGGGTGATCTGGTCCTCCTGTCCTCCTGCTTTCTTTAATTTTCCTTTCTGAGGTCTTCCTTTGGATATTCCCAGTGTTTCGACAGTCATCCTCAAATTCATATCTTTGTTCTTCACATCTTTCAAATTTCACTCTTAACTGGAGTACATTTTACTGGAGTTTGCCTGTCCAAGTCATCCTCCTCTTCCTCATTACTTTGTTCCTTTTATCTCTGGATCACTGGACACAAACAGTCGATCGACCAAGCAACGAGAATATTACCAGCAAACCAAGCAGCAAGAATGACCGATAAACCGGGGATGACGACTGGTGGCGGAGATGATGCGGGTAGCATCATGGCGTTGCTGGAACGCGTGGCGGGCCTCATGGACAGCGTCCAGGTCACACAGCAGCGCATGGAGGAGCGTCAGCTTGAGCTGGAGAGCACGGTCAAAACCATCCAGGCCGACGTTGTCAAACTGACCAATGAGCACGCCAACACCAGCTCTACCGTCGACCGGCTGCTGGAGAAAACACGGAAGGTCAGCCGGCACATCAAGGATGTCAGGGTGCGTGTGGAGAACCAGAACATCAGGGTCAAGAAGGTGGAGGCCACTCAGGGTGACCTCCTCGCCAAGAACAAGTTCAGGGTGGTCATTTATCAGGTAAGACTCTCACACGTTCTCTGTATCAGAAAGTTCTTGTTCTTAATATGCTTCATGGATCAAGGAATGTTGGAAACAGTCCTTCTGGACATCCAACCAAGGGATTACTGACGTAGTTCTTCTTGTTTGAAGATCAGTGGATGGTTGATTCAGTAGATCTGAAATGACAAACCCAAACTAAACAAATTAACCCTGAAAACTAAACTGGATCCAAGCGGGCATATCAGCAGTTGTCAACAGTCAACACCAGCAAAACCAATTCCAATAATAAAGATATAATTTGGAGCTACCAGCCCGGGGGACTGGATTAGCCTCTGTCACTGTTCTGTGTCTAAAGGTGGCCTGGTGAAATGCTCCTACCATACAGCACCAGTGCAGTTAGCATTGTTTTATCAGCACAAAAAATCCTAAATCTTAGAAAGAGGACTTTCTTTTATTTCTTTATTAAGAAGCCAGAGTAATGGATTGGCTCACTTTGGGGTTCTGTGGGGTTTGAGCCTCTGCATCATTGTTTATTTAGTCCACAGTATTCCTGGCAGCCGGTTTCATCGGGGGACAAACTGAACTTTTGGACTGTAGAAGTTAATAAGGCCAGCTGGTGTTTGACGAATGATGACTGTAAAGGTGGATCCAGCTGGTTTATGTCTAAAATAGGCATTCGCTCACCTCCAGGTCTTTAATTCCAAGAAAAGTCAGAGGATGTTTTTATGAAGTACACAAACTGTTGATGGGCGGTGGTCACTGATGTTAAACTCAAAGTGAGCTGCAGTTGTGATCTTTACTGGAGTTTAACATGACTGTTGTGTTCTTTGAGAACATGTTTGTGACCACCTCGTTTTGTTTTTATGTCACTGTTGATTCACATCTGAGTTCTTTTAAGATTCACACCAGCCGATGAAAGTCTCAGTCTCAACCTCTGAGGTTTGAAATAGCAACAAGCACACCGGGATTCATTTTACTTCTTTGGCCTTCACAGTTAGCAGCTGCCAGCATGACAGTGACGCGATTATTTTAGCCCTGGATAAGCTTCAGTGTGCTGAAAGGTTACCGCACAGACCTGAAGCTCACAGCAAGTCATGTACTTTAGAAAACTAAAGTAAAAGAGGACTGATTTCAGACTTGTGTGCAGCTCACGTATTATTGATTTCAGATTATCATTATTATTATTAACAGTTATAAAAAGATTATTTTTTATCTTTTTATAACTGAGAATTTTTACACACAGACGAGCTGTTAAACCAGCAACGCTCAAAGATGCAAACACACATTTGTGAATTTTATGCAATAAAGAGACACTGATGCTTCGTAACACAATGAAACCTAATTTCATCAAAGAGCATTGCTTTTAGTTCACTGTGTGAAGAATCAGCTGATTTAAGCACTTGTTAAACATTAAAACATTCACTTTAAGTGACGCAGTGAATTTAGCATTCAAGTTAGCATGTAAGCTAGTGCGGTGACTGCAGGGCGTGGTTCTGTTACTGCGTCAGGTTGCAGTCCCGTCAGTGAGGCCACACAGAAATACAAACATCACGCCGTGTGGGATGGAAGCAGAAATAGGAAAGACTTCCATGTTTGTTTACGTTTTGTGAATTTTCACATCAACTCGAGATGTTTTCAGATCCTGTGACGCTACGTTCTCGGTTCTTAGACGAACGCTGACGTTTGGTAGTTGTGCTCATCCTGAAGCTCTCAGAGACTTAATGAGTGATGATCACACTCTGTACTGTAAGTGACTGAGCCAGCTGACTGCTGACAAACCAGGTTATTCTGAGTCTGCAGCTCCTCCATCTCCTAATATAGTTGTCTGCCCTCCCTCACTCTCTCTCTGGCTATGAATCATTTCATTAGCTGCTGCCTGCTCCCAGTTAGACTGATGGAGGAAATCCTCCCAGTGGAAGCAAAAGCTGTGGGGACTCAGCACACAACCCATGTCAGGAGGTCAGATGGGCTCATAGCCTTCGACCCTCCATATTTGGCCCTCGCTCCTGCAGTCTGGCAGAGCAGAGAGGTCCCCGAGTTTCCTTTTTTAACCACAAAGAATGAGTCAAATGGTTAAACTGTTTGCTGTTGGACGAGTCCATCCAGCTCGGGTTTCAGTCCTGGTCTCAGTTCAGGAAAGATGACCTCAGAAAGCTGCACACGGTCACTGCTGTGTGTTCAGCATCAAACAGCCTCACAGTTGGTTTGTGCACAGATGAACCTGACGACAGCAGGATGATCAGAGCGATTTAGAGGCTGATTTTTTACCGTTCATTAGCTGCTTCCTGCTGTGAAGCTCAGCTCTGAGTGTGCTGTGTTCATCAGAGCTGTGGAAATGTCATGTGGAAATGTCAGCTCAAACATATCAGGTGTCACATCTGTGATGCTTCTGTTAGCATGCTAACTACAAGTTAAGTAACAGGTTCATTTGGGTTTAACTGCAGGATTATTCAGATTATTCAGACAAATAAGTCAAAGATGTCTGAGCAGATTGGGAACAGAAACATTAAAAAATGACGTGAAAAACACTTTTTACAACATCAAACAGACTGATGAGGAATAAACAGTGTGACGGCAATAACAGTGTAACTGATTAAAGTCGACCAAATGTAAAAGCTGAATATAAAAAGAGTTTTCAGAATCTGAACATTTTGTAACATCAGTTCAGCTTTGATGTTTGTTTCAAACCATCCATAAGTAATCAGATTGGATTCCATGTTTCATGGATCATGTTGCTGATTAGATTCATTTCCATGTGATCTGCATTCAGTGAACGCCGACATTCCAAAGTAACTTGAGCCCAACGTTTATGGATCCCATCGTCAAAGTATGAACTTCAGCTTCCTGAGACGACAGGATGGCGGCTCGGATTTCCTGATCGGCTCTTTTCCGCTCTGGTGTCCAAACTGCTGCACATGATGCTCACAGCACATCTACATCTAATTCACTGCAGATCAACATTATAAACAGTCTCATCTGGACTGTTTTCATTGAGTTGATTGAACTGCAGGCTGGTTTAAGCAGCACACCTGCTGCTGGTGTTTGCTAGGCTGTGGGGTCAGACTGCAGGTTTACTGGGCAGCTCCCAGTATGAATGAGTGGGACTGTGGAGCTGTAGCTTCACTCTCTGCTGTTCTGCGTAACCTGATCTCAGAGTTACAGACAGATGCACGGCGTGACGCAGCCTGGAGCTGAAAGCGATCCCGTGTTGCTCTGCGCTGCTAGCTGATATTAGCTTCCTGCAGGCGAGCGCTGAGCTGCAGAAACAGGTGCTGCAGGTTATTTCTGGATGCAGGATCACAGCCCAGCACAAGTCTGCATGACACACTTCAGACAAAGACACAATTACATCTGACATCACTGCTGAACTTTGTCCACCAAAAAAAATGGACCATTGAATCGGTTTGTTTTCAAGCTTGTTCTTTGCTCTCTCTCTCTGTTTCTCAGGGTGACCAGGAGGTGAAATCCGTCGCCCCGGGAAACGAGCCAGAGGAGCCCAGCAGCAGCGGGGCCCGGGCCAGTGCCGAGGTGGAGCCCGACAAGTTCGAGCTCCCTCCAGAGTCGGACGAGGAGTACATGGTGGTGGAGGAGGCCGACTCCTCGGCAGCCAGCCGCATAAAGAAGACGGGGCTGACGCGCATCGAGAGCTTCAAAGCCACCTTCTCCAAGGAGAACATGAGCAAGACCCGTGAGAACCTGGGCACCAAGGTGAACAAACTCGGCGAGCGCATCGTGACGGCCGAGAGGCGCGAGAAGATCCGCCAGTCCGGCGAAAGGCTGAAGCAGTCGGGAGAGAAGCTGAAGGACACCATCACCAAGAGTGTCCCAGCCAAGCTCAACCTGAAGAAGGAGAGGACTGTGGCAGAGGGCCAGGAGGGAGCCGAGGGCGTCACAGAAGGAGCTCTGCCCGTCCCTCCTCCCAAGGGCCGCAAGTCCAGCCCTCACGCCGCCAGGCCGGCCGAAGACGAGGGCAGAGCGGAGGGATCTGAGGTGCCGATGTACGACATGAAGCAGCTGTCCTAAAACCAGATCTGCGCCCTTTCTTTGGACTTCTGAGACACACTGAGAGGAAGGTTTTTGGGTAGCTGTACAAGAATAAATGATTCATTAAAAAATAAAATAAAGATTATTTTGTGTTGAACACTTGAAGGAAGCGAGCAGAGAACAGATCCAATCAGACTGAACATCAAACCCGGCTCCTGAGAGCAAGTGTGCTTCCGGACATTTACCATCAAATCCCGAGTGAAGTTATTTTTCGGTCTCATGTTCAATAAACAGTGAGCTGGGAAAACTGAAGAACAGACTTCAGACGTTCCCTGCAGAGTTTCTGCTGCTCGGTCGTCTGCATGTTGCTGAGACTGAGCTGATGATGAAGCTGTGATGGGTTTATGGCACGTTTGGTTCTGGAGAAGAGTTTTACTGTCGGTGCAGGTGAAATGATCAGAGGTTACAGCCTCTGGCACTGGTTAAAGTGGAGGCAGCGATCAGGACGGCTGAGCAGCAGAGGTCTCGAGGGTCCTAAAGTGTAAAAGCATCAGTGTTAGTAACACAAAGATCACAGAATGGGATCATCCACACAACACTAACATCTAAATCCACAGCAGGAACTCTTCCAGTGTCCTGAAAAATCTGCGATGCTGAGATTAAAATCTGTCTGCTCATCTTAATGCAACATTTACTAAAGTCTGGTAGAAGTTTTACTGATTTCCAGTCACTTAGCAGACGTGTGGATAGGTGGTGGGTTGTAGAGCAGACTGAAAGCTTTAAGTTCATCCTCTGATTAAAAACAAATACAGGAAGTATAACCCTGGTGTAAGACAGGAAACAGCAACACGGCAGCCATCTTTTTCCTCCCATGATGACCAGTGTCCCAGCAGAAGCTGGGGTTTGTTAGATCCTGTTCGATCCAGAGGAAACAGGCTGAAAGAGTCGATTGGGGGGATCATGGTTTTATTATGTGCTCGTTATGATTGAAGCTCTGGTTGTGTGTTAGAGACAGAACCTGCAGATTCCTCCACTCTGCCTCCTCCTCTGCAGGAATCGGCCTCTTGGCTGGTTTTATTCACCAACGTGAATAAAAGCATCAAACTCATCCAAGTTCATTGTGAAAAGCCTGAAAATGGAGGAATAAATCTGTCAGTTACCGTATAAAGTTTGAGTTTGTCAGTGTTTTACATGGAGACGCTCGTCAGATGTTGAATGTTTAGCATGAATGTTCCACATCTGGAGAAACCTTCGAGATTAAAGCCAGTGAAAAGTGAAGAGTTTCTGCAGCAGCCGCACTTCCTGCAAATCTGTTCTTTCAAAATAAAGTGAAGAGTCTAAAATTATACTCACGACAGGTTTAAAGGTGGTCACATGGTTTTAGTGGAATGCCTACGTGGGCGCGTCCGAGTGATTTTGACTCAGATTCGTGCAGCGTGGAGCAGTAAACACTTGCTTTTGTTCATCTGGACTCATGAATGATTCCAGTTAGCACATTTCCAGCCAATGAAACGTAACTACAGATGAAGACAAACACATTTCAGCTGCCTGACTCTCGAGTGTGGCTGCACGCTCCCATTTTCAGTCTGTTTTAGTTTTCAGTTTAGAGGAACGCTGCAAACTCACACAAACTTCTTTCTTGTGAGGTTTTGTTGGCAGACTGATAAAAGCAGCAGCAGCTGGTGTTTGATGAGCAGACGTGTGTTTCCTGTTCTGTAATAATCAGCTTGTTACCATCACATAGTGAACTCAGCCGTGACCAATGAGGCCGTCCTCGTGCGGTTCTCTGGTGCTGATTCTGACTGTGACCTTCACCTCTGCAGGGTCGCCTCTGCTCCTGGCTGAGCTCGTCAAAATAAAAGCTTCTTCATTTCTGTGGCTGAAGAGGAGTCTGCTCTTCTTCACCAACAGGAAGTGAAACATTTCTCACTGATTCTGAAATCTTCACTTTTCTCACAAATTCACAGTAACACACACACACGGTTGTGTTTTCATATCCTTGTGGGGACATCTATTTGACATCATGCTCTCCTCAGCCTTTTACTCTAACCATTAAGACTGAATGCCTAACCCTGACCCGACTGTCCCGGACACTAAAACCACATCCTGAGTCCCAAAAATGTCTTCAAACTTGTGGGGACGGGCATTTTGGTCCCCACAAAGACATGTAAACATGCACACACACACACACACACAGGCATTAATGACCTCACAGGTTCAAGTTTGGGGCTTTTAGCATCTTTGTGTGTCGGTCAGATTTAATTCACTCTTGTTTTGAGGTTTTGTGCCTTTTTGTTTCATTCTTTGTGCGTTTATTTTCTCTTTAAGCCTTTCAGGACTCGTGCTGTCGGCTTTTTCCTGCTGTGTTATTAGTATTTTTAATTTCTAAACTTCTTCTAAAAGAAGGACCGATGGAACATTTATGTGAAAATAAACATGATCATTTAATGTTTTTGTCAATCATTAAAAAATAAATCCTGGTCTTTCATTTTGCTGCTGCATTGTTCACAGAAACACAGAAACACATGTTTTCCTGTTTGTTTCTGTTTGTGTGTTTTGCCTGTTTAGCGCTGCTGAGCAGGAAAACCCAGACGAACCTCTTAAGTAAATGTTTGAGTCACTTTGGGTCTGAACTGTAAAAAACTGCAGACTGAAACAGATTTGAAGGCATCACAGGAACAGCCTCACATTCAAAACATGAAAGACAGGACTTTTATTTTGAAACACTCAGGAAATGACATATAGAAAGTTTTTTAATTAAAGCAAATTATTATTTTATGCATTAAGTTCATACAACCACCGAAACTGAGATGATCCTCACATCAGCTTTACTGTGTGAGGTCACATACAAAATCATTAATGTTACTATTATTACTATTATTATTATTATTATTATTATTATTATTATTATTATTAGAGACTTGCAGAGAGAAGAGGTGGAAACATTTTGATTTTCATAAATCTAACAGACTAAAAACCTACAAACATGTTTGGTGCTGAAGAAAAATGGAAACTATCAGAACATCAGAATAAAAAAGCTCAAACTGAAACTGTGGGGAGGTCTGAGTGAGACGCAGCAGAGCCCCACGGTGAGTGTCTGTCCGTGTCTGTGGAACAACAACGTTTGGATCACTTGCAGTCGCAGAGCAGCGCGGCGCCTCGCAGCGTCCAGCGCTCGGCCGGCTGCACGCTCCTCAGCTGCAGGGAGAAGATGAAGTTCAGGTCGGTGCGTCGAGGCTTCTTGTAGACGGGACACGAGTACAGGCCGACCGCCCCCCCGCCGCCAGGGGGACGCTTACTGTCGGCCATGTTGGCTGAGCTGACGGCGAAGACGTGGACCACAGGGAGGGGGGTGAAGAGGACCTGGGGGGCCGAGACAAACTTATTATTACTGAGCAAAAACAAAAATACTTTGATTTCATTTAGTTCCTAAATTTTAGTTTAGATTTAGTTTCTAAATCAATTAATAATTCATCATTTTTCATTAGATTAATCTTTTAAAAACTCTTAAAATGTTTTTATGTTAATTTACAAAAAAATACAGAAACAGTAAAACGTTGGACTTTTGAACACTGAAGTTTTTTTAAAGCTTCAGTTTATTATTTTAATTTAAGTAAAAAAACACTGATTTTAAAAAGACAAACTTTGGGCGGAGCCTCAGCGAGTTTGGCGCCACGTCTGTCCCATCCCGCTCCATCCAGAAAGAGACCATAGATATAGACTCCACCCACATCTTCAGGGGGCGGAGCTGAGACGTCCTCCCTCATCATCTTGGTGACATCGTTGCTAAGGGTGACCGTGTCCAAGGCCCAGCCCCTGGACAGGTTGGAGCGTGTCGTCTCCTGGCGCATGGCGGTCAGGAAACCCTAAAGAAACAAAAAACATTCGGAAAGAAAACTGAAGAATTCCAAAAATCCAGATTTCCGGAACAACGAACAAACCTGCGGGTTGAAGAAGCCGGTGAGCCAGAACTGGTTGGGCCGGCCGGCGCTGATCCACGCGCTGAGCTGCTGGTTCCTCTCCAGCAGCTCGCTGAACCAGAAGCCGAGCGTGGCCGACGGCCAGCTGAGCCTCAGCCACAGGCGCGGGATCCGAGCATCGAACATGCTGTCGAGGGCGTCGCGCAGGTCTTCAGACATGATGATGGTCCCTGCAACGACGGGAACACGAGTCAGATCGAGCCTCAGTGAACGTGTGTGTGTGTGTGTGTGACTGACCATCGATGGCCAGTCTGAGGTCAGTGAGCGTGCTCCGTACGCCGCTGATGACACGCTGCATTCGGTCCAACTCCTGTCGGAGGAAGATGTTCATTGGCTGAAGAGGACCCATCTTCCGGAGTTGACCTTTGACCTTCAAAACACACAGAGACGTCATGTTTCTCCAGAGGACTCATGAACGTGTTCGTGTTTGATGGTTCAGAGATGCTCTGCCAGATTCTGCTGATGATTTAAAGTCTGAATTCATCTAAAAGAATCAGGCGCTGACAAATCTGCTGTCTGAAATCTGTTCACTCGTTTCCATCATTCACTGGGCGACGGTCGGGGTTAGCAGCCGGGCTCTAGAGTACAACCACACTGTGCTTTATTGTCATATTTATCTCTGCATTCTTTTTCAATTCCTGTCAAAGTTCAATAATGTTAGCTTAGCATAAACATTAGAAACAGGAAACAGCTACCCTGGCTCGGTCCAAACGTACCCATATCTGCTCACCTGCATCTCTGACACTCGTGTATTAGCACACTGTTTGTTTGAGCTGCACAGAGCTGCATGTGTTTCTTGAGCCTAACAAAGCTGCTTTGAACATGAGCACATTTTTGTTTTTAACTTGGCAGCTTGTTGCTTACACAGCAGCTCAGCTGTTTCCAGTATTCATGCTAAGCTAAGCTAGCTGGCGGCTGATTGGTGGGACTGATTGGTGGGATTGTGTTCTTCGTCGAGTTTTGGGTCGGCCGTTCGGTGCTAAACAAACACCTCGTGTGGGATGTAGTCAGGTGGCAGCTTCTCCAGCATCTCATTGGCTAGTCTCTGCACGCTGGCCTCCCTGGTCTCCCCGGCCCCGCCTCCGGTGTCCTTCGGTTGGATGTTGATTATGGTGCTCAGCGTGTCATTCGCCAGGTTGGTCTGGTAGGTGATGTCAGCGTTGGGGTGGAGTCCAAACACCTGCAAACAGGAGAAATGTGACATGTGACTGGGCTAGTACTGCCTCAGTGTGGACGCGTCCCGTCTCTGAGCGTGCTCGGACCTCCGGTGAGTCGACCAGCGGCAGCCCCTCGATGTGCTGCAGGACCTCCTGGATGCTCTTGGCATTGGCAGGGATGCTGTAGCCCTTAAAGAAGCAGAAAGCTTCACTGAAGGTGCTCTCACTGAACCAGACACGCGTGAACGTGTTGAGGAGCCGTTTGTCCAAGTCATCTGTCACCCGACCGCCATACTGGACTTCACCTGGAGAGCAGACGTGAAGAAAGAGTCAGGAAGATTTCTGGAGAACTGGAGGGTTTGAGGTTTCTCTCATAATCTGATGGATGAAACGTTACGGTGGAAAGAACAGAGCAAGTTTAAAGAGACTGACCGAGCATGTAGCGCAGACAGCTCCAGTTCACGCCTCTCTTCACGTCCAGGGTGTCCAGGTGGTTCTGCACAAACTGGATGCTGGAGGTAAAATCTGCCTGGTTGAACTCGTAGGGGATGTTCCAGCCGAGCGGACCGAACTTACGACGCTCCTGATGGGATAAAGAAGAAGAAGGAGAAATGATAACATCAGAATGATCTTACAGGAGCTGTTTTCCACAAAGAAACGGTGGATTTATGAATCTGATCGTGTGGGTGTTGGCAGATACCTGCACGGTGGTGTGGAGGAAGGCCACAGCGTACAGCAGAGGCTTCCACTGAGGCAGGTTGCTGATCTCTAGCTGGTCCTGAGTGACACCATTAAAAGTCCTCTTCAGACCGGCTTTCATGCCTGATGCCGACAGATAAAATAAAATAAGTGGGAAAGTGAAAGACAGCGAAGGATCAATAAAAATTCACGAGTTCATCAGCATCACGTCTCCTACCAAGAGGAGGTTCATTGGTGAACTTGATGGAGGACTGAAGGAAGGTGATGGGGAACCTGCTCACAAACACAAACACAGTCAAGCAGCTCTGCAGACACAGCTGCTGGTTTAAGCTGAGACTAAATGTGCCGTAAAGTAAACCTGCAGAGGGGCCGCCAGGACTTAAAGCAGGACGTCAGACCTCGTCATTGTTACCTGGGGTGCACGTCGGTCGTCAGCCACACTCGGAAATCTTTGTGCACGCTCTCCAGCACCGCTGATGTGACCGTCTCCAGCAGCTCATCCAGGAAGTCCAGTCCCAGGTGGCAGTTCTGGAGGAGGAGCCAGCCGCCGTCCAGCATGCTGTTGGCCAATAGCCTGCGAGCGTGAACCTCTTGGCCCTGACCCATGGAGATGGGACGGCACGGCGCCCCCTGCAGCAAAAAAAAATCTAATCTAGGCTTTAACAAAATAAATCAGTATTTTTCCTTAATTTGCTTTTGCTCCTGTACTTTCAGCTATTTTTCTATAAATACACAAAAATTATTTCTGTATTTTCTTGTGTACCCCGGTCATCTGCACCCTTTAGGTTTAAAGTAAATATCCGATCATTTGCTTAAATAGGATTTATGACTATATTATTCGTACTTATGCATTAATTATTTCGGTAGTTTCCGATGTTTTTCCTTTTTATTACATCATCGTTCACCTCCGCCCTTTCACTACTCGCCCTCACCTTATTCTTGGCTAATCTCTCGATGTTCTCAGTCGGGTCGGAGCCCATCGACAGCAGACACACCATCGGCGTTCGGTTGTTGCTCTCTGCCAACATGGCGTCCAAGTCCAGGACCGAGCCTTCGGCGTACTGTTGGCCCAGAGACTCTGAGATGTAGCGCCGCGCCTGCAACCATCAGCTGTTAGCCTCCACATTAACCACAGTCTGCTCTGTCAGATCAAATCAGCAATCAGACCTGAGCGATGGTCCGGTCGGGGCACCAGCTCCGGATGAGCAGAAGCTTCCGGAAGGTGTCGAGCTTCTCCTCGTAGCCATCGGGCAGCGGGGCGTCTTCTGGCGCTGGATGGTCGAACCACGCTTTCCAGGCGCGCTCGTTCTGGTTCACCTGGTTCAGAATCTGGAAGAACGCAGGCAGGCTGGACAGCTGCACCAGGTTCAGCCAGGTCTGGTCCAGGATCCAGCGCCGTGGCTTCGATTCTACAGAGTTCAGGTCCAGAGAGGCTCCGCCTACACCGAGAGAGAAACAACTTTCACTCTCAAAGGACTCTGGAGGATGCAGGAGAAGAAAGGAGGAGGAGAAGGTAACCTTTGATGAAGGTGAGCACCTCCACGTGCGAGATGATTCGGGCCTGCAGGTCAATCTTTAGAGCCAACAGCAGAGTGAAGAGCAGCTTGTGTTCCTCGTACAGGCCTCTGGCTGTGTAACGGTACACCTGAGGGACAGACAAACATCCTGAACCTCCACTCGAGTGCACGTTACAGGAAAGAAAGGACAGCCCTGAGGTGTGTGCTGATGAGGAGCACCTGGTAGGTGAGGAAGCTGATGATGTTGCTGATGCGTTTGGAGGTGACCTGCGACCTGGCCGAGTTCTGCATGGACGAATCAAAGAGCCCGAGGAACTGCCGCAGCGACGTCTGGTACATGACGTTCACCAGCGACATCTCCACAATCAGGAAGTAGAGGATGCTCCCCCTGGTGGCCACTGGTCGGTACTCCTCCCTGGCCTGGTTAATCTTCACCTCTGTCTCCGCGGCAACCGTCAGCTTCTCACTTACCTGGAAGATAAAAGGACTCGCTGACTTTCATACAGGTTCCTTTAGCTCAGCGGCTCCCAAACTATTTTTACCACCACCCCCAAACACATCCTCCAACCACACACACATATTTTGTTTTCAAACTCCATCGCAGTTTATTTCACACCACAAACATTTAGTAAATAATTAAACAAATAACAGTAAACTGCAATAAATTACAGGTAACAATAATATAAGTACTAACTCTTTTACGCCACACTTACACGGGTAATTCTGAAAACGCAGCTGTTTCTATGTGTTTGGGGCTTTCGTCCACATGTAAACGGCGTTTCGAATCACCAAAAACTGAGATTTTTAAAAAATCCTGTCAGGATGGAGATTTTCGAAAACTCAGTTTTTGCGTTTACGTGTGGACGAGGAATACGGAGTTCGTCACGCAACGTCAAAAGTATGTGCTTTTTTTTCACGTCACGCTGTGGCCACGTTATTGTTTACATGAGATGAATTGCAGAATGGCAGATAGAGACAAAATACTGTTAATCTAACTTCAATTTTCATATCAAAAATCCTTGAAAGAGTAGTTGTCAAACAGCTAACAGATCATCTGCAGAGGAATGGTTTATTTGAAGAGTTTCAGTCAGGTTTCAGAGCTCATCACAGCACAGAAACAGCTTTAGTGAAGGTTACAAATGATCTTCTTATGGCCTCTGACAGTGGACTCATCTCTGTGCTTGTCCTGCTAGACCTCAGTGCAGCGTTCGATACTGTCGACCATAATATCCTATTAGAGCGATTAGAACATGCTGTAGGTATTACAGGTACTGCACTGCAGTGGTTTGTATCATATCTATCTAATAGACTCCAATTTGTGCATGTAAATGGAGAGTCCTCTTCACACACTGAGGTTAATTATGGAGTTCCACAGGGTTCAGTGCTAGGACCAATTCTGTTTACATTATACATGCTTCCCTTAGGCAGCATCATTAGAAGACATAGCATACATTTACACTGCTATGCAGATGACACCCAGCTCTATCTGTCCATGAAGCCAGATAACACACACCAATGAGTTAAACTGCAGGAATGTCTTAAAGACATAAAGACCTGGATGGCCGCTAACTTTCTGCTTCTTAATTCAGATCAAACTGAGGTTATCGTACTCGGCCCTGAAAATCTTAGAAATATGGTATCTAACCAGATTCATACTCTGGATGGCATTACCTTGGCCTCCAGTAACGCTGTGAGGAACCTTGGAGTCATTTTTGACCAGGACATGTCCTTCAACGCACATATTAAACAAATATGTAAGACTGCTTTCTTCCATTTGTGCAACATCTCTAAAGTTAGAAATATCCTGTCTCAGAGTGACGCTGAAAAACTAGTTCATGCATTTATTACTTCCAGGCTGGACGACTGTAATTCATTATTATTAGGATGTCCAAAAAACTCACTGAAAAGCCTTCAGCTAATCCAAAATGCTGCAGCAAGAGTCCTGACAGGGACTAGAAGGAGAGAGCAGATTTCTCCTGTTTTGGCTTCCCTTCATTGGCTTCCTGTTAAATCCAGAATTGAATTCAAAATCCTGCTCCTCACATACAAGGTCTTAAATAATCAGGCCCCATCTTATCTTAATGACCTTGTAGTACCATATCACCCTATTAGAGCACTTCGCTCTCGCTCTGCAGGCCTACTTGTTGTTCCTAGAGTATTTAAAAGTAGAATGGGAGGCAGAGCCTTCAGTTTTCAGGCCCCTCTTCTGTGGAACCAGCTTCCAGTTTGGATTCGGGAGACAGAAACTATCTCTACTTTTAAGATTAGGCTTAAAACTTTCCTTTTTGCTAAAGCATATAGTTAGGGCTGGACCAGGTGACCCTGAATCCTCCCTTAGTTATGCTGCAATAGACGTAGGCTGCCGGGGGATTCCCATGATGCATTGAGTTTTTCCTTTCCAGTCACCTTTCTCACTCACTATGTATTAATAGACCTCTCTGCATTGAATCATATCTGTTATTAACCTCTGTCTCTCTTCCACAGCATGTCTTTATCCTGTCTTCCTTCTCTCACCCCAACCGGTCGCAGCAGATGGCCCCGCCCCTCCCTGAGCCTGGTTCTGCCGGAGGTTTCTTCCTGTTAAAAGGGAGTTTTTCCTTCCCACTGTCGCCAAAGTGCTTGCTCATAGGGGGTCATATGATTGTTGGGTTTTTCTCTGTATCTATGAAGCGCCTTGAGGCGACTTTTGTTGTGATTTGGCGCTATATAAATAAAATTGAATTGAATTGAATTGAATTGAATTTTTACACGCTTACATACACATGCAGTTACTGTCCCTCCATTTACAAAGGCAGAGGCGTCACGGTGTGATTATTTTACATGTAGTTGTTTTTTCCTGTGTAATAATATTCAACATTGCTGTCAATACATTTTTCAAAAAATGCCTCTCTGTGCAAAATGGGTTCAAAAACATAAACAGCTGTTGGATGCTGTTTGTCCGTGATTTGAACCGGGGAACAAATCGTGGCAGGATCAGCCTGATGTTATTTGTATCCCGCTGTAACTTTACTGTATAAAGAGCAAACATCTCCAACATGTCAGGAGTAGTTAGGCATTACAACAAGTGTTTGTGAACTAAAAATCAAGAATGTGGGATCCTGTTTGTCTGTAATTTAAACAGCCTGGCGCTGCTCCCGATGCAGGGAAACTAATCCTGCAGGGAGACCTACCTCGGCACTTGTGCAGGTGAAGCAAAAGGGAAGATTTGCTTCACCATATTTTCTAGTCTTTGGCTTAGAATGAAGTTGGTTTGGAAACATATTCAGCGATGCTTCATCTCCTGCTTTGCGTTTGTGTGGGAGCCCCGTGAAAAACCTGTCAATGATGCTAGCAGTGTCCAAGAGTTCTTTTTTTTATTTTATTATTTATTTATTTTATTCATACTGTGCCCCCACCCCCCCCCCAACAAGGGCTCTGCGCCTCCATGAACATTACAAACATGCAAAAACAATAAGGAGACGCAGTGAAGGAGCAGCTGGTACCTCCTGAGCGGTGATCTTGGTGACGCTCAGCACCTCGATCAGAGACTGGTCCTCCACCAGCGAGCCCTGTGTGCTGGTGAGCCTGAACAGCAGGCTGTCCTCCAGCTCCTGCATCTTCCTCTTGTTGGACGTCACCTCCTCCAGGAGCTTCACTCGCTCTGCCTCCATCTCCTTCATCAGAACACGGGAATCATTTCAAAATGAGGGCAGACATATTTAATCCACCTTCAGTTCAGTGCACAGAAACGTTGTCTTTGTTCGTGGCCCGTTTGGCCTCCGCTGAGATGTTGGGCGGACACGTGGGTTCAGACGTTCCCACCAACATAAAGCAGACAGCATGAGTGTGTGGTGTAAAACATCATCTTAATGCGGACGTGCCGAGCGCTACAATGGCCTTCAAACATACCGTAGGAAATGTAACTAGCTAACTCATTAACTACGTCACTGATTGGATAACAGGCGGGTGGAGTGACCTGCTTCTCCAGCAGGATGACCCGTCCCAGCAGCTGGTCCTCCAGGCCTCTCTGAGTGACGGTGAAGTCCACCACGGCCGTCCTGGCGCTGACCTCAGGGCTGTATGCTGGGTTGGCCATCTTGGTGGTGATGTAGAGCGTGAAGCCCTTCATTACATCCACCTCCTTGTCTCCAACCTTCACCTGCAGGAGGAGGAGAAACATCCGTTACTGTGTCTTCTTCCTCGTTTAGCCTCCGGTCCAGATCAGCTGTTTTACCTTGTAAGTGGAGCCAGACTTGATGTAGTTTTTGTCCAGTATGTTGTCCAGGACGGGGTCCAGTTCCTCACCAACGTCCTCCAGCAGCAGGGGGCGCCCAAGAGACAGGCTGTCCTCCAGGTGGGAACGGAAGTATTTGTGGTTCAAAGACGTCACCTGAGCCACAGAAGAAGAAAATCACGAACAGTCAGCGAAGCGCTCGGACTTTGAGTCCCGTGCTGACGCTCTCACCTGCAGCTGCTGGTCTCGCTCTCTGTTCTGGATCCAGGTCCTGCCCTGGCCCTGGGGGTCTATCAGCAGCGGGTAGCGGGACGCCTTCGTCACCACGATGCCGTTCTGGATGGACAGGTCGTCGCTGGGTAAACCCTGCAGGTTCCACTCGCTCACTGTGGCGTTGTCCACCAGCAGACCAATCACGTTCAGCTCCTGCAGGAGAAACGGAGTTACATCATCAGCAGGTCAGAACGAGCTCGTTCAGCAGGGTTTGGTTCCTCGTGTTTAAGAACCAACAGAAACAAGGCGGCTGTGATGCGTTTCATCATCTGACCAATAATATGGCTGCTTTGACTTCACTGTCCAAGACGTGTGAGCTGCAGGTATCTGTGTCTCTGGGACACACCCCTACTGTCTGTGGATTCTCTGTATAAACATTCAGGCGTGACATCTTACGGGACTGAAGGGGAGGAGCTTCTCCTCCATCTCTTTCCTCCACAGCGTCAGCAGCAGGCTGCGGTACTCCTGGTTAAAGGGGCCGGCGTAGGACAGGAAGCCTGTGGCCAGAAGGACGTCCCCCACCAGGTGTTTGATCTGAGTCTGAAACCCCGCGCTGCTGTCGGTCCAACGGACCTGAGGCACAACAAGACGAGGTGTGAGATGAAGGAACGATGGACCAATGAACCGTTAGATGGATGGAAGGCAGAAGCTGACCTTTTCTCCTCCCAGGCCGTCGATCAGAGCGCGAGCGTTGGCCATCTTCCGGCGGCAGGCCTGGGCGTCATCCTCCAGGTCCTGCTTCTCCTTCATGGCAGCGTCGTAAAGCGCCTGAAGGTCCAGATCAGACACATTTACCAAACTTTAAACATAATAATCGATTAAAATGTTATCAGTGCAAAAAGAAGAGAGAGCCAAATGAGTGGAGACGAAAAACGAAAGTGTCCAAACGACTGAGCGAGTTTCACAAAGACAGATTTAACTGATAGCAAACTGCTGAACTACAGATGGTCACGATTCTCAGAAGGTTCAATACTCAATAAACCATAAAATCAACAAACCAGTGACCATGAAGTTTGTATTTTCCCTCATTTCTTGTTACGGCTGCTGTTTAACCACCAAAACAGAGGAAGGCTGAAATGCTGCTGTGCACAGAAACTCTACAAGACTTTGAACCCAAATAAAACTGAAGAGAGTCGAAAACCTGCAGTGACAGTGAAACAGGAAACTGCCTCATGATTGGAGATTTGACTGATTTCAGTTCAGTCTTTATTAAAGACGACAGTCTGAGAGCGGTAACACAAACACACTTTACCTGCACCGCGTCCAGCTCCAGCTGTTTAGCATCCAGCTGTTCCTGAGCCTTAGTGAGTTCAGCCTGAGCCACCAGCAGACGGGCCTCCTGCATGGCCAGGTTAGCCTGCGCACACACACACACACACACACACACACACACACACACACACACACACACACTATAATGAGCGCCTGTGTCAGGCTGGCTCCTGCTCTCATGGATACTGACAGCTCTGCGTTCACCTTCAGAGGAAGAACCTCCTTGTTGATGCTGAAGAAGTCGACCATGGCCTGAGTCCAGGAGCAGAGCCCCGCCACGTTCCCACAGATCCTCTTGGCCGTCTCCATGTTGTAGTCGTCCATGTGGAGGTAAGGAGCGAGCAGCTCCACCACCTCCTCTGTGATGGAGTCCTGCAGCACCGAGACGTCAAACATCACCTCAGTTCATGCGTTCATGAAATCTGCTCTCAGTGCAGATCTACCAACTTAGAATCGTTTTACTGCAGCGGGATGTCTGTTTGGCTTCTTGCTGCATTTCCTGTCTTTATGTTTTATCACGATCATACCAAAGTAAACAGAATCTTATGATAATATAATAATATAAACATAAACATAAAGCAGGACTTTATAATGACAGAGAGCAGACGGATGGATCAGCTGACGCTCCGAGGTTCTCCAGGCGGAGCGCCGGCCTCAGAGATCCACAGCTTAGCAGGTATGTGACACACGGAGAGAGACAGCAGCTGATGAGAACATGAGAGGGGAGTTTCCCCCTGACACACACACACACACATCTGAGTGCGTGTGTGTGTGTGTCTGTGTGTGTGTGTGTGTGTCTCTGTGTGTGTGTGTGTGTCTGTGTGTCTGTGTGTGTGTGTGTGACCTTGCTGAAGTTGAGCAGGGTGCTGAGGAAGGCCGAGTTCTGCATCAGCTTCATCGCCTCGGCCCACGACGGTCTGGGACAAGGTCGTTCGGGGTCAGAGGTCACGGCGTCGACCTGAGAAAGATGACAGAGATTTATAAAGCATGTCGTGACTCTGAGGGAACGTTTCAGGCTCCGACTGTGACCTTTCTCTGGAACAGCAGCAGCACGGCGTCCATGATCCTCATGATGAGATGAGGAGGCTTCTGCAGCTTCCTCACCGTGGAGATGTCTGCTGGTTTGATGGTCTGCACACAGAGACAAACTCTGAGGCCGAACACGTGACACATGATGATGACGAGCAAACAGCACACAGGGACAACATGTGAGTCTGAGCTTCACTCAGATCACAGGAGGACAGCGTGTCGTAGAAACATGCAGGCAGGTCGTTTAACGCTTGTTGTTTGTCTGCAGGAGCTTTGATGGTCTCTGAGGTTTTCTCATGAACGGTGCTCAGAGCCGGGTTCATATGCTTTTACTTTACAGGTCAGATTTTAGCAGCTTAGTTTCAGATCGGTCCACTGGGCCCTCCACCATGGGACTACCACCCAGTACACACTGCACCATTGAAGCTGACACTGGTGACCAGTCTCACTGACACCATCACACACTCATTTTCTATCATTAAGCGTCCTTCAACATGTGGACGGAGGCGGCCTGCTCCATCACCTGAGGGATGCAGGTGCTGCTCTGGTTTGGAGGTGGCTGCTGAGAAGCAGCAGAACATGGACGGACAGTTTCAGCTGCTTTTTATTCTTTGTATTATTATTGTAACACAGATGTAACTGTGAGCAGGTGTCACAGGACCAGCTCTATTTACTGTCATGCAGACACTCTGAGTGTGTACATGAGCGAACACGGACTCAAACCTGTGAGCACACACGGACGTTTCAGCTAAGATTGTTTCTCTGTGATCGTCTTCTTCTTTTATTTCAGTTTTTAGTTCAGTTTGAGTCAAATTGAAGCCAGTGAAGCTTTGACTCTTCTGTTGTCGCCCACCTGAAGCTCGTGTAAAGTCATGTAAAGACTCAGTGGACGAGTCCACGTGGTCACAGCAAACAGACGGACACACGGCCGCTCGCCATCTGCTGACGAAGCTTACGTCGCTCTGACCTGAGCGCTCTGTGGAGGACGTGTAAATACAATGGAGGACTGAGTGTAACCTGTAGGGCAGCCTCAGCAGCCTGCAGAGCCGGTTTCGCAGCCTCCAGTTTGGACTCTGCTGCCATTTTATCGGCTTCGATCTCGTCCACGATGAGCTGAGCTTTATCCTTCACCTTCTGCACCTGCTGCTTCACCTGTAACCACAGAGCGGGGCATTAAACGTGCGTTTGTGTGATCCACAGCTAGCTGACTCCGCCCACTTGTAAAGCTCCCGGTTTACATGTAATTAAAAGAAAAATGCCAATGAAGACTGTGTAGCACAAACTGAGGACGTCAGAGGTTCACCCCAGAGTCAGACACATCTGTGACCATCACTCAACGTTTCACATGTTGTTCCTCGTTCGCTCTGCACTTCTGTTCAGTAACATGATGACAAACAGCGTCTGAGGCTCCTTCACGTTAGCTTTATGTTTCATAACAGACTAATAAACCTTTCAGACTCGTCGCTGTTGACCTGCGGTCTCGCTCGCTAACAGGAAACATGTTTTTTCACCTTTTCGGCAGCCTGAGCTTTGGCCGTGACCTCCTGCAGGACCTGGTCTGCCCTCTGGGAGGCGACGGCGAGCTCCTTCTCCTTCACCAGCAGCTCCTCAGAGAGCTGAGACACCGACTGCTCCGCCTCCATCAGTTTACACAGACCTGCAGGAAGCATCACGAGCATGCGCAGCATCAGCTCGCCTGTCCACCTCCACCTGAGACAGGAAGTACAGGACGGTTTAGCCCCTCCCATCAAACCATCCTCACCTGTCTGCATGCGCTCGGCCAGCGTGCCGACGTGAGCGATCTTCTCCGTGTAGACCAGCTTGTAGCTGTCGATGAAGGACAGGTAGGACTTTGGCGTCACAAACGTCTGGCGGCGGAAACGCTCGAAGTACTCGCCACACTTCTCTGCCACCAGGTCCTGTGAACATCTCGGTCATGTGATCAGTCCGCTCAACACGCTGGCAATTATAAGCTACCAGATTATTGTGGGAGGGCTACCTGGAAGGTTCCCATGGTAACCACAACGCTTTGCTTGACGTCCTCTGAGCAGCGGAGGTCCTGGTACTGAGACAGGAAGTGATGCGATACAGCGATGAGGGCGTCCTGAGGCCAACGCTGGAACCAGTCCACTGTGCAGCCGGAAATCAGACCTGGGAACTGTTCAGGGCAGAGGTCAAAGGTCACTGATGAGAAACAGTAATTCTTAGGAGGACGGAGCCTTTGGCTCCACCAGCTTACATCATCATCAGGGTCATGTGACCAGTGAACCTGAGTCCTCGCCGCACCTTTAAGGCACGAGAGCGGAACTTCTCCCCGACAGGCGAGAAACAGAGGACCACGTGGAGGTTGCTCCGCACGCGGGACAGGAAAAAGTCGTAGAGGTTCTCGGGCGTCGGCGGGCGGCGAGGATGCTGGCGCTTCATCACGGGAATCAGGTCCTGAGTGATGTCATCCAGCTCGTCTCGAGCAAACAGGTTGGAAACTTCACCGCTCGCCAGGACGTTGTTCATGTATTCTGCAGGAGAGGAGACAGGAGTCAGAAAACAAGACGGGCCCTGACCCCATGACCTCCTGACCTCTGACCTTTGCTTCCATCAGCAGGACAATCAAACAGTGTAAAAAATCTGTTTTCCTCCTTTTACATTCAGACTTCCTGATATTTCACATGATGATTCACATGAACAGATAAAGTTTCAGCTGATGTTTGTTCTGCTGTGGTGCAAACTGAGCGAGTTTCATCATCTGTGAATCATCAAAGCTGTCAGCTGATCGTTGGCACCCAGGAAGGCTTCTTCTTTGATGTCATTGTCGCTGAACAGGAAGGTGACGCCTTTCCCGCGCTGACCGGCGATCCGATACAGAGACTTCAGATCCTCCAGCAGGTTACTGCTGCTGTACGACCTGCAGCACACACACACACACACGCATACACACACACACACACACACACACACACGCACACACACACGCACACACACACACACACACACGCACACACACACGCACACACGCACACACACACTTATACTGTAAGTAACACAGAGAAGCCCCAACACTCAGACGATCCCCTGTGAAGGAAAAACTCCCTTTCAGCAGGAAGAAAATTCCTTTTTATTGTGTTAAATATTTGTTGGGGGCAGAATGTTCGAAAAGTAAATGAATGTCTTCCTCCGTCACCCCCAACAGGTGGTGGCAGATGGCCCCGCCCCTCCCTGAGCCTGGTTCTGCTTCTTTTCTTCCTGTTAAAAGGGAGTTTTTCCTTCCCACTGTCACCAAGTACTTGTTCACAGGGGGTCGTCTGATTGGTGGTGTTATTGTAGGGTCTTTATCTTACAGTATAAACACAGTGAGGCGGCTGTTGTTTAATTTGCTGCTATATAAATAAAATAGTTTATCACAGAACTTCATTTACAGACTTTCTTCTGCGGGTTTGTGAGGAGTTCTGCCTGAAAGGGAGGAGTGTGAATATCTTGTGGATGAGGGACACTGGATGATGATTGGACGAGTGCTGATTGGATGAGTGCTGATTGGACGAGTGCTGATTGGACGAGTGCTGATTGGACGAGTGCTGATTGGACGAGTGGTGGGTCACTGAGACTGTGTCCCACCACTTGTTTACACTTCTGCCCAGTGAGTTTGTTTTTCACACCTGACTTATTTGTGTTTATTTTCCGTTGGTCACGATGAATCGCAGGAAGCACACACCTGCTCAGTGTGATCTGGAAGGTTTGGTATCCTGCGATGAACGACGCGAGCCTCGTCAGGCTCTGCTTCCCCGACCCTCCCACCCCGACCAGCAGGGCGTTTCCTTGTGGCGTCCTCAGGATGCGTGAGATCCTCATCAGGTGGATCATCGCGTCCTGTCGTTGGACCACACACACCATCAGCTGATATGAACAAAGGTCATGGTGAAGGTGAAGAGTGTGACAGGAGTCATCATCACCTTGAAGAAGACCAGATCCATGGCTCCGCCTCTCACCGCCTCGTTGTACTGCTGCTGAAAAGCCGAGAGCCGCTCTGCCAGAAGGTCCAGCGATGGGATTGGCTCGTACACCTGTCAATCATATCAGTGTCCACACTTAGAAACCATCAGAAAACTATCCAACACTGAGGAACCTGAAGACTTTAGCTGTGTCCCAAAACGTCGGCCGCATCCTTCGGAGGACCCGGCCTTCGCGGTCTACGTGGGCCGGGTCCCTCGAAGACCGAGAAGGCCGAAAGTGCGAGGCTGTGAAATTGGACGGTCTAGCCTTCAGATTAGCGTCACCGCTGTCTGGGTGGAGTTTAATAAACTCGGCCGTCTGCTCCTTGCTGTCTAAAATATAACAGGACACTGGAGTAAACTCTCGACCGTCTCACACTTCTGTTTAATCAGTTTTCTGTTTGACGTTTATTCAGCTGTGTGAAAACCCCGGAGGAACCCTCCCAATGGATTCATAAAGTTTTATTTAAGCTAATGACTTTGATCTCAGCCAAACCGATTTACTCCGGAACAAATAAAACACTGAAAAAAGGCAAACAATTACATTTTTAAGTTATCCGAGTGACTTAAATATCATATTTAACCTGAGTAGTGAAAGAGCGGGGGTCTGAAAACGATGAAGCCGGGAGTCCGCTGCTCTCACCGGCTCGAGTGACCTTTGAACCCCCCGGTCAGCTATCGAGCTGGTGGGTAACAGACGTCTCCGAAAACGTCGGAACACTTTTGCAAATATGTGATGTCTTGATAAACCGAGCAGGTATTTGATGTTTACACAGCTACTTTCTCGCCTGAAAATATGTTAAAAGTTTATTTTGTGACCCAGAAAGATTAGTAAGAGTAATTTTAAAACTTAGTAGCGGCCGCCATTGTTGGAAACTGGAGTTTGGCTGGGCCGCGCTATGAATTCTGGGATATGGTGGGCCACGAAGGACACACCCGACCCATCCTTCAGTGAAGGACGCATTTCTCATCCGCATTTGAAGGAGTCGACGAATTGGGACAGCCTTCGCCGCCTGGCTGTGACGTAATCGGCCTTCGAACGCGGCCTCTGGAGGATGCAGCTGACGTTTTGGGACACAGCTTTAGTCTCTTTTAATTTTTGCTGGACTTTATTTAACTAAACTAAATAAAAAAATTCACTTTAATAAAAATATTAAAATAAATCAGACTCTGAGACCTTCGGAGCCTCCAGCTCAGCGTCTTCAGGTTCATCTCCCGTCGCCTCCGGGGCTTCACGCAGGAAGTCCACAAAGCAGCTGTTCCACTGAGCATGCTCAGTCAGAGCTCTCCCATGATCCTCCACTGTGACCTGAGGGAGAGGAGCGTTAGATACAGTACAGGAGATTTACTCACTGCTGTTTATGCCGCACTTTAAATAAAAAGTTGTTGTTGTCTCATGAGATAAGTTCCTGTATCATCTTTAATCTGTCGGCTCTGATTCCAGAGACGTTTATTGGATAACAATGTTTTTATTTTGCACTGAAAATTCAGTTTTACACAGAAAGACTTTTAGACGTGAATCAAACCAAGAAAACAGAAGCAGGAAGTAAAACACAAGACTGAACACAGAGTCAGGTGGAAACAATCAGGGCGGGAAAAACACAACGACAGGAAGTAAAGGCAGACACACAAAAAGACGACAAACACAGAACACAAAGGGTGACAAAGACGCACAGGCAGGAAACACAGACGCAACACGAGAGCCGGCAGAAGCGGACCAAAGATGTAACGATGACGTTCATATAGCTGCTGATTTCATTCCTGAACAAAAGCCTGATATCAGAGAAATAAAGATTATTCTGAACTGTGACTCATGCAAAGCTCCTCTGGTAGCAAATCATCTGTAAAAGAATGAAATATTTGAGATTTTGATCATTTATTGTCACATCCAGGGTTAATGAAGCTGCCAGTTTGGAATCTTTTATTTGACGAGCAAATTTCCTAAAAATGGATCAACTATATCTCCCAGAAATCCCCTTCTCTTAGTTTTCAGTGTTATTAACAATTATTGAGTTATTTAGTGTAAAAATGAAACTCAGTCTTTGCCAAAACAAGCAGCAGATCATGTTCTTTCTGTTCTGTAAGCTGTGACCGAGGGTCACAGTGCTGATGTCAGAGCGCACACACCGCCTCCACGATGCTGCCGAACGCTCGTCTGTCGCCGCTGTCGACGAATCGATCGGCGATCGCTCTGCAGCACTCGTGATGGAAGAGAGCGGAGAGGAGCTCAGAGCTCTGACACACCTCTGACTTCACCGTGAGGATCCCCTGAAACACACAGGGACTCGTTCACATCGCCGGGTCAGAGAGTTGCTTCAGGATAAATGTACGAGTGAGAAAGTCTCAGGAAAAAGGACAAAACGTTTATTCAGGATTAAAAGAAGAAGAAATAAAACTACGTGTGATTTTTTCTACCTGCCAGATTCTGCTGAGGTCACGCAGGTTGAAGATGTAGTGAAACTTTGCAGGAGACGGTAACATCTGAGGAGAGAGAAGATCACATCTGAGAAACATCCAGACTGAATGCAAACAAAATCAAGTCAAGCAAAGTTACAATTACAGCAAAACTCATCAACATGTCAAATTTGTTCGGGTGCCTGGGTCGTCGAGCCAGAGTTTGCAGTTTGACATTATTATTGAACTTTGATGTTATTGATCATTTCTGGTCTCTTTCTTTGTTAGAGTTCTCTGTCTATGGTTTCTGTGTCCATAGCTGCTCTGTCTCCCCTCGTCGAGGCTGCGTCTGTGTTTCCTGTCACGGCCGATCTGCCTGAGAAGTTCTGCTTTGTGTTCTTTTTCTCTCCCTCTGTCGCCTGGGCGGAGCTCATTGTGGGCTCCGCCTTTGGCCTACATACCTGGGAGATGATCAACACCTGCGTCTCATTAACTGGCCTCTACTAAAGGGAAGAAGCCAGACTGCTCTTCGCTGGATCGTTGCTTGACCTGTGTCAGTGAAATCCCTGCTTGGACACTACAGTCTAGTTCCTGCGTCTCAGCTTCTTGTGTTAACGCTTTTGTTTCCTGTGTACAGACCCCCTGGACCTGCTCTTGTTCCCTACGGAGTTTCTGGTGCGAGAGAGGAGTGAATGACTGGTGAGACGCCGAGAGAGACCGAAGAGGAGTGAGAGTGTTGCCCTGCTTTTCCCCGTGGATTCCCTGGAGCCCTGATCCCCGCACGCTTGTATATAGCACTGAGTCCCTGTCACACATTTCACCTGGTGTTTGTGAGGAAAAGCCTTCTGTTCTTCCTTTGAGCAAGAAGTCCTGCGTTTGAGTCCCCCAGTGACCGGAACATTTCCTCTTTTACTTTAACATGAGACTCCTTCAACGTGTCTGCTTTTGCCTCCTCGTGTCGTCAGCCCTGATTTGTCCAGCTGTGTTTGCCTCCCGTCTCCCTGATTGCTCCCTCTGTGGATTTAAGCCCTGTGTTTCCTCCCTCATCTCACACTGTGTTCTGTTTGCCAGCCTGCCTGTTTACTTTATTAGTATTTTCGTTTATTTTATGTATGAGCAATAAAGCTGTTTTCACTGCACTGTTTCTTCTCTGCGTCTGCACTTTGGGTCCTATCTTGCCTTCACGTGACAAAATTGGCATCAGGTGTCTGAAAATCTGAATCTGTGCAGTAAATGTGACCTTCAAATGAAAAGCAGAGACATTTAATCTCCATCATTAAATGAAGAGGTGAACTAATCACGAGCATAGATCTGATACATACTGGGTGAAGTTTTATGATGACTTTGATTATCAAGTATTGATTATCCTGATTAGAACACAGTCCCTCCTCGTGTCCTCCAAAGATATGAGAATTAACCTGAAAGAAGCTCAGAGGGATCTTTTAGTGATCATCAGCTGCTTTAAATATAATTTTTAATGACTGTTTATAAAGAATTAAATACATTTTAGCCTTCTTTTATTCTGAAGGTCCAATTTGATCTTATTTAAAAAACAAACCTTCGCCTTCACGGCCTGCCACACCCGCCTGGTGGTGGGGACGAGGGCGGCGGCGAGCTGGCACACCGGGCCGGGGAAGCCTCTCTCTGGGCAGAAGTAGCCCTGAGCCACAGTGCCAAAGATCTTATCGATGGAGGAGTTGGAGGGCAGCGTGCAGTTAAAGATGGAGAACTGGCGCTTCAGACGCTGAGGGATGTCGTTCCGACCGCCGCCGGGGTGAATCATGGCTGCCACCAGCTGGTAAACATCATTACACACATCAGTCAGTCACAGAGCAGATGATCTAACATCATCATCATCTCTCTGTTTATGATTTAAAACTTTTGAAGGAATCCCTCAAACCAACAGGTTTGTGTTCACTTCATATATTTCCCTCCACTTTAGGTACAGCTGTAATACTCCAGTATATCTGTAGCGTCCTCCTGCCTTTGCTCACAGTAACCTTCATCAGTCTGTCATCATGGAAACATCCAGAATGTGCCACAGCGCTCCAACCGCAGCCAAACTTCACCTGAACATCCACCACAGTGATGAACTCTCCTGGACGATCCAGGCTGTAGAAACCTCCCTGCTCCATCAGCTGACGCACAATCTCATTGGTTATCTGAGTGAGATGTGGGGGCGTGTCAGAGATACAATAGTCTGATTGGTTACATGCATATTAAAGAGAACAGGGTGGGGGAAAACTGAGCTGATTGGTTATTTGTGATGTGGAGGTTATTCTGTGAGAAACAAAGAGGTAAGCTAGCAAAGGTTTGACCAATCACAGAGAGCCTGAAGCCCACCTGGTCGCCCCATTCGTTGATTACGGGCATGTTGATGTCGTCTATGAAGACGGTCATCCTGCGTCCGGCCGGCGGCCCGTAGGTGGTGCCCATGCGTTTGTCGATGTAGCTCTCGAGCGTCCTCTGGAACATGCCGGGCAGCGTGGCCGAAGAGAAGTTCACCGTCTTACTGAGGTGGAGCTCTGGGTCGAGCTTTCCAGTGTAGCCCTACAGGGGGAGCCAGAGAGCAAGCTGCATGCTGTAGCCTGTGCTAGCCTGTGCTGGTGAACGGCTGAGCGCACTCTTACTTTAATCATGACGGTCTTGGCTGTTCCTTGCTCTCCGATCAGCAGCACGGCCTTCCTCTGCTTCATGATGGTCTGCATCAGGAAGTCCGTCCTCACGTTGTCTACGTTGGGAACCAGGATGGACCAGTAGTCAGGGACGTGGTCTTTGGGGTAGACATACTCTGGGACCTGATCAGAACCATAAACACAGGACATGCATGCAGCATGCTGACTTCATTCTCTGTGATTAACACTCAGGAGAAACATAGAGTCCTCTCACCTTGTTGGACCAGTGCTCCCAGTGTCCCTGCTCGCTGACGGTGAACTCAAAGATGGTCTGGTCGTCCTGAGTGGGTGGCAGGTCCAGAGATGAGCTGTGGCCCTTTGAGACAAAAACAAAAACACCTTTCAACTCAAATGGAATATTTACATCCATTTCCAACCAGATATATCCTTTAAAAACCTTTTTTTAAAGTCCCATGTGACTCGTTTGCCCAGCCGTGGAGGCCGTGGTGTTCAGGATTGTGATAACAGAGCTGGACTGACTCATTTCCAGATGAGTGACCCTTTGTTAGACGTCTTTTACCTTTTTGCTTGGAACCAGTCAAAGTTTGATTGGTTTGGCATCTAAACTTAATAAAGTGGGTGCTGATCATCAGTCTGTGAACTGGGGATCATTTTCTTTCTAATGTGACAGGCTCTTCAAATGGCACTGGTGTCACTGGGTCCAAGGTTGTACACAAAGTACTGCAAACTTTTTTTCTTTTAGCATAAAATGGTGAAACTGTTCTAGATTAGGAGCAGACGTCAGTGTGTTGGAAAAGTGGTACGAGAATCTGACCAGGACCGTGGGTAGGTCATAGCCTTAATCCTAGCCCTCTACTTAAGGGTGGGGGCGGGTAAAGGTGAGTAATCCCGCCTCTGTAGACTGTAAATATTCACACTACGGGTTCATTTGATTTGAAAACGAGGTTTGTTATGGAGTCAAAGAAAACTTTCACACACCTTCAGGAAGGCCTCCATCTTGGCTCTGTCATCCAGCTCCAGCAGTGCACCCAGAGACCACATGACCGCAAAGACAAACATGCGTCCCACATGATCATGGCCACCCTGTTTGTCCTGCGCTGCGGGGAGCAAACCCTGAAAGCACAGATATGAAAAATAACCAAACAAAAGGGCAACAAGAACTTTGAAGACTCAGATTCTAGTTTTTCTGGTGTTTTACTGCTGTGTCCTACCTGCAGCAGGTCAATAGTCTGTTTGATGTACATACACTCCAGCACCTGCATCTTAGGGGACACGGCAGTGAAGACAAAGTCCAACAAGTCCTGAAACAGAAGAATACAAAACTAACCTTGATGATTTCTTTACCTTCAAGGTTGATGCATTTCTAATCTCTGCTTACAACGTCATCAGTAACTGATGTTTGGCTACATGGGTGCTGGAAACAAGCGACAAACACCAAACTGAACAGAACTTTTGTGTAATATTGGAGAGTCTGTGGCCGACAACACAAAGTGCTTGGAGGTGATAGTTGTTGTGAATTGGTGCTACATAAATAAAACTGAAGAGAATTGAATTAAGAAGCTTTGATCCTTGTTTGCTGAGTTCAGATGAGGTTATTTTATGGTTCACTGCTTTGCTCCTCCTTTGTTGTGTATGTTTGACCAGGTGGTAACATCTTATCAATATTAAAATGATAAATAAGTCTAACTGTGTCCCGGCGGCTCTCACCTGGTAGCAGCAGTCGAAGCAGTGTTTCAGAGCGCTGGCCTGCTGCTCTGCTAGTTTCTGTAACCAGGCCTGCAGGACGGGCCTCCAGCTGAGCACTGACGAGCTCATGAACACCATCCCGTTCCTGGACACGGTGGCTGGGGAGGCGTTGTCGATGTTGTGGGGCTCAAAGACAATCTGAGGGAAGAATATAAAATATATGGCCTGACTTGACCTCGATACATCTCCGCTTTCTGATCATTATGTTTGTGGATTATGTCAAACTGCACCACAGTGACTGTCTGGCTGAAGTGAGGTGAGCTTTGTTTGTTTTGCTTTGACCTTGCAGCAGGGAGCCATGGGGATTCGATCGCCATTCGCCAGCGTCAGAGTTTTGTTGTCGTCTAAAACAGAGTTCAGATTCTCGATCCAGATGGCATCCACCGGACCATCCAGCACAATCCAGATGTATTCCCCCTGACACACACACACACACGTACATATACATCTGCACTGGAGCATCATGAATGTAGGGAACATGTTGAGCTTCCATCAACCTTTTTGCCTTTCAGAGTTTTCCTCCACAGTGTGGAGAAAATGCCGTCCGTCCAGTCGTTGGTGGTCACGTCCAGCATGCCGAACATCTGCGAGGCTGTGATGGCTTTGGGGTTCATCCTCATCTCTCGGTGGGGCGAGCCGCACTCAGACATGGCCTTCATCAGCGTGTGGACGCACGCCGTCTTCCCAGCACCGCTCGGACCCAGCGTCATCATACCTGCACGAGCACAGGACAGCTCGACTCCCATCTGTGCTGAAGACTCTTTAGCATTGCCATCAGTGTGTCTGTGACCTCAGCATTATTGAACACTGGCTGCATATAAAATAAAGATTTGTGCACCAGAAGCTTTTTAAACTTTTATATACCAAATTATATTATATAACATTTATGTTTTTAATAAGCTGTTGGTTTCTAAGTGTGTAATATCCTGTTACTATATCCACAGTAAGTGTGGGTTATGTTGTTGTGACAGCAGCCAAAGACAGATTGTGTTGGTGTTGTGTTTAACAGCGTTAATGAAGCCATAATGTTGTGAAGCTCTGTGTACATGTAGAATAATAACCTGCACTGAAAACTGTTTAAACCTCATGTTGAGGAGAAAGTTAGCAAACCTTTGCAGCACTTTGTCATCACATTAGACTGATGAGTCTAAACGTGCAGTTTATGTGTTTAATGACCATAGAAACTCATGTTGAGCCTGCTTTCCACTAATTTACACTGGAACTGTAAATGAAGCTGAGTGGCGAGACGAGAAAGACTAATTAATGTGTCACTGCGTCCAGATAATTGTGTCTGTCTGTCGGGATCTTCACCATGTCGGACTCTCTGCGTCTCATAGAGCTGGACCAGTTTGAGGATCCAGGGCGGGTGAGGGATCAGACCGGCCTGCTGAGCCTGATTAAAGATGGCCGACTCCAAGTCTGGATAACCGGCTTTATCCAGAACTGCAGAGGGGGATGAAAGAAAAGCACACGGTATGAGAGCCGTCGTGTCCTCATGAAGCCTCTGCTAGTGTGTTTCAGTGTTATGTGAAAGAAACGTACCAATGCCAGGAAACAGGTCATTGATCAGACTCATAAACAGAGGCTCGTCCTCGTCCACCTGCAGAAAGTCACACAAGCAATCAGGATGGCTGACTGTGGCAATGACAAGGGCTCCCCCTAGTGGGCAACTCTAACAGTCTGATAATAATGAAATGAAAACTTTAAACATAAAGTCTAATTTCTGCATTTATTACTAACACACACCAGTTTGGAGAGGTTCATGTCCCTCAGGACCCTCATCACCACGGTCTTCTCTTGTTCTGACGGGTTAGATCGCTTCACAGCTCCCAACGTCCTCAAAACCGACAAAATGTTCCTCAGACCGAAATCATAATGGACCTGGTAAGAAAGACCAGAGAAGTCATAAATAATAATATAACTAAATGCATGAGTAACACTTTACAAAGAAGGTGTTACGGATTCAAATATTGGGGATGGATACAAGAGGAAAAACCACAATAACAACACTGGTCCGGCCGGGTTGAGTCAAACGATGATTTTAATGATCACACATGTGGGAGATGGACACCGTACGCAGACAGCATCAGATCTCAAAATGGTGGAGCATTGATCAAACTCTTATAGCCTCTAGTGGCCCCACCTAATCATAAAAGCCTAAACATTCACATTCTTTCTCTCACACGGCGCCTAAGCTACGACCTTGGCTCCCTGTTTATCTGCTCCTGCTGAGATGGGACAGAAAACTCCAGTATGTTCTGTTCTCTTCTAATCAGACAAATAAGGCGATGACTTTCTGCAAACACTATTTCTCATAACTCAGCAGTATAATGCATCATAAAACAATATCATTCATTCACAATAAACCAGCAGTCTAATGTAATGCAAATCAGCTTAACAAATGCAATAGTTATCACCTTCTTCTAATTCAGGAGAATAATGCAAACTAAAACTACATAATAATTCACAATCTTTAATTAAGGGTCTAACATGGCATAAAATAATATTATAATCTCACAAAGGGCAACAGAGAAATGAGAAAATCCATCATCTAACACCAAGAAGGACAGGATGTGTGGTGGTTACAGCTGCAGGATCACCCACCTGTTTGGACAGCTGCTCCTCACACAGTTTGTAGAGGGTGTAGAACTTCCTGCTTAGGACCTGGTTGTCACGGAAACCAGCACTGGCCAATTTAACCCTCATGATGATGGCTCGGTCCGGGACCATCATGGCTACTGTGCGGAACTGAATCTTCAGGTTTTCAGGCAGCTCCTGACGGCCGGCGTAACCGGGATTCTGGAAAACCGAGAAGTTACTAGAACTTTCTGAGCGGAGGAACATCAGCACGCTCAGTGCTGGAACTGTGGCTCACTGTAGTTACTGAGCTGCCTTCATGTATCCACAACTGCTCACCTAAAGAACACTGAATAGTGAACAGAGCATTGATTCATATGCAGAGTGACTCTGATGATTTATGGTTGACTTATACTAACACCAGAGTGTTCATTAGATCAGAGGTACCATGGTGAGGAAGATGCCGAACTCGGGATCCATGTCGACCACATCTCCGTCGGTGAAGACGAACTGCTTCTTCTTGTTCTTCTTACACTGCAGCACGATGTAGATCTGCTGGGCGGCGACAGAAAGCACCGGCAGCTCGATGCGGTTAAACTCATCGAAGCAGCCCCAGGCTCCGGACTGAGCCAGACCTGCAGACACAGCACTGCACGTTCAGATCAGCATTTTGATAGAACGATCACGTGTTTATTACATGTTAAGAAGATGCTGTGACTTATGTATCATACAGAGTTATGTATCATAGAAGAGTGGGCGACTGGCCTCCACGTGTCATTCGAACATATTTACTTCCACACTTTTGTCTCTGACTCAGGAGAAACATGTCTTCATGAGGATCTGCAGCTCTGGCATGGCTCTCTATTCAAGAACAGCTAATGAACATTTGTTCCAGGTTCCCAGATACCACAGACAACAGCTGTGGGTCCATGTTAGGTAGTGAACCTCTGCAGAGCCCTGTCCTGTCAGAGCGGGCCGGGCCTCGTGGTTGACTAACCTCTCTTCTACTCAGTGGGTTGATAAGACGGTGACAACAGCAGGACAATATTTCCAGTGTCCACCATCCACACACTCACACACCTTTGTAGATGCGTCCCAGTCCTCTGTAGTCCATCTGGTCCGAACAGTTAAAGACCACCACATACTTCCCCAGACAGCGACCCATGTCTTTAGTGGTCTCCGTTTTACCTGCAAACAAACACACACACACACACACAACCACAGCAGCATGCAAGAGTTCAGCTTCATTTTACACACACACACACACACGCGCACGCACACACACACACACACATTACCTGTTCCTGCTGGTCCGGCCGGAGCTCCGCCCATACTCATCCCCAGAGCCTGGGACAGAGTGATGTAACACCTGGACAGATGTTCAGTGTTTGTGAATCAGTCAGTCCACAGGCGTCAGTCAGTGAGGCTGGAGTGTGTGTACCTGTCTGTCAGCGGGGTGATGACCAGCCTGTCTGTGCAGCCCAGGTATTCATTACAGTAGCTGAACTCCACATCTGTGATCTGGATGACACATCTGTCCGTCTCCTCCAGGAAGTAAAACCTCGACTGTTTCTGCCATTCGAAGTCTGAAGCCGACCGCACGTTCATCCTCACCTGACAAACACAAAGTCATATGACCCACTCTGACAGACACTATCAAACAGTATTTAGATGTTTGTTTATATGTTTGCTCTTTTGTTCACCAGATCATCGAAAATGTCTCTCTGGTGGACGTGGATGGTGATCAGCGTCTCATATTTGGTCCTCTCGTTCCTGCTCAGCTCTCGAGTCGTCATGTCGATGAGCTCATTGAGGAGGTTCAGGAACTTCTGATTGGTCGTTTGCATGATCTGACAACCAATAAGATGGGGGCAGTCAGGAGAGAAGAATAACACGATAACACCCTGTAAATAATCACCATAGCCTTAATTATATTCTATCTTATTTTATTTAGAGAGCTCCAAATCACAACAAAAGTTGCCTCAAGACTCTTCTGTCCCACACGGGCTTGAGTTTAGCCTTTTGACCCAAACCACAGTTTTTCTTTTCTTTTTGTACCAACCAACTTGGAGGGTTGGTTTGGTTACCCAGCTACGGGGTTTGGTTATGTTAACTGGATTCTGACTGAAACACAATTAAAACAAAACGCACTTACCTGAAAAGTGGAAGAGAGAACACGATGAACACAAAGAAACGGCATCGACTTGTTACTAAAAGAGCCAATCTCTTAATTCTGCATAAATTCAAGCCATAATTACTGACTGTTTCTTTCTGCTGTAAAGTTGAGTTTTAACTGAGAGTCTGTAGGAAGCATATTCAGAGCAATTATCTGACCAATAATGTGGCTGCTGTGATGTTAATTGACTGTCCAACAATAGTTTCAGTGAGGGTGATTCTGTGGTTTGTGTTGGACATTACTGTATATTACGACGTAGCAGACACAGTCAAAGTGATGCAGCATTACTGGATAACTTTAGACCTCCACCCTCTTACATAAATATGGTCACGTTTGGCTCAAATTGAGGCATAAAAGCACCTTCTTGTCAGACTTGCTGAGGACGAGTGCTTCTTCTGCGTCTCTCGTCCAGATCATCTGGATTCCCAGCAGGCCAATCTGAGCCGGGAACGCCGACTGGAATTCCAGAAGCTTAAAGGCGGAGTCACTGATGGCCAGGTAAGCCTGACGGATGATAGCATGAAGGGTTCCCCTCACCCCAGCTAGCAGCTCTCCTAACCACACCTCCACATTCCCCTGCAAGTGGAGGTGAGATGCTGATTGATGAAATGATTCAGTTTAAGGGAAAAGTAACGGGGAACTTACTGGGAGGTCTCCATGTGGAGGTGAGATTACCTGTGCCAGGACTGGCTGCCTCAGCTCCACAGTTTCTCCTTCTTGGGACTGGAAACTGATCATCTGGTCGTAGATTTTCTCATTGAAAACAACTCTGTTAACGTTATCGAACAGACTGAGCAGATGAGCCTGACAGACACAGAGCGAGGAAGCAGATTCAATGTCATGATCAGAGGAAAGCAGAAACTCAGCAGCAGGAGCGAAGCTGAAGCATCAGACAGCAAATACAAACCCATCAGATCTGAAACCTGTGAGCTGCTGTGTCACCTGTATAGTGTGTCACCTGTAATTTACAGGTGAAACATTATACAGGTGACACCCTTTACAGGCTGTATAATGTGTCACCTTTATAATGTGTCACTTGTATGATGTGGTATGATGAGGTCTTAAATAATCAGGCCCCATCTTATCTTAATGACCTTGTAGCACCATATCACCCTAATAGAGCACTTCGCTCTCACACTGCAGGCCTACTTGTTGTTCCTAGAGTATTTAAAAGTAGAATGGGAGGCAGAGCCTTCAGTTTTCAGGCCCCTCTTCTGTGGAATCAGCTTCCAGTTTGGATTCAGGAGACAGACACTATCTCTACTTTCCAGATTAGGCTTCAAACTTTCCTTTTTGCTAAAGCATATAGTTAGGGCTGGACCAGGTGACCCTGAATCCTCCCTTAGTTATGCTGCAATAGACGTAGACTGCCGGGATTTCCCATGATGCATTGAGTTTTTCCACTCACTATGTGTTAACAGACCTCTCTGCATTGAATCATATCTGTTATTAACCTCTGTCTCTCTTCCACAGCATGTCTTTTATCCTGTCTTCCTTCTCTCACCCCAACCAATCACAGCAGATGGCCCCGCCCCTCCCTGAGCCGGGTTCTGCTGGCTGTTCACCTGTATAACGCGTCACCTGTATAACGTGTCACCTGTATAACGTGTCACCTGTATTGTGTGTCACCTGTATATTGTGTCACCTGTATTGTGTGTCACCTGTATAGTGTGTCACCTGTATAGTGTGTCACCTGTATAACGTGTCACCTGTATAGTGTGTCACCTGTATTGTGTGTCACCTGTATTGTGTGTCACCTGTATATTGTGTCACCTGTATTGTGTGTCACCTGTATAGTGTGTCACCTGTATTGTGTGTCACCTGTATATTGTGTCACCTGTATAGTGTGTCACCTGTATAGTGTGTCACCTGTATTGTGTGTCACCTGTATATTGTGTCACCTGTATATTGTGTCACCTGTATTGTGTGTCACCTGTATAGTGTGTCACCTGTATAACGTGTCACCTGTATAGCGTGTCACCTGTATTGTGTGTCACCTGTATTGTGTGTCACCTGTATATTGTGTCACCTGTATTGTGTGTCACCTGTATAGTGTGTCACCTGTATTGTGTGTCACCTGTATAGTGTGTCACCTGTATAGTGTGTCACCTGTATAGTGTGTCACCTGTATAACGTGTCACCTGTATTGTGTGTCACCTGTATTTTGTGTCACCTGTATATTGTGTCACCTGTATTGTGTGTCACCTGTATAGTATGTCACCTGTATTGTGTGTCACCTGTATAATCTGTCACCTGTATAGTGTGTCACCTGTATAATGTGTCACCTGTATGACGTGTCACCTGTATAGTGTGTCACCTGTATAGTGTGTCACCTGTATAATGTGTCACCTGTATATTGTGTCACCTGTATTGTGTGTCACCTGTATAGTGTGTCACCTGTATTGTGTGTCACCTGTATAACGTGTCACCTGTATAGTGTGTCACCTGTATAGTGTGTCACCTGTATAATCTGTCACCTGTATAATGTGTCACCTGTATATTGTGTCACCTGTATTGTGTGTCACCTGTATAGTGTGTCACCTGTATTGTGTGTCACCTGTATAATCTGTCACCTGTATAGTGTGTCACCTGTATAACGTGTCACCTGTATAACGTGTCACCTGTATAGTGTGTCACCTGTATAATGTGTCACCTGTAGAGTGTGTCACCTGTATTGTGTGTCACCTGTATAGTGTGTCACCTGTATAGTGTGTCACCTGTATAATGTGTCACCTGTATATTGTGTCACCTGTATTGTGTGTCACCTGTATAGTGTGTCACCTGTATTGTGTGTCAGCTGTATAACGTGTCACCTGTATAGTGTGTCACCTGTAGAGTGTGTCACCTGTATAGTGTGTCACCTGTATAACGTGTCACCTGTATAGTGTGTCACCTGTATAATCTGTCACCTGTATAATGTGTCACCTGTATATTGTGTCACCTGTATTGTGTGTCACCTGTATAGTGTGTCACCTGTATTGTGTGTCACCTGTATAATCTGTCACCTGTATAGTGTGTCACCTGTATAATGTGTCACCTGTATAACGTGTCACCTGTATAGTGTGTCACCTGTATAATGTGTCACCTGTATAGTGTGTCACCTGTATAACGTGTCACCTGTATAGTGTGTCACCTGTATAATGTGTCACCTGTATATTGTGTCACCTGTATTGTGTGTCACCTGTATAATGTGTTACCTGTATTGTGTGTCACCTGTATAACGTGTCACCTGTATAGTGTGTCACCTGTATAATGTGTCACCTGTATATTGTGTCACCTGTATTGTGTGTCACCTGTATAATGTGTCACCTGTATAGTGTGTCACCTGTATTGTGTGTCACCTGTATAATCTGTCACCTGTATAGTGTGTCACCTGTATAATGTGTCACCTGTATAATGTGTCACCTGTATAGTGTGTCACCTGTATAATGTGTCACCTGTATAGTGTGTCACCTGTATAGTGTGTCACCTGTATTGTGTGTCACCTGTATTGTGTGTCACCTGTATAACGTGTCACCTGTATAACGTGTCACCTGTATAGTGTGTCACCTGTATAACGCGTCACCTGTATAACTTGTCACCTGTATAGTGTGTCACCTGTATAGTGTGTCACCTGTATAGTGTGTCACCTGTATAATGTGTCACCTGTATAGTGTGTCACCTGTATTGTGTGTCACCTGTATAACGTGTCACCTGTATAACGTGTCACCTGTATAGTGTGTCACCTGTATAACGCGTCACCTGTATAACTTGTCACCTGTATAATGTGTCACCTGTATAACGTGTCACCTGTATAATGTGTCACCTGTATAGTGTGTCACCTGTATAACGCGTCACCTGTATAGTGTGTCACCTGTATAATGTGTCACCTGTATAATGTGTCACCTGTATAATGTGTCAACTGTATAACGTGTCACCTGTATAACGTGTCACCTGTATAGTGTGTCACCTGTATAACGCGTCACCTGTATAACTTGTCACCTGTATAGTGTGTCACCTGTATAGTGTGTCACCTGTATAGTGTGTCACCTGTATAATGTGTCACCTGTATAGTGTGTCACCTGTATTGTGTGTCACCTGTATTGTGTGTCACCTGTATAACGTGTCACCTGTATAACGTGTCACCTGTATAGTGTGTCACCTGTATAACGCGTCACCTGTATAACTTGTCACCTGTATAATGTGTCACCTGTATAATGTGTCACCTGTATAACGCGTCACCTGTATAACTTGTCACCTGTATAATGTGTCACCTGTATAACGCGTCACCTGTATAACTTGTCACCTGTATAATGTGTCACCTGTATAGTGTGTCACCTGTATAATGTGTCACCTGTATTGTGTGTCACCTGTATAGTGTGTCACCTGTATAATGTGTCACCTGTATTGTGTGTCACCTGTATAGTGTGTCACCTGTATAATGTGTCACCTGTATAGTGTGTCACCTGTATAACGTGTCACCTGTATAGTGTGTCACCTGTATAATCTGTCACCTGTATAATGTGTCACCTGTATATTGTGTCACCTGTATTGTGTGTCACCTCTATAGTGTGTCACCTGTATAATCTGTCACCTGTATAGTCTGTCACCTGTATAATGTGTCACCTGTATAACGTGTCACCTGTATAGTGTGTCACCTGTATTGTGTGTCACCTGTATTGTGTGTCACCTGTATATTGTGTCACCTGTATTGTGTGTCACCTGTATAGTGTGTCACCTGTATTGTGTGTCACCTGTATATTGTGTCACCTGTATTGTGTGTCACCTGTATAGTGTGTCACCTGTATTGTGTGTCACCTGTATAATCTGTCACCTGTATAATGTGTCACCTGTATAATGTGTCACCTGTATATTGTGTCACCTGTATTGTGTGTCACCTGTATAGTATGTCACCTGTATTGTGTGTCACCTGTATAATCTGTCACCTGTATAGTGTGTCACCTGTATAATGTGTCACCTGTATGACGTGTCACCTGTATAGTGTGTCACCTGTATAGTGTGTCACCTGTATAATGTGTCACCTGTATATTGTGTCACCTGTATTGTGTGTCACCTGTATAGTGTGTCACCTGTATTGTGTGTCACCTGTATAACGTGTCACCTGTATAGTGTGTCACCTGTATAGTGTGTCACCTGTATAATCTGTCACCTGTATAATGTGTCACCTGTATATTGTGTCACCTGTATTGTGTGTCACCTGTATAGTGTGTCACCTGTATTGTGTGTCACCTGTATAATCTGTCACCTGTATAGTGTGTCACCTGTATAATGTGTCACCTGTATAACGTGTCACCTGTATAGTGTGTCACCTGTATAATGTGTCACCTGTAGAGTGTGTCACCTGTATAGTGTGTCACCTGTATAACGTGTCACCTGTATAGTGTGTCACCTGTATAGTGTGTCACCTGTATAATGTGTCACCTGTATATTGTGTCACCTGTATTGTGTGTCACCTGTATAGTGTGTCACCTGTATTGTGTGTCACCTGTATAACGTGTCACCTGTATAGTGTGTCACCTGTAGAGTGTGTCACCTGTATAGTGTGTCACCTGTATAACGTGTCACCTGTATAGTGTGTCACCTGTATAATCTGTCACCTGTATAATGTGTCACCTGTATATTGTGTCACCTGTATTGTGTGTCACCTCTATAGTGTGTCACCTGTATTGTGTGTCACCTGTATAATCTGTCACCTGTATAGTGTGTCACCTGTATAATGTGTCACCTGTATAACGTGTCACCTGTATAGTGTGTCACCTGTATAATGTGTCACCTGTATAGTGTGTCACCTGTATAGTGTGTCACCTGTATAACGTGTCACCTGTATAACGTGTCACCTGTATAGTGTGTCACCTGTATAATGTGTCACCTGTATATTGTGTCACCTGTATTGTGTGTCACCTGTATAGTGTGTCACCTGTATTGTGTGTCACCTGTATAACGTGTCACCTGTATAGTGTGTCACCTGTATAATGTGTCACCTGTATATTGTGTCACCTGTATTGTGTGTCACCTGTATAATGTGTCACCTGTATAGTGTGTCACCTGTATTGTGTGTCACCTGTATAATCTGTCACCTGTATAATGTGTCACCTGTATAGTGTGTCACCTGTATAGTGTGTCACCTGTATTGTGTGTCACCTGTATTGTGTGTCACCTGTATAACGTGTCACCTGTATAACGTGTCACCTGTATAGTGTGTCACCTGTATAACGCGTCACCTGTATAACTTGTCACCTGTATAGTGTGTCACCTGTATAGTGTGTCACCTGTATAGTGTGTCACCTGTATAATGTGTCACCTGTATAGTGTGTCACCTGTATTGTGTGTCACCTGTATTGTGTGTCACCTGTATAACGTGTCACCTGTATAACGTGTCACCTGTATAGTGTGTCACCTGTATAACGCGTCACCTGTATAACTTGTCACCTGTATAATGTGTCACCTGTATAATGTGTCACTTGTATAACGTGTCACCTGTATAATGTGTCACCTGTATAGTGTGTCACCTGTATAACGCGTCACCTGTATAATGTGTCACCTGTATAATGTGTCACCTGTATAACGTGTCACCTGTATAACGTGTCACCTGTATAGTGTGTCACCTGTATAACGCGTCACCTGTATAACTTGTCACCTGTATAGTGTGTCACCTGTATAGTGTGTCACCTGTATAGTGTGTCACCTGTATAATGTGTCACCTGTATAGTGTGTCACCTGTATTGTGTGTCACCTGTATTGTGTGTCACCTGTATAACGTGTCACCTGTATAACGTGTCACCTGTATAGTGTGTCACCTGTATAACGCGTCACCTGTATAACTTGTCACCTGTATAACGTGTCACCTGTATAATGTGTCACCTGTATAACGCGTCACCTGTATAACTTGTCACCTGTATAATGTGTCACCTGTATAACGCGTCACCTGTATAACTTTTCACATGTATAATGTGTCACCTGTATAGTGTGTCACCTGTATAATGTGTCACCTGTATTGTGTGTCACCTGTATAGTGTGTCACCTGTATAATGTGTCACCTGTATTGTGTGTCACCTGTATAGTGTGTCACCTGTATAGTGTGTCACCTGTATAATGTGTCACCTGTATAGTGTGTCACCTGTATAATCTGTCACCTCTATAATGTGTCACCTGTATATTGTGTCACCTGTATTGTGTGTCACCTGTATAGTCTGTCACCTGTATTGTTTGTCACCTGTATAATCTGTCACCTGTATAGTGTGTCACCTGTATAATGTGTCACCTGTATAACGTGTCACCTGTATAGTGTGTCACCTGTATAATGTGTCACCTGTATAGTGTGTCACCTGTATAGTGTGTCACCTGTATAACGTGTCACCTGTATAGTGTGTCACCTGTATAATGTGTCACCTGTATATTGTGTCACCTGTATTGTGTGTCACCTGTATAGTGTGTCACCTGTATTGTGTGTCACCTGTATAACGTGTCACCTGTATAGTGTGTCACCTGTATAATGTGTCACCTGTATATTGTGTCACCTGTATTGTGTGTCACCTGTATAATGTGTCACCTGTATAGTGTGTCACCTGTATTGTGTGTCACCTGTATAATCTGTCACCTGTATAGTGTGTCACCTGTATAATGTGTCACCTGTATAGTGTGTCACCTGTATAATGTGTCACCTGTATAGTGTGTCACCTGTATAGTGTGTCACCTGTATTGTGTGTCACCTGTATAACGTGTCACCTGTATAACGTGTCACCTGTATAGTGTGTCACCTGTATAACGCGTCACCTGTATAACTTGTCACCTGTATAGTGTGTCACCTGTATAGTGTGTCACCTGTATAGTGTGTCACCTGTATTGTGTGTCACCTGTATTGTGTGTCACCTGTATAACGTGTCACCTGTATAGTGTGTCACCTGTATAACGCGTCACCTGTATAACTTGTCACCTGTATAATGTGTCACCTGTATAACGTGTCACCTGTATAATGTGTCACCTGTATGGTGTGTCACCTGTATAACGCGTCACCTGTATAATGTGTCACCTGTATAACGTGTCACCTGTATAACGTGTCACCTGTATAGTGTGTCACCTGTATAACGCGTCACCTGTATAACTTGTCACCTGTATAGTGTGTCACCTGTATAGTGTGTCACCTGTATAGTGTGTCACCTGTATAATGTGTCACCTGTATAGTGTGTCACCTGTATTGTGTGTCACCTGTATTGTGTGTCACCTGTATAACGTGTCACCTGTATAACGTGTCACCTGTATAGTGTGTCACCTGTATAACGCGTCACCTGTATAACTTGTCACCTGTATAATGTGTCACCTGTATAATGTGTCACCTGTATAACGCGTCACCTGTATAACTTGTCACCTGTATAATGTGTCACCTGTATAACGCGTCACCTGTATAACTTGTCACCTGTATAATGTGTCACCTGTATAGTGTGTCACCTGTATAATGTGTCACCTGTATTGTGTGTCACCTGTATAGTGTGTCACCTGTATAATGTATCACCTGTATTGTGTGTCACCTGTATAGTGTGTCACCTGTATAGTGTGTCACCTGTATTGTGTGTCACCTGTATTGTGTGTCACCTGTATATTGTGTCACCTGTATTGTGTGTCACCTGTATAGTGTGTCACCTGTATTGTGTGTCACCTGTATATTGTGTCACCTGTATTGTGTGTCACCTGTATAGTGTGTCACCTGTATTGTGTGTCACCTGTATAATCTGTCACCTGTATAATGTGTCACCTGTATAATGTGTCACCTGTATATTGTGTCACCTGTATTGTGTGTCACCTGTATAGTATGTCACCTGTATTGTGTGTCACCTGTATAATCTGTCACCTGTATAGTGTGTCACCTGTATAATGTGTCACCTGTATGACGTGTCACCTGTATAGTGTGTCACCTGTATAGTGTGTCACCTGTATAATGTGTCACCTGTATATTGTGTCACCTGTATTGTGTGTCACCTGTATAGTGTGTCACCTGTATTGTGTGTCACCTGTATAACGTGTCACCTGTATAGTGTGTCACCTGTATAGTGTGTCACCTGTATAATCTGTCACCTGTATAATGTGTCACCTGTATATTGTGTCACCTGTATTGTGTGTCACCTGTATAGTGTGTCACCTGTATTGTGTGTCACCTGTATAATCTGTCACCTGTATAGTGTGTCACCTGTATAATGTGTCACCTGTATAACGTGTCACCTGTATAGTGTGTCACCTGTATAATGTGTCACCTGTAGAGTGTGTCACCTGTATAGTGTGTCACCTGTATAACGTGTCACCTGTATAGTGTGTCACCTGTATAGTGTGTCACCTGTATAATGTGTCACCTGTATATTGTGTCACCTGTATTGTGTGTCACCTGTATAGTGTGTCACCTGTATTGTGTGTCAGCTGTATAACGTGTCACCTGTATAGTGTGTAACCTGTAGAGTGTGTCACCTGTATAGTGTGTCACCTGTATAACGTGTCACCTGTATAGTGTGTCACCTGTATAATCTGACACCTGTATAATGTGTCACCTGTATATTGTGTCACCTGTATTGTGTGTCACCTCTATAGTGTGTCACCTGTATTGTGTGTCACCTGTATAATCTGTCACCTGTATAGTGTGTCACCTGTATAATGTGTCACCTGTATAACGTGTCACCTGTATAGTGTGTCACCTGTATAATGTGTCACCTGTATAGTGTGTCACCTGTATAACGTGTCACCTGTATAGTGTGTCACCTGTATAATGTGTCACCTGTATATTGTGTCACCTGTATTGTGTGTCACCTGTATAGTGTGTTACCTGTATTGTGTGTTACCTGTATAACGTGTCACCTGTATAGTGTGTCACCTGTATAATGTGTCACCTGTATATTGTGTCACCTGTATTGTGTGTCACCTGTATAATGTGTCACCTGTATAGTGTGTCACCTGTATTGTGTGTCACCTGTATAATCTGTCACCTGTATAGTGTGTCACCTGTATAATGTGTCACCTGTATAATGTGTCACCTGTATAGTGTGTCACCTGTATAATGTGTCACCTGTATAGTGTGTCACCTGTATAGTGTGTCACCTGTATTGTGTGTCACCTGTATTGTGTGTCACCTGTATAACGTGTCACCTGTATAACGTGTCACCTGTATAGTGTGTCACCTGTATAACGCGTCACCTGTATAACTTGTCACCTGTATAGTGTGTCACCTGTATAGTGTGTCACCTGTATAATGTGTCACCTGTATAGTGTGTCACCTGTATTGTGTGTCACCTGTATTGTGTGTCACCTGTATAACGTGTCACCTGTATAACGTGTCACCTGTATAGTGTGTCACCTGTATAACGCGTCACCTGTATAACTTGTCACCTGTATAATGTGTCACCTGTATAATGTGTCACCTGTATAACGTGTCACCTGTATAATGTGTCACCTGTATAGTGTGTCACCTGTATAACGCGTCACCTGTATAGTGTGTCACCTGTATAATGTGTCACCTGTATAATGTGTCACCTGTATAACGTGTCACCTGTATAACGTGTCACCTGTATAGTGTGTCACCTGTATAACGCGTCACCTGTATAACTTGTCACCTGTATAGTGTGTCACCTGTATAGTGTGTCACCTGTATAGTGTGTCACCTGTATAATGTGTCACCTGTATAGTGTGTCACCTGTATTGTGTGTCACCTGTATTGTGTGTCACCTGTATAACGTGTCACCTGTATAACGTGTCACCTGTATAGTGTGTCACCTGTATAACGCGTCACCTGTATAACTTGTCACCTGTATAATGTGTCACCTGTATAATGTGTCACCTGTATAACGCGTCACCTGTATAACTTGTCACCTGTATAATGTGTCACCTGTATAACGCGTCACCTGTATAACTTGTCACCTGTATAATGTGTCACCTGTATAGTGTGTCACCTGTATAATGTGTCACCTGTATTGTGTGTCACCTGTATAGTGTGTCACCTGTATAATGTGTCACCTGTATTGTGTGTCACCTGTATAGTGTGTCACCTGTATAATGTGTCACCTGTATAGTGTGTCACCTGTATAACGTGTCACCTGTATAGTGTGTCACCTGTATAATCTGTCACCTGTATAATGTGTCACCTGTATATTGTGTCACCTGTATTGTGTGTCACCTCTATAGTGTGTCACCTGTATAATCTGTCACCTGTATAGTCTGTCACCTGTATAATGTGTCACCTGTATAACGTGTCACCTGTATAGTGTGTCACCTGTATTGTGTGTCACCTGTATTGTGTGTCACCTGTATATTGTGTCACCTGCATTGTGTGTCACCTGTATAGTGTGTCACCTGTATTGTGTGTCACCTGTATATTGTGTCACCTGTATTGTGTGTCACCTGTATAGTGTGTCACCTGTATTGTGTGTCACCTGTATAATCTGTCACCTGTATAATGTGTCACCTGTATAATGTGTCACCTGTATATTGTGTCACCTGTATTGTGTGTCACCTGTATAGTATGTCACCTGTATTGTGTGTCACCTGTATAATCTGTCACCTGTATAGTGTGTCACCTGTATAATGTGTCACCTGTATGACGTGTCACCTGTATAGTGTGTCACCTGTATAGTGTGTCACCTGTATAATGTGTCACCTGTATATTGTGTCACCTGTATTGTGTGTCACCTGTATAGTGTGTCACCTGTATTGTGTGTCACCTGTATAACGTGTCACCTGTATAGTGTGTCACCTGTATAGTGTGTCACCTGTATAATCTGTCACCTGTATAATGTGTCACCTGTATATTGTGTCACCTGTATTGTGTGTCACCTGTATAGTGTGTCACCTGTATTGTGTGTCACCTGTATAATCTGTCACCTGTATAGTGTGTCACCTGTATAATGTGTCACCTGTATAACGTGTCACCTGTATAGTGTGTCACCTGTATAATGTGTCACCTGTAGAGTGTGTCACCTGTATAGTGTGTCACCTGTATAACGTGTCACCTGTATAGTGTGTCACCTGTATAGTGTGTCACCTGTATAATGTGTCACCTGTATATTGTGTCACCTGTATTGTGTGTCACCTGTATAGTGTGTCACCTGTATTGTGTGTCACCTGTATAACGTGTCACCTGTATAGTGTGTCACCTGTAGAGTGTGTCACCTGTATAGTGTGTCACCTGTATAATCTGTCACCTGTATAATGTGTCACCTGTATATTGTGTCACCTGTATTGTGTGTCACCTCTATAGTGTGTCACCTGTATTGTGTGTCACCTGTATAATCTGTCACCTGTATAGTGTGTCACCTGTATAATGTGTCACCTGTATAACGTGTCACCTGTATAGTGTGTCACCTGTATAATGTGTCACCTGTATAGTGTGTCACCTGTATAGTGTGTCACCTGTATAACGTGTCACCTGTATAGTGTGTCACCTGTATAATGTGTCACCTGTATATTGTGTCACCTGTATTGTGTATCACCTGTATAGTGTGTCACCTGTATTGTGTGTCACCTGTATAACGTGTCACCTGTATAGTGTGTCACCTGTATAATGTGTCACCTGTATATTGTGTCACCTGTATTGTGTGTCACCTGTATAATGTGTCACCTGTATAGTGTGTCACCTGTATTGTGTGTCACCTGTATAATCTGTCACCTGTATAGTGTGTCACCTGTATAATGTGTCACCTGTATAATGTGTCACCTGTATAGTGTGTCACCTGTATAATGTGTCACCTGTATAATGTGTCACCTGTATAGTGTGTCACCTGTATAGTGTGTCACCTGTATTGTGTGTCACCTGTATTGTGTGTCACCTGTATAACGTGTCACCTGTATAACGTGTCACCTGTATAGTGTGTCACCTGTATAACGCGTCACCTGTATAACTTGTCACCTGTATAGTGTGTCACCTGTATAGTGTGTCACCTGTATAGTGTGTCACCTGTATAATGTGTCACCTGTATAGTGTGTCACCTGTATTGTGTGTCACCTGTATTGTGTGTCACCTGTATAACGTGTCACCTGTATAACGTGTCACCTGTATAGTGTGTCACCTGTATAACGCGTCACCTGTATAACTTGTCACCTGTATAATGTGTCACCTGTATAATGTGTCACCTGTATAACGTGTCACCTGTATAATGTGTCACCTGTATAGTGTGTCACCTGTATAACGCGTCACCTGTATAATGTGTCACCTGTATAATGTGTCACCTGTATAACGTGTCACCTGTATAACGTGTCACCTGTATAGTGTGTCACCTGTATAACGCGTCACCTGTATAACTTGTCACCTGTATAGTGTGTCACCTGTATAGTGTGTCACCTGTATAATGTGTCACCTGTATAGTGTGTCACCTGTATTGTGTGTCACCTGTATTGTGTGTCACCTGTATAACGTGTCACCTGTATAACGTGTCACCTGTATAGTGTGTCACCTGTATAACGCGTCACCTGTATAACTTGTCACCTGTATAACGTGTCACCTGTATAATGTGTCACCTGTATAACGCGTCACCTGTATAACTTGTCACCTGTATAATGTGTCACCTGTATAACGCGTCACCTGTATAACTTTTCACCTGTATAATGTGTCACCTGTATAGTGTGTCACCTGTATAATGTGTCACCTGTATTGTGTGTCACCTGTATAGTGTGTCACCTGTATAATGTGTCACCTGTATTGTGTGTCACCTGTATAGTGTGTCACCTGTATAGTGTGTCACCTGTATAATGTGTCACCTGTATAGTGTGTCACCTGTATAGTGTGTCACCTGTATAATGTGTCACCTGTATTGTGTGTCACCTGTATAGTGTGTCACCTGTATAGTGTGTCACCTGTATAATGTGTCACCTGTATAGTGTGTCACCTGTATAATCTGTCACCTCTATAATGTGTCACCTGTATATTGTGTCACCTGTATTGTGTGTCACCTCTATAGTGTGTCACCTGTATTGTTTGTCACCTGTATTGTGTGTCACCTGTATAGTGTGTCACCTGTATAATGTGTCACCTGTATAACGTGTCACCTGTATAGTGTGTCACCTGTATAATGTGTCACCTGTATAGTGTGTCACCTGTATAGTGTGTCACCTGTATAACGTGTCACCTGTATAGTGTGTCACCTGTATAATGTGTCACCTGTATATTGTGTCACCTGTATTGTGTGTCACCTGTATAGTGTGTCACCTGTATTGTGTGTCACCTGTATAACGTGTCACCTGTATAGTGTGTCACCTGTATAATGTGTCACCTGTATATTGTGTCACCTGTATTGTGTGTCACCTGTATAATGTGTCACCTGTATAGTGTGTCACCTGTATTGTGTGTCACCTGTATAATCTGTCACCTGTATAGTGTGTCACCTGTATAATGTGTCACCTGTATAGTGTGTCACCTGTATAATGTGTCACCTGTATAGTGTGTCACCTGTATAGTGTGTCACCTGTATTGTGTGTCACCTGTATTGTGTGTCACCTGTATAACGTGTCACCTGTATAACGTGTCACCTGTATAGTGTGTCACCTGTATAACGCGTCACCTGTATAACTTGTCACCTGTATAGTGTGTCACCTGTATAGTGTGTCACCTGTATAGTGTGTCACCTGTATTGTGTGTCACCTGTATTGTGTGTCACCTGTATAACGTGTCACCTGTATAGCGTGTCACCTGTATAACGCGTCACCTGTATAACTTGTCACCTGTATAATGTGTCACCTGTATAACGTGTCACCTGTATAATGTGTCACCTGTATGGTGTGTCACCTGTATAACGCGTCACCTGTATAATGTGTCACCTGTATAATGTGTCACCTGTATAATGTGTCACCTGTATAACGTGTCACCTGTATAACGTGTCACCTGTATAGTGTGTCACCTGTATAACGCGTCACCTGTATAACTTGTCACCTGTATAGTGTGTCACCTGTATAGTGTGTCACCTGTATAGTGTGTCACCTGTATAATGTGTCACCTGTATAGTGTGTCACCTGTATTGTGTGTCACCTGTATTGTGTGTCACCTGTATAACGTGTCACCTGTATAACGTGTCACCTGTATAGTGTGTCACCTGTATAACGCGTCACCTGTATAACTTGTCACCTGTATAATGTGTCACCTGTATAATGTGTCACCTGTATAACGCGTCACCTGTATAACTTGTCACCTGTATAATGTGTCACCTGTATAACGCGTCACCTGTATAACTTGTCACCTGTATAATGTGTCACCTGTATAGTGTGTCACCTGTATAATGTGTCACCTGTATTGTGTGTCACCTGTATAGTGTGTCACCTGTATAATGTATCACCTGTATTGTGTGTCACCTGTATAGTGTGTCACCTGTATAGTGTGTCACCTGTATAATGTGTCACCTGTATAGTGTGTCACCTGTATAGTGTGTCACCTGTATTGTGTGTCACCTGTATAATCTGTCACCTGTATAGTGTGTCACCTGTATAATGTGTCACCTGTATAGTGTGTCACCTGTATAATGTGTCACCTGTATAGTGTGTCACCTGTATTGTGTGTCACCTGTATAGTGTGTCACCTGTATTGTGTGTCACCTGTATAATGTGTCACCTGTATAATGTGTCACCTGTATAGTGTGTCACCTGTATAATGTGTCACCTGTATAGTGTGTCACCTGTATAATGTGTCACCTGTATAATGTGTCACCTGTATAGTGTGTCACCTGTATAATGTGTCACCTGTATAGTGTGTCACCTGTATAATGTGTCACCTGTATAGTCTGTCACCTGTATAGTGTGTCACCTGTATAATGTGTCACCTGTATAATGTGTCACCTGTATAACGTGTCACCTGTATAGTGTGTCACCTGTATAATCTGTCACCTGTATAATGTGTCACCTGTATAGTGTGTCACCTGTATAATGTGTCACCTGTATAGTGTGTCACCTGTATAGTGTGTCACCTGTATAATCTGTCACCTGTATAGTGTGTCACCTGTATTGTGTGTCACCTGTATTGTGTGTCACCTGTATAGTGTGTCACCTGTATTGTGTGTCACCTGTATAATGTGTCACCTGTATTGTGTTTCACCTGTATTGTGTGTCACCTGTATAATGTGTCACCTGTATTGTGTGTCACCTGTATTGTGTGTCACCTGTATTGTGTGTCACCTGTATAGTGTGTCACCTGTATAGTGTGTGAGTCAGAGGCTTGGCCCAGAATCTCCAGCAGGGCGGGGTCGGACACGAAGAAAAAACGAGGGAACACCAACCGTTTCTTCTCCAGGTAACCGGACAGAGACTTCTGACAGAGCTCCAACTGCTCCAGCAGGTGAGGGAGCAGCTGCAGGAGGAGGACAGATGGAGCTGATGTGAATCAAGCATTCGTATTTTACCCTCATGGCAGAGTGTTGCTCAGAGGCACGTGGGCCGCACCTGGCTGAGCATCTCGTCTCCCACGCAGCACTGCACCACGTTGGGAACCTCGTGCGCTCGCTGCATGATCCTCAGCCACGACTTGTCGATGTTCTGGAAACGTTTGGCCTCCTGCAGGGATTAAAACTCAGACTTCACTTAAATATGAAAGAAAAAAGATCAAATTAAAGTCTTAGTGTTTGCTCCTACCTGAGGCAGCTGCTTGGCGATGTCTCCACCCACAAACACCGCTTCAAGGTAGATCCAGAGGTTTTGAACCGACAGCCACTTCTCGATGATCTCTGAGGTGTTGGAGAGTTTCTGAACCCACAGCTGGATGGAGGGCTTGAACGGAGCGTTGTACCTGCGGAGCAAAGAGCCACAGGTGTAACCCTGCATGCACAAACAGCATTCCTTCTTTTCTTTCCTGCCTCTCATGTTTTTCTTGCTTTCTGACTCTGAGACGTCTTTGCCTTCCTTCCTCCTCTCGTCTCCTCACCTCCTCTGCCCTCGTCTCCTCACCTGTTGCTCAGCAGGGACGTCAGCACCATCAGGCTGTCCTCCATCATGGAGATTTTCTCTGCGGTCTCGGCTCCTTTCAGCAGCAGTTCTCCTCTGCTCCTGAAGGTGGCGAAGCTGAGCGTGTGGCTGCTCCACTCGGCCACCACGTCCTTCAGCTTGGCCTCGATGTCGCGCTCCTTCACCGCGCTGATGCAAATGTCCTGGTTCACACGGATAAAACACGTTCTCACATTAAAGAAGCTTTAATAAACTTTCAGGATTAAAACTGTTTTTCTTTCTTCTTTGAATTTTATACATTTTCTTAAAAAATCAGCTCAGATGAAAGTTTCAGAAATATTTTTCACCTGTAATCTTAATCTGGAGTTTTAGGACTGATCCAGTATTTTAGGGTTTTATGAATTCAGGTAAGAGTGGTTTACAGGGACTTTCACATGCTGCATTTCCAGGTTCATTTCTAACTTTGCACATTTCAGATTTCTGTGTGTGCGTGTGTGTGTGTGTGTGTGTGTGTGTGTGTGTGTGTGTGTGTGTGTGTGTGTGTGTGTGTGTGTGTGCCTGTGTGTTTAGGCTGGTCAGTTTACATGTGCAGTGTTTTCAGACTCACCTCGATGTCCTCTCTGTGTTTCAGCAGCGGAGCCTCTATAATGTTTCTCAGGCACAAACTGTCAGAGTCCACCTGGAAGCTGTGACCGGTCACATCGCTGAGACGAGTCCAGTGTCTGTGCAGCATCGCCTGAGCCACACAGTTATTACACATTATTATTATGTACTTTCAACATACATGAAAATATTTCACGTTTGTTGTGTACCCTGTATCTTATTGTGAAATCTCGGTCTCTGTGTTAGTTGTCTTTGGCCCTGTCACTTCCTGTTTTATTTTGATAGTCTTCTGTACTTTTGCTTCCTTTTCTCCTGCCCGTCTACACCTGTGTCACCCGTCTGTCCTCCGTCTCTCTAACTAGCCTTATGTGCACATGTAGCCTCACTGCTGCCCGTGGCCGATGTCACGGCGTCTGTTGTCTTTCCACTGTGGTAGCTGCAGGACGTGACACCGCACCCCCGCTGAAGGCCACATCCAAAATCCATCAGTCCACCAATGAAGCTGTTCCACAAACGTTGGTGCAGTTTCTTAGTTTCCTGTTTTTCCTTCCTTTAAAAAGTATTTTATTACTCAAACGTTTGTGTAATTCCACGACACGTTCTAACATTTCTGTGTAGCTGCTCTGCAGTCGGCTGCATAAGTAACTTCAATCAGAGGTTCAGGCAGGTGATGAAATCAAGCTCCCAGCACAGCTGATTTCCTTTCACACATCCATCCTGCCCACAGCTGCTTGTCTTATCAGCGCACCGCCCTGAAACTGGACTCCACCCCAGCTCCTCCTCTCACGCCTGTGTGCTGCTGTGTAAATGCCTGCAGATGGACGTTGCTGGTATATGTGCTTCACAGTGAAATGTTTCTGGCACCTTGTTGGCCATCATGTAGAGCAGAGGACACGTCTCTGTGAAGTCATCGATGGTTTTCTTCAGATCTCTGAAGGCCTGCCACTCCTTCAGGGCCTTTGGGAGCTTCCTGATCCTGAAAAAAAGACTTCAAAACTTCATCTCTGCGTGTGAACGACATATTTAACAATCAATGCCAATAAACAAGATTCATTTGTTTCCTAATCTCAGACTGTTTTCATCTATCCTGCTGCTTCTCAAACTGTGAGCCACTGAAGACACGAGCTGAACTGAAACGCTCACATATCCAGTTTGATGTGTTTCAGCTTTGGCATTAAGAACGTTAATGACAGATTTAACATCCAAACTGAAGCTGAGCGGCTGTGCTGTGAGGTCAGAGGTCAGGATGCTTTCATTGATCAGTAAAGTAACATGTGTCTGTTTGGGAACACGTGAGGTGGAGGCATGAACGTCCTGCTGAAGCCTTAATGAGCTGCACCTGTTCTGGAAGTCCTGCAGCTCCGCGCTGATCTTCTCGATGTTGAGGTCGGCCCACAGGATGTCGTAGTAGCCGGCGACGCTGTCGGTGACCGAGCTGTACAGACTGTAGAGTTTGGACAGCAGGGAGAGCTCCCTCCGGATCCTCTGCAGCTCCGGATACTCTGCGGGGAGGAGACGGCCGGTGAGGAAGGAGGCAGACAAACAGGAAGTGGGCGGGCGAGTCGCTCAGTCGTACCGTTCACAGGCAGCCCGAACAGCTCCTCTCCACCTGAGCAGGTGGTGTACTTCCTCCACAGCTGATCGAACTCGGCCTGAAAACTCTGCAGCCGCTCGCTGGCTTCAGCCGGGGCCACGCCCTCCACCCCCGGGCCCCTGCATTTATCATAATCAATGATATTATCAGTATGTCGCCCAGGTTCAGGGCGGGCTGATAGTATGGATATGTGGATGGCTCCGCCCACCTGGAGCAGGTGCCTCTCTGAGGTGTGCGTACCTTTGGTTGTAGTCGGTGCAGAAGCTCTGAGCCTGGCTCTGGAGGCTCTGCACTGCAGACAGCAGGTCTGTCTTCATACTGGCCTGAATCTGCACCAGAGTGTTCTGGGTCTGCACCACCTGAAGCCACAACACACACACATAACACACACCTGCATCCCTGCACCTGTCACATGACGCCCCTCCCTCTGACTCACCAGGTCAGTGAGGTTTTTCCAGGCGTACATCAGGCCGTCCACGCGCTCGCCGTTCCCGTCACCGTAGAGCAGCTCGTGTCTGTTGAGCAGGGCGAAGGATTCCTCCAGCGGCCCGATGGTGGCGTCGATGCGAAACTCCGCCTCCCGAACCTCCAACAGTGAGCAGGAGAGGAATGAGTGAGGGGAGGAGCTCATGAATGAATTCTACTCTGTGGGTCGTTACATGAAGGACTGAGAGAAAAAACAGCTGAAGAAAGAAAATATGACTGAATGTGAAGAAAGTACGGAGGCCTGAAAGTGCCAAAATTAAAGAAAGACAGAAATTTTAATTTTATGAAATAATTGATGCATAAAATAGATTTTATAGTATTTTAGTGCAATTAAAGAAAGAGATATTTATTCAATTGGCTAATTTCATTTTTATATATTTGTTTTGGCAGTGCCAGACATCAGCAGCTGTACGTTTATGAACAAATAAATTAATCAGAATCTAAAAGAAAAACTGGATCATTTTTTGATTATTGGGCTGAAAGAAGAATTGAAAGAAAAAGAGGAGGTGCAGACGTAACACACAGCCAATCAGATGCTGGCTCACCTCTCTGAGTGCAGTCATGGCTGCTCTGACATCATCCAGGTCTGAGATTGGACGCTGCAGACGCTTCGTGAGCGCGTCCACGAACGACAGGATGTCGTTCATGTCGGCGGACGCTCGGCGGTTCAGAGCGGCGCCGAAAGCTCGTTTCCAGGAGCGACACTCGTGAGTGAGCGAACGCTTCAGCTGGTCGGTGTCCAACAGGATCGAACCCGCTGTGTAAAACGCAGGGAGCTCCGAAATCTGCTCCTCCAGCCTCTGCAGGCACAGCAAGGCATCATGGGTAAATCCACTACACGTATGGTCAAAATCAGCTGCTCTAAAGGACATGAGGGTCATTTTCTTTCAGCTCTGACACATTAGCAATAGCGGTGGGTTTTGATAATCGATTTATCGATTAAAATCGATTCTGGCTTGGATAACGTGATTTCGATTCATTAAAATCCTGAATCGATTTTTCTATTTACATTTATTTTGCCTGAAACGCCAGAATCTCAGGTTAAACCTCACAAAATTTCAACAACCACCAAACAGCTAAAACAGTAAATGAGAGCAGGAACACGGATTCTGCACAGAGACGTAAACACAAAGCTCGACCCGCCGACGCATCAGAATCAGTGAGATGTGACTTTCTCACCGACGGCACGGACACGGTCGGGGCTGAAAGCCGACAGCTCGCTGATTCTGATGTTTCGGCGGGTCGAGCTTTGTGTTTACGCCCTCAATACTGAACAAATTTAAACTGTTTAAAATGATGCAAAATTGCAAACGCTCAGCTGTGTCTCCAATCAAACCTCTGTAACTTGGCTCTGCTTCACTTCAGCAGCATCAGGTAACGTTCATGTGTTGATTCATGGTTTCTTTCATTTTTGATCTACTGCAGAATATTTTTATAAAATCCCAGAACAGGAAAATCACCTTCATGTTTTTCTAGGTTTTATTCTCAGTTGCTTTGACACAAAGGCCTCTGCTGTGATGCTCACACCTTTGATAAAGTCTAGCAAGTGTCAGGTTTCTTTTTATAGATATAAAAATATGTAAATGTACTGATGCATGATCTGAATTATAATATTTCTGACTGTCTGAGGCTAAATTTCCCCGATTCAAATAGAATTGAATCGAATCGATTCTAGAAATCAGTGACGATACCCAGCCCTAATTAGCAATGATGGCTCTGTGGAAACTAAACTAACCAGCGCCCCCTGCTGCACAACCACTGAACTGCAACTGCAGGACTGTCCAATGTTTATTGAGAATGAATTACACGATAAATTACATTTTTCTTGGGAATAGAAACATTTTAAAAAGTGAAAACAATTTTATTTTGAACATTTATGACTTTAATTTCTGAATGTTTTTTCCTCCAGCTGCCCTTTAATGACCCCAGACTGCTGTTTTCTTTTGTTTCCTTGTTTGATTTTGTGTGTTTACTTATAACTCAGGTAAAAACATAATAAGCTGTAAATGCACGGCGATGTTCAGTAGTGTGTCTGTAACAGGAAATAGACTCACAGAGTAGAAGCAGATCTGAGCGCTGAACTCCGTCAGGGAGGGGTCGGACTGCAGGAAGGCCTGCACCTGCTCCTCTGGGTCCTAAACACAGCCAGCTGTTAGTGCAGCTCAACAACACTAAGATCAACCTGAACACACACACACACACACACACACACACACACACACACACACAAACACACACACACACCTGGTTCCACAGGGTGGAGAAGTGGCCGAGGTCATTCAGGGTTTCAGCAGCCTGAGCTTTCAGGTGTGACACGATGGAGCTGAGCTGCATCACCAACCTGCTCCAAACATCATCATCATCAGAACATGCACTGATGGGCTGACTGTCATGTGATCACGTGATGAACATGTGAAACTGATCAGGCAGCACTGAGGACACAGACACTCTAACACTGTCCAGGTTCAAGCCCAGGACCCTCCTACAGTGGTGCAGCAGCACTAACCGCTGAGCCTCTGTGCACCATCTGAATTTGTCGCAGGTCACTTTGAGAGTTTGTGCAAGGACTGCAGAACTTTTCTCCACAGGACCCACTCTGTGTGTTTCAGTCAAAGGACGTCAGCTGCAGGTCTGATTGTGCATCTAAGGGTGGCTGTAGCTCAGGTGGCAGAGCAGGTCAGCCACTAATCAGAAGGCCGGTGGTTCGATCCCAGGCTGCCTCCTGGCTGCATGCCAAATGTCCTTAGACACTTCACCCGTTGCCTACTGGTGGTGGTCAGAGGGCCCGGTGGCGCCAGTGTCCGGCAGCCTCGCCTCTGTCAGTGCGCCCCAGGGCAGCTGTGGCTACAATGTAGCTGCCGTGAATGTGTGTGTGAATGGGTGGATGACTGAATGTAGTGTAAAGCGCTTTGGGGTCCTTAGGGACTGAGTAAAGCGCTATACAAATGCAGGCCATTTATCATCTCTGCGTATCCACAGCGTCTCAGCCAGAGAAACATCCTGTCGTGTCTCTGCTGTTTTACTGACCTGCTGATGTCTTTGTGTTCAGCCAGCTGTCTGTCCAGCGCTCGCAGCACCACTGGCTTCACTGCCACGTCCTCTCCTCCACTACGACCCGCCGCCTGCTCCGCCTGAGAAACAGAAAGAGGGGCGGGATGAAGCTGGAGTGCGATTGGCTGCCTGCTATCAGGTGATTTTAAAGCAGGATGAGTCAGATGAGCGTACCTGCTGCTGTTTGTACTGCAGGTGAGAGTAAGTCCACAGAGGGACGTCTTTGGTCACAGACAGCACGACGCCCACCAGCTTATTCACCACAGACTGAGACGTGAGAAGGACACACAGGCTGGGTAACTGACAGCAGTGACTGGCAGGTGCATGAACATGACATTAACTACAAGGCCAGTCCTGTGTGACGTCCTGCTGTGAAACCAGACGGTGGACCTGCCGACACATGAGAACTTCCAAAATGTTACTGAGGGTCAAATCTGCTCAGCTGGACACAAATACCTGAATGTCATCCAGACTGGGTCTGAGGACCATGTTGGGGATTGCAAGCTGGATGGAGGTTGTGAGGAGAGGTGGAGGAGGAGCTGGCTGGGCACCGCTGGAGGAAGACACCAAGGAGGAGGAAAAGTGTGGCTGTTTTTTGGAGACATGAAGTCTCCTCCTCAGGGCCTCCAGAGAGGATCTGGTGGCTGAGAGGAAACAGTCCAAGCTCAGGCGGCTTGTAAGTAAAACAGAGCAAATGTGTTTCTCTGGAAGTTCAGACTGAACAGAAGGACGAAGGAGGACAGAAGAAGAAGAGTACGATGGCAGGAAGGAAAAAACAGGACACAAGGAGACGTGGTAGAAAGGGAGGCTGACCTTTGACCAGAGCTTCAGTGCTGCGGTAACAGAGCTGACCAATCAGGTTGTAGAAACGACAAGGGAGACATGACAGACAGCGAGTCTGATGTTTGGAGTCTGGATGGAGACACTTAAAAGACCCCTGAGGACGACGAGCAGAGATGAATGAGTGTGTGTGTATGTGCGTGTGTGTGTGTGTGTGTGTGTGTGTGTGCATCTGAGTGCGTGCGTGTGTGTGTGTGACCTGGAGATTAACAGTCTCCACAGTCTTCATCTTCCTCTTCAGCTCCTCGATCAGTTCGTACACGTATCTCTCCACCTGCTGACTCTGCCTGCACACAGACACAGTGTGATGGACACACACAGACCAGCAGGACCAAATCTGCAGTTCCTCTAACGTCCAGCAGAGGCAGCACTGACTCAGTCCCCATAGACTCCGATGTTAAACATGTTTACAGCCTGATACAAACTGTTTGGCGTCTAAAGATCATTAAGGTTTAAAGTTGACATCATAAGGGGCGTGGCCTCTTTGGAGTCCCTGAACTGGACCTCTGGACCACGTCTGTACTGTTGGAGCCTTTTGGAGCATTTTTAATGACATTATCTGACCAACAATACGACTGCTGTGAGGTTGCTGTGGCAACACACCGTCCATCAAGGTTGAGCTCCAGGATTGGCTACTGAGCAGTAATAGGCAGGTATCTGTGTGATGCACTAACCTCATGTCAGTAAAGAGAAACCATCACAAACATCACAGAAGTCACAGTTTTGTGTCTGAATATTGTCATATTCACTTTACTTGTGATCTCACATCTGCTGCTGAGCCTGATGATTAATATATGTAAATATGGGTTTTGCTACAGCTGAACTTCTGCTTGTTGCTTTCATTTGTTTGTGGGAGTCTTTCCTCTGAGTTTATCATCACCAAGTTCTTTATTTTTCTGTGTCACAGTCTAACAGCTGGATATTTACAGCAGTGGGTGAGCGGCTCGACACAGCTGTAGAACTGTGACTCATGTTGTATAAATGCAGCCTTTCACGTGTCAGTGTTGCTGTCAGTGTTACTGTCAGTGTTGCTCTCAGTGTTACTGTTAGTGTTGCTGTCAGTGTTGCTGTTAGTGTTGCTGTCAGTGTTACTGTTAGTGTTACTGTCAGTGTTACTGTTAGTGTTGCTGTTAGTGTTGCTGTCAGTGTTACTGTTAGTGTTACTGTTAGTGTTGCTGTTAGTGTTGCTGTCAGTGTTACTGTTAGTGTTACTGTCAGTGTTACTGTTGGTGTTGCTGTTAGTGTTGCTGTCAGTGTTACTGTTAGTGTTGCTGTTAGTGTTACTGTCAGTGTTGCTGTTAGTGTTACTGTTAGTGTTGCTGTTAGTGTTACTGTTAGTGTTGCTGTCAGTGTTACTGTCTGTGTTACTGTTAGTGTTGCTGTTAGTGTTGCTGTCAGTGTTGCTGTCAGTGTTTCTGTTAGTGTTACTGTTACTGTTAGTGTTGCTGTCAGTGTTACTGTTAGTGTTACTGTTAGTGTTGCTGTCAGTGTTACTGTCTGTGTTACTGTTAGTGTTGCTGTCAGTGTTGCTGTTAGTGTTGCTGTCAGTGTTACTGTTAGTGTTACTGTCAGTGTTACTGTTAGTGTTGCTGTTAGTGTTGCTGTCAGTGTTGCTGTTAGTGTTACTGTTAGTGTTACTGTCAGTGTTACTGTCAGTGTTGCTGTCAGTGTTACTGTCAGTGTTGCTGTTAGTGTTACTGTTAGTGTTACTGTCAGTGTTACTGTTAGTGTTGCTGTCAGTGTTGCTGTCAGTGTTACTGTCTGTGTTACTGTCAGTGTTACTGTCAGTGTTGCTGTCAGTGTTACTGTCAGTGTTGCTGTTAGTGTTACTGTCAGTGTTGCTGTCAGTGTTACTGTCAATGTTACTGTCAGTGTTACTGTCAATGTTACTGTCAGTGTTGCTGTCAGTGTTGCTGTCAGTGTTACTGTTAGTGTTACTGTCAGTGTTGCTGTCAGTGTTGCTGTCAGTGTTACTGTCAGTGTTACTGTTAGTGTTGCTGTTAGTGTTGCTGTTAGTGTTGCTGTCAGTGTTACTGTTAGTGTTACTGTCAGTGTTACTGTTAGTGTTGCTGTTAGTGTTGCTGTCAGTGTTACTGTCAGTGTTACTGTTAGTGTTACTGTTAGTGTTACTGTCAGTGTTACTGTTAGTGTTACTGTTAGTGTTGCTGTTAGTGTTACTGTCAGTGTTACTGTCAGTGTTGCTGTTAGTGTTGCTGTCAGTGTTACTGTTAGTGTTACTGTCAGTGTTGCTGTTAGTGTTGCTGTCAGTGTTACTGTCAGTGTTACTGTTAGTGTTGCTGTTAGTGTTGCTGTTAGTGTTGCTGTCAGTGTTACTGTTAGTGTTACTGTCAGTGTTACTGTTAGTGTTGCTGTTAGTGTTGCTGTCAGTGTTACTGTCAGTGTTACTGTTAGTGTTACTGTTAGTGTTACTGTCAGTGTTGCTGTTAGTGTTACTGTTAGTGTTGCTGTTAGTGTTACTGTCAGTGTTACTGTCAGTGTTGCTGTTAGTGTTACTGTTAGTGTTGCTGTCAGTGTTACTGTCAGTGTTACTGTTAGTGTTACTGTTAGTGTTGCTGTCAGTGTTGCTGTTAGTGTTACTGTCAGTGTTGCTGTCAGTGTTACTGTCAGTGTTGCTGTTAGTGTTACTGTTAGTGTTGCTGTCAGTGTTACTGTCAGTGTTACTGTTAGTGTTACTGTTAGTGTTACTGTCAGTGTTGCTGTTAGTGTTGCTGTTAGTGTTGCTGTCAGTGTTACTGTCAGTGTTACTGTTAGTGTTACTGTCAGTGTTGCTGTTAGTGTTACTGTTAGTGTTGCTGTTAGTGTTACTGTCAGTGTTGCTGTTAGTGTTACTGTTAGTGTTGCTGTCAGTGTTACTGTCAGTGTTACTGTTAGTGTTGCTGTCAGTGTTGCTGTTAGTGTTACTGTCAGTGTTGCTGTCAGTGTTACTGTCAGTGTTGCTGTTAGTGTTACTGTTAGTGTTGCTGTCAGTGTTACTGTCAGTGTTACTGTCAGTGTTGCTGTCAGTGTTGCTGTCAGTGTTACTGTCAGTGTTGCTGTCAGTGTTACTGTCAGTGTTACTGTCAGTGTTGCTGTTAGTGTTACTGTCAGTGTTGCTGTCAGTGTTGCTGTTAGTGTTACTGTCAATGTTGCTGTTAGTGTTACTGTCAGTGTTGCTGTCAGTGTTACTGTCAGTGTTGCTGTCAGTGTTGCTGTCAGTGGTACTGTCAGTGTTACTGTCAGTGTTGCTGTCAGTGTTGCTGTCAGTGTTACCAGCTCAGGGTGACAGCAGCATTTTGGACCAAGCTTCCTGTCTGTAGCAGGAGGTCCTGCGCCGACACAGACGAGTCTTCAGGAAGGACCAGCAGACGGCAGGACGACATGGCCCCAAGCAGCCGGCCGATGCGACAGTCCAACAGGTCTGTTGCCATTTTGGCCACCAGGTCCAGGTCTTTGAGAGCCACATACACATTCTGCAGGACTGACACAGAGTGGAAGGGAATCATTATCGAATGCTTATACAGGGAGTGCAGAATTATTAGGCAAGTTGTATTTTTGAGGAATAATTTTATTATTGAACAACAACCATGTTCTCAATGAACCCAAAAAACTCATTAATATCAAAGCTGAATGTTTTTGGAAGTAGTTTTTAGTTTGTTTTTAGTTTTAGCTATTTTAGGGGGATTTCTGTGTGTGCAGGTGACTATTACTGTGCATAATTATTAGGCAACTTAACAAAAAACAAATATATACCCATTTCAATGATTTATTTTTACCAGTGAAACCAATATAACATCTCCACATTCACAAATATACATTTCTGACATTCAAAAACAAAACAAAAACAAATCAGCGACCAATATAGCCACCTTTCTTTGCAAGGACACTCAAACGCCTGCCATCCATGGATTCTGTCAGTGTTTTGATCTGTTCACCATCAACACTGCGTGCAGCAGCAACCACAGCCTCCCAGACACTGTTCAGAGAGGTGTACTGTTTTCCCTCCTTGTAAATCTCACATTTGATGATGGACCACAGGTTCTCAATGGGGTTCAGATCAGGTGAACAAGGAGGCCATGTCATTAGTTTTTCTTCTTTTATACCCTTTCTTGCCAGCCACGCTGTGGAGTACTTGGACGCGTGTGATGGAGCATTGTCCTGCATGAAAATCATGTTTTTCTTGAAGGATGCAGACTTCTTCCTGTACCACTGCTTGAAGAAGGTGTCTTCCAGAAACTGGCAGTAGGACTGGGAGTTGAGCTTGACTCCATCCTCAACCCGAAAAGGCCCCACAAGCTCATCTTTGATGATACCAGCCCAAACCAGTACTCCACCTCCACCTTGCTGGCGTCTGAGTCGGACTGGAGCTCTCTGCCCTTTACCAATCCAGCCACGGGCCCATCCATCTGGCCCATCAAGACTCACTCTCATTTCATCAGTCCATAAAACCTTAGAAAAACCAGTCTTGAGATATTTCTTGGCCCAGTCTTGACGTTTCAGCTTGTGTGTCTTGTTCAGTGGTGGTCGTCTTTCAGCCTTTCTTACCTTGGCCATGTCTCTGAGTATTGCACACCTTGTGCTTTTGGGCACTCCAGTGATGTTGCAGCTCTGAAATATGGCCAAACTGGTGGCAAGTGGCATCTTGGCAGCTGCACGCTTGACTTTTCTCAGTTCATGGGCAGTTATTTTGCGCCTTGGTTTTTCCACACGCTTCTTGCGACCCTGTTGACTATTTTGAATGAAACGCTTGATTGTTCGATGATCACGCTTCAGAAGCTTTGCAATTTTGAGACTGCTGCATCCCTCTGCAAGATATCTCACTATTTTTGACTTTTCTGAGCCTGTCAAGTCCTTCTTTTGACCCGTTTTGACAAAGGAAAGGAAGTTGCCTAATAATTATGCACACCTGATATAGGGTGTTGATGTCATTAGACCACACCCCTTCTCATTACAGAGATGCACATCACCTAATATGCTTAATTGGTAGTAGGCTTTCGAGCCTATACAGCTTGGAGTAAGACAACATGCATGAAGAGGATGATGTGGACAAAATACTCATTTGCCTAATAATTCTGCACTCCCTGTAAATCTGATGTCCTTTCTTTGTATATTAGCACAACAACAATGAGACGGGAAGCTGTCCGTCCTTACACCGCTCAGTGTTGAGGGCAGTCCAGGACAGTGAGGTGAGCCCAGGGGAGAGAGCTGCCTCCACACGGCCAATGAAGGGCTGCATGATGGGGAGGAGGAGAGGCGGGACCCTGCCCACCACAGAGCTGTAGTCCTGGAGCATCTCCAGCAGTCTGGACCAGAGTCAGCACCATCAAAGAAAACACAAGTTTACCAAAGTGAAGAAGAGATGAAGACAAGAGTCTGAGACGAGAAGAGTAACGTCGCAGAGAAAATAAATCATGATGTTGTTTAATCAAGAACAAGCGCCTTGTTTCTGTGAGCTTTTCTATCCAGCACAGAGTGAAGTAACAACAAAAACTACAAACCAAAGAAAAGACATTCATGTGATGAATTTGAGTGAGAACATCACAGAATGAGCTGCTGACGCGCCTACATCTGGAGTGAACAGCTGCTCTCACCGGCTGTACAAATCTCTGAGCTCTGGTTCCCTGGAGGTCATCTTCTGGATGACCTTTGGCACGTTCACGCCCAGTTTGGTCATCCACCGAGCTTCCTGCAGCACCTCCAGCACCACAGGGTCCAGGTTCACCGAGACCTCCTGAAACAAACAGGCTCTTTCAAATGTTCAATAAAATCTCAAATCTAACAACAAATTTAAGGATCCAGGATCCAAAGGAAAGTGGAGTGTGTGGTGTTAGTTCACTGTCTGCAGAAACAAAAGCAGTCGGCTCTGGACTGTCGGTCACATGACTGAAATGTGTAAAAACGATTTGTTCAAATCTGAAAAAGATGATTAAAAAGTTAAACCCACACACGACCTTTAAAAGCTGCTTTCATTCAGTCGTCACAAACCTTGCTGTCTTCATGCCGGACCAGCAGGGCGGTGCTCAGGCAGCGTGGCGTGCTCTCTGCAGCCTGACTCCACCCCTGCAGGTGCAGCACCTCGTACTGCAGCAACACCGCAGCCAGCTGGTTGTAGCTCCGGATGACTTTTGTCATCTCTGGTCCCTGAGACAGACACAGACAGGCGGCGTCACCGAGGACGCGCTCATCACAGAGATCATGTGACTGATGGGGTAAAGTCAGAGTGTGCACCTTCAGGAAGTCAAGCTTCTTCTTCAGGATCAACATCGGAGCTTCAACCTTCCTGAAGAGCTGCCGGCTCCAAAGGACCCTGCCTGACACCTGAGAGAGAGAGACCATAACAAAAGCTCTATCGGTAAATAAATCATCTGTATTTCTCAATAGAAGCACAATAGAAGCACAATAGAAGCATCCTCCAGGACTGGAGTTTGACACTCAGATTTAAAGTAGTGAATTTCCTGCTGGTGTTTGTGAGCACGGGGTGAGCTGGTGTAAGTACCGGCGGCAGGTTGCGTCCGATGGGCGGCCGGTCCTTGTGTTTCTGGTAGGTCTTCCTCAGCAGCTCCAGATCTCGGCTGTAGCGCTGCAGCAGCAGCAGGTAGTACTGCCTCAGGTCCAAGCGAGCCAGCGGACCCGACTCAAACATGGCCAACAGCTCCAGCAATCTCTGCGTCTGCATCCAGACACATTGTTTCAGTTCTGTGTGTTTGATACGATAAGAAGTCGCTTTCAGTTCTGATTGTGTGAACTCACAGAGACGGACCGGCTGAACCAGTCGTCCAGCAGAGACCGAAGACACTGGAACACACTCTGGACCTGGAGCTGGAAGTCTGCATAGTCTCTGTCAAACTGAGACACACAGAGCTTCCTCAGGACTGAACCACAACTCGTAACAGCTGGAAGAGCGAGGTAAGCTGAAGCCTCTGCAACCACCGAGTTATTTCTGATCATCATCCAAGACATCATTAGACAGAAACACACGCTGTCTGAACTAAACACACACTGTTGTTGTGTTTACTGAACACACTGACTTCTCTTAAAGCAAATGGAGTCGAGCGTTTCAGGAAGATCAGACTGGTAGAAAGCCCTGAAAGCATTTCAAAGACTTGTTCATCGCTCCACAGTAAGAGCATCTGTCCACAAACGGAGGAACTTCTGACTTTCAGGACTGTTCAGTTCAGCTTTGAGTTGGTAACATCCATCAATAACCTTCATGGTTAAACCTGCACACTGGTTTCCTCTCTGTGTGAGCTTTGGTTCAGCTATGTCTCTATGAGCAGTGTTATAATGTCCACATCTGTGAGTGTGTAAGGGTGTGTGACCTGTGGACGATGTGCCTGCCAGATGTTTGTGAGCGTGCATACTGGTGCACAGAGACACTACAGTGAAGCACATGCTGGATAACATGTGTGACTGCGTGACTACAGTCTGATAAATAGCTGATAAGAACGGTGCTCGTGTTAGGAGACCAGGAGGGAAACGACTGTTCTGACCTCTGATGGAGGCTGTTGTGTTCAAAGGCAGTTAGTAAAAGTTCTCTTTGTTCATCCAGCTGCTCTGTGAGGTCAGAGTGATTACTCAGAGTCCAATAAAGACATGAAACGTACCTGTTACTGTGTTATTAGCTGTTATTGGCTCATTCAGCCTCACTGTGAGAGAAGCTTCACAATCATATTCTTCTGATAAAAGTCGTCCCTGTAAAACCAATAAAGTCCTGTTCCTGTCAGGGCCTGGGTCTGGGGAAGCAGGACTCAGGTGTTTTTGTGGTTTTCGCTGTTTTCCACCCGTCTGTTCGTGTTTATCTGTGTGTGTGCTCCGGGATGTTTTACCTGAGCGACCTCAGAAGCGTTCCTGCGCCGGAGGCATCCACACCTGACGCTCGCCATCTGCAGCAGAGTACGCTGGTCAGGAGAGCCGTGTTTAAGAGTGTGGCTGAGTTCCAGTGGGCGCGGGATCCTTCAGTCTAACTCATCCTAATAATAATTATTGTGAAGATACCTCGCTCGCTGGGATGACCTCTGAACTGTGTTTTCGTGTCACCAGGGTTCAGCAGAGTGTTTTTCACGGAGCCACGGTTGGGAACAGGAGTTTGTTGGAGTTGTGTTTTCACTTGATCACAGACATTGTGTGGGATTCAGGAGGAATTGCCACAGAAGTCACAGTGCTGGGATTTAACTGTGTTTTCTCCACTGACTTTAAATGAATCCACTGTCACTCATGAAGTCCTGCATTTTGGCTCCTCTCATTCCTACAACTCCACAGTCTGCACCGCAGCGTCACAGTTCCTCGTCCTTTTCTTCCATTTTTCTCTGTTTCTGTGATTTTGTCCCGTATATAATAAAAGTGATTAATGTGTTTCAAGAATATAGATTTGAAATCACCTCCAGTTTGCGCTGATCCAGGACGTCACAGGTCTTGGACTCAGTTGTGGAGACGATGGTCTGGTAGCGAACACAGATCTTCTCCACGCCCTCCACCTGAAACACACCTGAGCTCAGTTTGAATCCGTCTCATTTCTGTCACACTGAAATGGAAGAACTGGAAAATAGACTTTTGACACCATTGATAAATAATAAAAGGAGGAAATACATTTATACAAAATCATTACAAATGTCCATTCATCACTGTAGCTTTGCACTGACTTTAATTGACCATTTTTATATTATAAATGTCTTATTATAATTATTATTGTGCATTGATGAATATCTGATGGAGTCACTTGTTTCTAATCTGACAATCATCCACCTTCATGCTCTGCAGAGCAGCCAGGCTCTCCAGCGTGGACGCCATGTCGGCCATCTTCTCCAGACGGCGGCAGAAAGAGTCAAACTTCCCGAAGATGTAGTTCTCACTGAAAACACGCACACACGTGTTAAAGGTTAGCGTGACGCTGCTGACACGCTCTGACTCAGAGTCAGTTACTGATCACCTGAAGTCAAACTGTCTGTTCTCAGGGTTTTCTCTCAGTTTGTCTCTGACGCTGTGGAAGCTTCGCTGATACGCCGCATTCAGATTACAGCAGTCAGAGATTCTCTGCAGCAGCACCGGCCTGACACACACGCACACACACACACACACACACACACACACACGCACACACACACACACACACACACACACACACACACACACACACACACACACGTTGCTGAGTCCATTTGTTAGTCTGAGTCTAAACTCTGTGACGATCTGAAGTTTCAGTCTAATGTCAGTTTCAGGTGTGCTGCGGTACCTGCTGTGCTCCCAGACTCGCCTCACGCCCTGCAGCAGGTAGCTCCTGCAGGTGCTGATCATCTGGTTGGTGACCTTGAGCAGCAGTGAGCTCATCCTCTCTGAGGTGTTGTAGTACCGGGACACCACGTGGATCATCTTGATGCCGTTCATCAGACTGGGAATGTGCTCCAGCATCCTGGTCTGTGGGGCCGGGAGAAAAGGAAGACGGAGGATGAGAGACGGTTTGTCCGGTGACTGATACGAGCTTCAGTGTGAGGAACAAAGCTGCTGACACAGCAGGAACAGACAGCAGCCTCATTACTGACATGTAGACATCAAATAAATGCACATTCAGGCTGAGCTGGAGAATCCTGTATCCACCATATCTGATCCAGTAACAAGAAAACGGTTTGTCATCAGAGCCGATGCAAAAGAAGAAATAATAAAAACCATTAAAAAAGAAGCTGGTGGAGGTGAAACACCCGACTCATCAGCACAAACGGACAAATTCACCATCACAGAAAATACAAACGAATAAAAAAGATCAATGAGAGAAATACTGCTGATAAATCAGAGCTGGAACATCTCAGACTGAGCTGTGATCTCTGTCCTGATCAAACCTGTTTGTCTCTTTGATCTTTTTAAACTTTTTTAAAAGTCTGAACCTGAGAAAAGAAAAGAAGTCTTTAGTTTTTAAACAGTCACTTTAATTCTTTCTTCTTCTTCTTAAGTTACAGACAGGCCTTTGTCTCAGCTGTGATTTGTGACTACAGCCTCTCTGTGAACGATGTGTGACGATGTCTTCACTGTTTTCTGTTCCTCACAATCATGAAGGACTCAAACAGACGCTTTTATACAGAAAGACATGAAGAGTGTTTTTCTCACAGGAGTGGATTTTTCCACAGATCCAAAGAACTTGTTGAGGGTGTAAAGATACTTGACGTTGTCCTTTGCCTCGTTGGCCACCGCAGTGATGTCTCTGTCCTGATAAATCAATAAATCGATCAGTGATGACGTCAGCGTCGTCGAGACAACAGCTGTGAACTGAACAGGAAATAAACTGCTGACCAGATCTCTCCAGGCACGCAGGCACCGAGACTGAGCCACCTGCAGGACCCCCAGAGTCCTCTTCACCTGAGAGCCCTTCACTTCCTCCAGCAGACTGACACACACACACACACACACACACACACACACACACACACACACACACACAGTTACAGCTGTTCAAAGGCTGTTTGCTTGTATTCGTGTCAGTGTTGATGTCGTACTTGCACATAAACTCTACATTGGACTCTGATGTGTCGCTCCATACCTGCCACCTACTGGTCAGCCAGTGTAAGTGCACAAAACATTTCTTCAAACCAAGATGGAAAAAAACATGTTTGAAAAAATGAAGTTCAAAAATCTTTTTTCATCCCTAAAGACGAATAAAAATACTAAAGAAAGAATCCTGATTGGTGTCGTCATAATTCATGCATGAAAGGGTTAAAAACTATTAAACAAACAAACAAACACGTGAATATTTTGGAACATTTCAACTTCAAAGAGCAGAAAGAGAAAGAACAGAAAGTTATATTGTGTCAAAGTGGTTTTGTCCTGAAGTCTCAGAGTGGAGACTAAACTGTTGCAGGTCTGAGGAGCTTCTGTCCACAGACGTCAGATCATGTTTGATAAACTGAGTTTAGAGTGAAACCTGTAAATGCTGACGCTACAGGAGATCCAGCTGAGAGGACGCGTCTACCTGTTGAAGGTCACCGTGCGGCTCTTCCAGTGCTCCAGCTCGGCCGACGGCCCGACGGCGTCGGCCTCTTTCCTCATCTGCTCGCTCTCCGTCAGCACCTGCTTGATTTGATTGGTCCACAGGGTCAACGCCTCCTCCAGACGCTCCACCAGCTCACTGTTATTGGCTGAGAGCGAAACACACGAGTTCCTCTGAACACACGTGAACACGGACTCATTATTTCAAAGAAGCCATCGTCTCAGGTCAGATGCTTCCTTCAGCTTCCACAGATAAACTGGTTTGATTTACCTGAGAGTTGATTTTTAAAGCTTTAAACGATGTTTCCTGTATTTCCAACAGTCTTATTGTTTGTGTGAGATGTGAACAGCTTGAGCTTCATACCTGCTGCTCTGTAGTCTGCAGGGCTGCTCAGCTGGCTGATGGCGTCAGGAAGCTCCACGTGCTGCAGCTGGAACTTTCTCTCCATGTTCAGTCGGGCTGAGCTCAGATTACTGACGAACTGATCCACCGAGGACAGGAAGGACCGGACGTGTGGACACGAGGCGCCGTCCTGCACAGAGCCCCACGACTGGGCACAGGGTCAAAGGTCAGCAATAACAACAAAGGTTAATGTGTTTCCTGTTTCACCTTTTACCTTATTCACAGCCAAAAGCATCAGGAGGAGCACTGCACACAAATAAGACTTTTCATGGATCTTTATGTAACAGCTGCTCTACAGTCAAACCCCACAAAGAGAAACCAGCAGCTACAGATAAGCCCAAGGTGTGGCCTCCAGTAACACTGTGAGGAACCTTGGAGTCATGTTTGACCAGGACATGTCCTTCAACGCACATATTAAACACATATGTAAGACTGCTTTCTTCCATTTGTGCAACATCTCTAAAGTTAGAAATATCCTGTCTCAGAGTGACGCTGAAAAACTAGTTCATGCATTTATTACTTCCAGGCTGGACGACTGTAATTCATTATTATCAGGAAGTCCTAAAAACTCCCTGAAAAGCCTTCAGTTAATCCAAAATGCTGCAGCAAGAGTCCTGACAGGGACTAGAAACAGCAGATTTCTCCTACACTGGCTTCTCTTCACAGGATTGACCCCTCATGGCTGCCCCTCCCTCCCCTTTCTTTGCTTTCAGTCTCTTCCTGTTTAAAGAGAGTTCTTCCTTCCCACCATCAACAAAGTCTTCATATATGGCGTCATGTGATCACTGGAAGCTTAAAACATCTCCCTTCTTGAGCTCAGTGAAAGCCTGAATGGATGGAGGTGTTTTACCTGCTGCGACCTGAGAGCAGGTAACATGATGTGAGTCAGCAGAGTTTCCAGACTGTTCAGGACGCCGCTGCCGCCGCCGCTGCAGTCCAACACGCCAAAGTTCACTTCCTGGAAACATCAGGTTGCACCAGAAGATCAGAATGATTGGCTGCATCCATGTCACAGTCAACCAATGAGGTCTGTGCAGTTTGTTAAAGTTGCAGGTGAGGAGGTGACCCAGACCAGTTACTGACCTGCTGCACGTTAGCGGTGGTTATGGCCTTCTCAGTGGTTCTCAGGAAGAACAGACATTTCCCCAGTAAAGGCTGGAAATACAGAACGTGATGGAGTTCAGGTTCCTTTAACGTGACGCAGACAGAGCACTTCCTCTGCACTCTGTCACCAGAGTTCACCATGCAAAGGAAAACCTTTCACGGGCTTTAAAGACGGGGTGGTTGGAGAGCTCTGCAGGCTGCTCGTTACCAGTGATGGGAGTAACGGCGCTACTTTTTTCAGTAACGAGTAATCGAATTACTACTCCTATCGTTACAACGGCGTTACAGTTACTAACAAGAAAATGTGGTCCGTTACTATGTTTCAACAAACAGACGGTTGAAGCTGTGTTCAGCTTACAGCATCTTATATCAGCTGCAGGAAGCAGCTGTAAGTAATCTGGGCGCTGCAGCTTTAAGCAGCTGTGGAAACACGCTAAAACAGGAGACACACAGAGTCATGCAGACGACGCCACAAGGAACACAGGCAGACACACACTATAAATACACACCAGGTGATGAGGGGATGACACACAGGAGGGGAGCACAGCTGAACCACAAGACGAGACACAAACCTTCAAAGTAAAACAGGAAACACACAGACTGTTTTACAACACAAGGACAGGAACAGAGCACAGAGGACCGACACAGGCAGGGCTGAGGAAACACGGAAGCACTAAACATAAGAACCAAACCCTAAGAACGAATACAAACTCAGAATAAACACCAAACACAAGATGAAACCAAAAGGAAACACAAAACGCTGCGAGCCAGGACCCTGACAAAAGGAGTTCACAATGGCCGATTATACCCTGGAGCCCAGAGGGTGCTTTTAAAGTAACACAATAGTTACTTTTCAAGTAATTAATTACATCTACAACCTTGTCACTCAGTTACTAAGTTACTTTTTTGAATAAGTAATTAGTAACTATAATTAATGACTTAATGAATGTTTAATGACTGTTTGAAAGTAACTTGGCCAACACTGGATATGAGCGAGTTTCCCAGCTGATGCAAACTGGGAAGCTTCTCCTGTTTGAAGTGGATCTATTCAGCTTTTATTTCCTGATCATTTGAAGCATCAACAAAGTTTCTAAAAACAAGCAACAGTTTGTCATCATTCATAAACTCTGACGTCACAGGAGTGTTTTTATTCCTGTCCCATGTTTGAAAGTTTCTGCATATCAGAGCTGCCAACACGGCACCGACTCAGGCTGGAACTGACTTTAAACACTTCATCATTCATGATCCTGTTAAAACCACATCCAGGGGAAATGTTATTAGCATGTAGCCTTTAGCTCATGTTGCTGCTCCTCCATGTTTGTAGTCCTTTTTTCTGTGAATAAGTGTTTGTGGAGATTTGAGCTCCTCAGACTTCGGCCTCTCGACCTCCTGATGTTCAGCCTGCAGCTGTCAGTCCTCCAGTGTTTGCTCAAAGACTTTAATCACCTCGTTAACCAAACAAAGCAGCACAGTTTGATCCATGGAAACACAAACACGCTCAGGCTCATCGTCTCTGAACAGGACAATGATGAATCGTAGGCTCGGGATTGTTTGGAGCTTAAAGAGAAATCAGATACATCAGAACACAAAAACCCCGAGAGGTGGATCAATGTGACGTCACACAGCTCTGAGTCCTCGAGTCTGATCCAGGCTCGTGCTTTAAGACACGTTTCTGTGTAACGCTCAGCTCAGGTGTGTTCAGGACATTTGCTTGGAAGAAGCCGTCTGTGGATAAATCCTGCTCTCCACCTCAGCTGTCAGGTTCATCCAGAGAACGGCCGTCCTGACTTCCAGCAGCCCCACAGTCCTCGTTTCTAATAAACTGGCAGCACTGAAACGAACTGTCTGCCTCGCTGTTCAATAATCTGCTCTTTGCCAATTTCCCAGCAGAACCTTCCACTCATATCAGCATTTTTCTGTGATTCTCACATTAACTAAGCATAAAAAGCTGAAGCCAACCTCAGAGTTCCCCGTAGTGAGGAAGAGTTTCCTCTGAGCCACAGCTGAGTTTGATGCGTCCACAAAGGAAGACTGACGGGAGGACCGACTCTGGGAGAAAGGCAGATATTAAAAGATATGAATACAAAGTACGGTGCAACAAACAGCAGATTATGAAGAGCGGTCAGACCTTCATGTGTCCGTCATTGAAATGTGATCAAAGTTACCTGTTTGACATCCTGATAGAAGAAAATCAGCTTCTTGGATCCGTTTGCAGCAAAGAATTCATGGATCAGACTGAACTGGAAGAATCAGACATTAATGACTCAAAGGTTCAACTCTGAGGAAGGATCACGTCTCTGAACTTACTCTGTCATCAGAGACTATGGCGTCTTCCACCGCCGCCTCCTCCAGGCTGCCGGCGTCTGCCAGCCTGCTCATCAGGTATTTATGTCGGGCATCCAGAGCTGCCCGCCGTTCCTCCTTCACGGCTCTCGCCTGTTTGGCTACTTCTCTCCTCGCCTCATTGGACAGCAGCATCGTCCTTTTACCAGACACCTGGAGAAACATCAGCTCAGTCTACAGACGCAGAGACCAGTGAGAGCCAAACATCTGCAGGTTTCTGAGGACCACGTTTGACCCTGACTGGAGGCATCGATTCTGAGTGCGACTGCCTAAACTGAGCTACTGTCCCCCCTGCACTGAGACGTTCTCCTGTGATGTGTCATGGGGGGAAGTGTTCCTCACGGTTGGACTCGTGAGAAGTTCAGTCAGTTTATTCAAACTTTAAAACATTTTCAGTCTCTGGATTTCAGCAGAAACAAATGTGAACACAGCACTTTTTGATTGAGTATAAAAGGATGAAAGAGTCAGTGATCAGTAACATTGTTGCTGCCTGATGCTGTTGTAGAGCTGTCTGTGGATCCTCACCTTCCTGGAAGCCTTCCCTGGATTGCTCAGATATCATTAACTTGTTTGTGTTCAGTAGAATCAGGTGTTGTGGATGCAGGTCGTAGCTGTGTGAGGCCTGTACAGTCAGCGCTGTGTGAGCGCTGTGTAACGTTAGCTTACACTTCTTTCTGTTGTTATCATCCTTCAGGTTAATGTTGTTTTCATTATGCATCACAGGAAGTGTGGGTGGCTGTTAGCCTCACAGCTCATGGAGAGTTGCTGCTGCTCTGCCTCCTTGTTGATGTTTCTGCTCTTTGTGGCTTTGTGTTACTTTGTGTCGTGTCTGAAACAAAGTGAGTCCATGTTACTAACTGTAGTCGGCTCTCTGTCTCGTGCACAGCTGACTGTTGTCTGAATGAAAGTATTTTTGTACTTTGTGTAATCTGTTGGGTCTTTGAGCCCTTTTTAAACAGCATATGAGCCATATGTATGTGTGTATATGAAAGGTTGTTTGTAATACATAAAACTGTTGCTTATTCTAGAGCTGCTGCTGTGCCTGATTGGTCTACTCGCTCTAAACTGAAGGTTGACTTGATTCTTTTGGTTTTTTACATGTTGTCAATAAACCAACTTCTTTATGATTTGAACGGCGTCTCTGACGTGTCACAGGCCTGTCAGCTTTCTTGGTGGTTGGTACAGTTTTGAGCTTCATGCTCTGTTGTTGGGTTTTCCTCTTTCATATTAAAGCTTTTGTCCTACATTTGCTCTAAAGTCTAATTCTAATCCCAGCACTGTCTGGGTGTGTGATGGTTGTTTTCCTGCTCTTTCTCATGAAACAGTCACAACATTCTCAGTCCAACTTTCACTCTTTGCTGCGTTTGCTGCAGCTGCAGTGAACATGGTGCCGTTTGCCTTTAAGAAAGTTGTGCACAAAGGCTTTTTCTCTAGCAGACAGCTGTGTGGCTAAAAGTCAGATCAGTTTTTACCACCTCAGTCACACTGGACTGAAACAAGAGTGAAACCAGGAAGAATCAGAGTTTGTCCAGTGACTGCACTGATTTTCTTCATATTCACAAACTGATTCTAAGTAGTTGCATCAGCCAGCTAATCACGCGGACACTGAGCGTCCAACACGCTCCCTGAAGGAAACGATTACATCCTCCAAACAATCACAATCTGTCTCTGAACGACTCGAATTTATCAATGCAGACACGTTGCCAACATGATGAAGTCAGTCTGAGTCGCATCTCTTTGGCTAACTTAACTCAAGTGGTTGCCGACTATTCTGGTTCTATTCCCATATAACAGCAGGGTTGCTGAGCACCTCTGTCACTCTGCACTTATGTTCCCAGTTCTCTTTTGTGGAGGAATTTTCCAGGAATTCCTGGGACCAGCTTTCCATGAGAGACCCGATCAGGAGCGACTGTCCTGGACACTCCCAGCATCACAGGGACTCACAAACCCGTCTACCACAGTGACTGATCGTCACAGGCCCACATGCAGCTTTAGATCACACGTGTGCACTTCCTGTGGTCACTGCTGGAACTCTAGACTCACCGAGGGGCCAGTGGTTGGTGAGGCAGCAGCAGCTGAAGTCATGTGACTAATGGCTCTCAGGTTCTGTCCTCCTATTCGCCGGTGTCCTTCACCTGTCACACCTGGTCCAGAAAGAGTGAGAATGTTCAGAGCTTTAATGGAAAAGAATATTATTCCATATAAAAGGCCTGTAACAAGTATTGTAGTGTTAATCAGGATGAAGTCCATCATGAACACTTCAGAGTGCTTCAGACAGTCGGTGTTTCATCCACAGAGCCTCCAGTCTGCATATCAAAGGATCCTGAGGAATGACAGTGAACCCGAGTTCCCCTCTTTACATTCATGTGTGTGACTGTGAGGAAAAGGTGATTGTATGAACGTGTGTGAGCGAGTGAATGAGGCTTGTGTCAGAGTGGAGATAATGTCAGCGGCACAAGCTGGACGCTGCAGGTGTCACATGTGAATCTGTGTCTGCACCTTTGTGGAGGTGAAGCTCAGGAGGTTTGGATTTGTTCAAAGCTCTGTCTGCTCCATCTTTCTTTCCCTCAGGCCTCCCCAGATCAGGAAGGAGGTCCTGTTCTCCTTCTCCCTCCTGGACTTCTGGATCCAGGGAAGGATCAAAGTCTCTCAGCCCAGCATCAGAGCTTCTGGCTGGGGGAGGACTGGAAGTTTCAGCTGGAGGCTGAGAGCCTGGATCTGCCATCTGAGTCACAATTCAAATATTCTCAGTGATCTCATTTTTAAAGCTCATTCATTTGGACTGAATGTGGGACAGCAGCACATCTGTACTGCTTCAGCTGGACCTCTAACAGCACTTTGTAAATGTTGGACTGTTTGATCTTTCAGCTGCTTCATGAAGCTGCAGATCTTTTCATTGGGTAACAGTTCTGACTGCAGCATGCGCTGCTCTTAAACCTGCAGCTATAGTTGTGCATTAATAACCGTCACAGATGTCCAGGTTACCCCTGCTGTGTGCTCTGATGCACATGTGCTGAACTCCTTTATTCACACAGCCACGTGTTTCTCACCTGCTACCAATGAAAGCTGCTAGTTTTTAAATAAGAAGAGATTTTACACAAAGCTTTTTCTCTTTTTTAATGTTTAATATAAACATTTCAATAATTTCCTTTTTTCTTACATTTGACTGATGGTATCATCTTTCTGTGAAACTATGCTGTATGTACTCAGCTGCCATAATCTATCATAAGACCACAGATAAAATCATGACAAATCTTGTGTTAATAAAGCTCCCAAATAAAAACAAGACTCAGTAATAATAATGAGACTATTTTTCATCAGATCAGAAACCAGCAGGGTTATAATACCTGTGCTGACTCACCTGTGTGCGTCTGTCTGAGGACGAGTCTCTGATACTCTGGGACCAACCAGTGAAGTCAGACTAACAGTGGAAACAGGAAGTGAATGAAAGTTTGACTGTCTCCATGGTAACCCAGGCCGGGGGATTGTGTGTGTTTCTTAGTGACTCTGGAACCAAGCACAAAACAAAGCTGCCTCCTCTGTGGGTGTTGAACCCTGACGTTTTAATTCAATTATTTCAGCTACTGAAATCGTTTCCAATGATGTTGAAGATTTAAAAAGACATAAAAATACACAGTATATATTAAGGAAAAGGAAGACAAAACGATGTACAACTCAGCTGCCTCGATGTGTCCTGACTTTCTCGTGTTTGTTTAAAGAATCTCTTTGAATCCAGGTTTTAGACGGTTTCATGTATATTTGGTTTGTTCCTGGTTCGCTGCTACTTTAGAGTTTATTCCTCTCTCAGTGTTTCTCGCTCTCGGGTCAAGTCTCTTGTATTAACTTTATTCATGTGTCTGTTTCAGTTTTCACATTTCCTGCTTCATTTTGGTGAGTTGTCGTCCTCGTGCTTTGCTTTTGGTTTTCTTTCCCTCGTCTTGTCTGTAGTGATTTAGTTCACCTGTGTCTTGTTCTCCCACCTGTCTCCACTTCCCCTAACTGCTCTGCTGTGTATCAGTTATCAGTGTTCTAAGTTCCTGATCTCTTAGTTCTGTCTTGGTTCCGGGTCATTTTGACCCAGCATTTTTAGTTTCTTATGTTTTGGTTAGATTCTGTATTATGAGCTATGTTCTGATTCTCTTGTTGTGCTGTGTTTATTATTATCCTGTGTTTTGGTTTCAGGTTTTGTGTTTTGAGCTCCCCTTTGTTCTGTGTCTGGTCTGTGTCTCCCCTGTCCCCCTCCCATGTCTGTGATGTTATAGTGTCTGCGCGTAGTCTGTGCCTGTCATGTTTCCTGTTTTACTTTGAAAGTCTGTCTCATGTCAGTGGCTGTATCCCAATTCAGGGTCTGCAGCCTTAAAGGCCACATTTTAAGGCCGATTATGTCTCAGCAATGCGACGAAGGCTGTCCCAATTCAAAGGCTGCTCGAAATGTGGCCCTCAAATGCGTCCTTCATTTCCCTGAATTTTAAGGATGGGTCTGTGTATCCTTCATGGCCCAACATATCCCAGTCTTCATAGCGCGGCGGTGGGTGTGCATAATTTTGCCGAAAGAAATGGCGGAAGAGGGGCGGCGGAAGAGTAAACTTTTAAAAGTTAGTACTGAATATTATGTTGTAGTAACTTGGTTTTAAAGCCTTTACTTTAAAGTATACGCCGTTCAATAGTCGACCTTAATCTTACAGAGAATGTGATGATTTCATGGATAATTAAAGTCAGTCATATATCCACAAACACAAGCTGAAAGTCAGTGATGCTGCTCGGTTTGCAGTCCTGAATATCACGGCACAAGCAGGATTCACTGCACTGTTAATGTTAGCTATGTTATATTGCTGCCTCTGTTCGGTGGTGTCGAGCCAAACGGACTTTAACGTGTGTTTGAACGAGCTGACGGTTCACTCGTTAAGCTGAAAGAAAGATGCTTTAATCACAGCAGTCACACGTGTCCACTGGACCATCTGGGAACTCTTCTTGTTTAGCACTCGTAATAACACAAACACTAAATCCTGCTTCTCTGGTGCTGTTGTGTAGCAGTGTGTACACCTGAGACTGTCACCTGTCTGTCTGTCCTGCACTCTCTCTCTGTTTCTTTCTCTCTGATTGTGGAATAAAAGTATGAACATGTGTTTATAAGTTACACTTGTGTTTGAATCCTGCAGCTTATCACACATTTGATTTCCATGTGTGACGACTGCAAGTGTCCAGAGTGAGGACAGACTGAGGGACCCACTGCTGCACATCATCTGTGAGGCTTTGCAGCCCTGATGATCCACCAGGACAAACTCAGCAGTGTGTGAGGAAGAGGAGGAGGAAGAGCCAGCAGCAGCTGACAGATGGAGAGAATAGACAGACTGTTCCCTGTTTGTGAAGGACTGCTAGGAAAGTTTAACATAACTGTCTGTCCTGAATCAGTCTTATTAGGTAATGTTCAAATAATTGTATCATCCCAGTGTTTTCAGTGTGGGAGAAAGTACTCAGGGCCTTCAAGTTACACACTATGAAAGGCAGCAACAAGTTTAATATTCAGAAACCTAAAGTATGTATCAGCAGCAGAATGGAGCTAAAAATAAATGTTTGTTTCAGTTCTATGAAGCTTTGAGTATTTTGGATCAGTAGCTGCTGTGTTTGTTGCATCATATTGCTGTAATTGTTTATATGCTTTATATATTCTGAGGTAAGTTGATCTATAGTGTTACATCATATTCTATAAGGATGTTATGTGTTTGTAGACTTTCTGCCCAGTTTGACCCATTTAGCAGAAGTCAGCCTGTTTAAGGCTCTGATATCTATTCTGTATGACTTAAAGCAGTTATGACATGGTCTGATTTTCTCACCCAATAAAGGAATATTCAATATATCAGTCTACTCTTCATTCTATCAGACACAGTTATCACAGCTCGTACATTTGCTTTTTACACATATATGTAAGCATTGAGTCAAATTTAGTAATGCCAACATCTGATTCTGATACTGAAAGAACAATATTTGTCTCTTATATATGATACATCTGTATATACACTGTCACAGATGCTTGTCTTTGAGTGAATATTTAAGGTGACAGGAATTATAAATAACTGCAACTTGAATCTGTACTGAAGCTCAGTATTTGGCACAGAGTTCAAACTCACTGCTGTAATAACTAATAATGATTAATATAATAACTATAATATTGGCCATATTATATTTACATTACCAAAGTAAGATGACTTTAGTCTCATGAACAACATGAGCTAATTGTTATTTACTAACTAATCTTAAATGACTGTTCAGTACAGAAATGAAGCCCAACAATCATGTTTTACAGTCCTGTGGTCTCAGCCTCAGATACTTATCAAATCACACAAAGCTCATGTAGAAACAAATAAACGAAAATATGTTCTTCATTTCTGTCAAACAATGCTGTATGACACGTTTCCAGCGGTTAGTTTCATGGTTGCTAGGCAACCAGGGCAGCGCGACGGAGGCTAGACTGTCCCATTTCACAAGCCTAAAAGCCTCGCATTTCCGGCCTTAGCAGTCTTTGAGTACGCGGCCCTTGAGGACCGTTGAGGCTGCGTACTTTAAGGCTGCAGACCCTGAATTGGGATACAGCCAGTGTGTCTAGTTTTGCTTCCCCTGGTCTTGTTGTGCTCACAGGTGTGCTCTCCTCCTGTGTCCTATTCCCTTGTTATCCCTTAGTGTATTTTAGCCTTGTATTTTCCTTGCTCTCAGTTGCGTCGTACCACTTCTTTGTGCTGTGTGTGTTTCTCCGAGCTCCTTGTGTCTCCAGTTATTCCAGAGTCTGTTCTGAGTTTTGTAGCTTCCTGGTTTCCTGTGCTTTCTGGCCTTAGTTTCTAGTTTCCAGTTTTGGTTATATGTCCTTATTCATCGCGTTTGGATTCTCAACAGCAATAAAAGCAGCCTCTCTCAGTTTACCTCTCTTGTGTTCTGTGTCCTGCATTTGGGTCCTAAACCTGCCTGCCACACAGCGGAAACATGACAAGTTCTTCTTTTTCTTTAGCTTATTGTGTTTCGAGTCAGTAAAGTTTTCTAGTAAGAGGTTTCTTTATTTGCCTTTTCGCATCATCATCGATCACCAGCCTTTATTCATTAAACAGCTCACTTTAAGTCGCTGGGTCATCTCCATTAACACTGTAACACATGCAGACCCACGACAACACGATTCAGATATGAGACGCAAATAAACGCAGTAAATCAGACAAACAGGAAGCTCAAACTGTTTTAAAACATGAATTCAAACTCCAGCATAAGAAAGCAGGCAGCAAAACTTTATTTAAACAGGCAGAAGCACAACGTGCTGCTCCAAGCAGAAGCTCAGAGGAGAGTTTAAACCTCAGTAAACAGATTGTAAACACTGATCATGTGATTGAATAGGTTATTCCAGCATTACAGGTAAAAACAGCTTCAGTTATATTGGTGGAAACTGTCGCTGGTCCCAGATAACCTGAGGTGTTGCTCTTCAACCTGTAGATGTGGTTCAGCATTAATGGAGCTTCACATATTTGCTGGTTTGTGCACTAATAATTACTGAGGTCCCAGACTCTGCTTCAGTCCATCCAATGTCCTGCTCAGCATCTAATCAGAGTCCAGGTTTTAACGAGAGGCACTTTCAGAGCTAAAGTGCAGTTTAAAAACACGTCACATGAAGATCACAATGACACTGTCAGTGGTCTTTGAGATTCATCATCACAGATTCTTTAGAAGTCTGTCTTCATTCAGGTTCAGCTCTATGGAAAGGCATCGATCCTCCTCACAGAGAGCAGCGATTAGCAGTGACCTGGCTTCGCCACCTTTTCGTCGCACCGTGTCAATCATGTCTCGTGCTTTATCTGCTCTGCTCTGCTGTGATCTGACTGATTCCATCTCCTGATCATTGATAACGTGCTGCTGCAGGAGTTTATCCAGAAGTTTGTTTAAAACAGGTTCAGACACTCTTTCAATAAACTGTGAGCGAACTGTGAGCAGCCTCTCAGCTGCTGGGACTCGGGCCTCAGCTGGGACACTCCTCATTAAGGTTTCTGTTCTTGGTGCTGAAGGAACAAAGATAGATAACAGATATTTAACAGGACGCTGACCTGCAGGTGAAAAGAGACTTAAGTATGATTTCAGTTAACTTTTATAAAACAACCTTGTAGCCGAGGTTTGCAGGGTAGTTTCTGCTCTGGCATCTGGCAGCAACCTTACCTGGCAGGTAAACAGATGATTTCCAGGTTTCTGTCCCCTCTTGGTCTTTGACTATCAGAGTCACAATCTCTGGATTTGTAGTCAGGAAAACTTGAAATGTTGGATGGTAATTTGGGCCAAACTTTAAGCGAAATTGTGTTTGCTAAAAAAACAACAGAAAGGTGCCGTTTTCATGACCAGTGGGTTATCCAGCAGGTTGATTGATGTCAGCAGCATTTAGTTTGTAACTGCTGACTCACCTCTGGCTGTATCCTGCTCTCAGGGTCACAGTGGACACTGTACCTTTGACCGAAGCTGAAAAGGCAGTCAGCAGGGGTCTGGATGTATTCAGCCACATGTCCTTGTTGGGCAGACACCTTCAGTGACAGGACAGTTTATTATGCTGGTAACATTAATAACTCTATTCTCCTGTAGGGCTCATTTAAACACATCAGGTGTAGAACATCATGTGTCTGTATGAATCAAAGAAAAACAATAATTCTGGAGATAAAACAGCTTTCCACAGAGGAAAAAAAGCTCCAGGGTTTTATTTTTATCAGTGAAGTGTCAGATCTGACATTATGGGTCACAAACATCAAATGTCCACAGCTCAGGGTCATTACTGGGAGTGAGTACTGAAGAGCAGTGATTGGTCAGCAGATCTGAAGGTGAATATGAGTACAGAAAAGTTAACTGGAGCCTGACCCTGTGGTCAGGTAATCAGGGAGGAGTGACCAGTAAACCTGTACATAACTTTAGTTAATCATCAGAAAACTGCTGAGTAATCATTTGGACTCTGTGGAGAGAAGCACAGAGTGAAGAGGATGAAACTGTTCACCTCTGACAAAGGGATATTTTCCTGCAGCAGAAACACATTGATTCTTCGAGGCCCTGTCTCCAGAGGTTGGAAGAACAGCAGAACTTGGCCATTTACAGGTTCCTCCATGTTCAGGAACCGCTTAAAGACATCCCAGATGAGGCCAAAGGCAGAGAGGTGAGGGACCTTCACAACCACATGGGTGGCAGTGATCTCCAGCGGCTCCAAGACGGTCATCCCATTATCAGAGATGTGGGCAACAGACAGCAGGCCGTCAACATGCACCGCTGTCAGAGCAAAGAGCTTTTGATTCTGAGAGTTCAATTTTACTTTTCACCATATCTGAGAATTACATTTCCTGCAAACTACAAGTTCACTCGTGTCCAGTTTTGTTCTAAATAAACTCCATTATGGTTATTTGTATGACACTAAACAGTTCATATTAAATGAGCACCACACAGTAACACATATGTTTTCGGAGCATCAGTGATGATGGAGCTCACCCTCCTTTGTTTCACAGTGTGGCAGGTGGAGCTGACGGACAGCATCCTCAGAGCATGTGATGTTGAACAGCGGCCCTGCAGCTGTTTTTCCAGCTGGCTGAAGGAGGCTCTCATCCCATTGTACAGTCCGGTACAGCACCTCCGCCTCCTGAGCCATAACAAACACCAGTCTGGTCAGAGTACACAGGAACACACCTGGACCAGGACACCTGAACCTGTAGGACACAGAAGGGCTAAAGCACTCCAACCAGCCTGTATCACCTGAGGTCTGATTACCTCCAGCTGTATCACACGTGTCATTTCACATCATTACATACATGTTATCAGTCTAATGTGAAACTAGAAGCACCTGTAGGAGATTTGTGTGGATTCAGTTTGTACTTCAGGTGTGAAGCTTGATGGAGGCTGGAAATCAGAGAGGAACAACATCAGCTGTTTAAAGCACCAACAAACAAGTAAGCAGTGAAGAAAAAACACAGAGTACACATCAGCAGTTATAAGTACATACTTTCAAAACTGCGAGTAAAAATACTGATCGTCTGATTAAAAAATAATTTCAAAATCAAATGATGCAGAATGCCGTATGACCAGTGAAGGGAATAATGGCATTAGTAACACAGACACACCAATGGGAGGAGCCACACATCAAAACAGGCAGCATGTGATCACAACCCACAACACGTCATTGAATCATCACAGATGGTTGAAGCTGTCTTCAGGTTATCGGGAGCTAGGGGAGCGAAACAATCGCACAAGTGCTGCTGATTAGCTGAGGAAGAATAAAGTAGTCATGGTAAATCACATGAGCAGTTTAAGATGCCATAGCAAGAAGATGCTATGTCAGCCCAAGACAACCGTGAGTCTCCATTTTTGTGTTACAAGAGTGGACTTCAAACTATATACCAGTTTTTAAATTGTGTTGATAAAACCAGAGTTATGATAAAAAAATATACTCAATGTTTTTTCCTGAAACTATTGTTATGTTTACAATTGATTGTTCTGTAAATAGTTTGAAATGGTTATTTAAAAAAAACAACAACACCTTGGCTGCATTTTTAGATAAATAGCTGCAAATAACTTTGTTGTTTGCGAAACTTGTGCAAAAGTTTTTAAAATTTACAATTTATTTTTGCATTTCAAGGTATGAAAATGATTTGTTAAACATGTTTGTGGTTGTTACAGTAAAACATACAACTTTTTTCTACTCTGATTTTATGTTTTTGTCTGATTTTAGATCAGTTGTGTTAATACATTATGTCAAAATGAAAAGATAACTGTAAATTCAGACGTGAGGTTGTGCTGAAAAGAATGAACCAAACAAGGCGAGATAAACAGTTTTTAAAGGTGAAATGCAGAGGTAAAATCAAAAGTAGTCAAAAACGGCCAATTACACCCTGGACCCTGGAGGGTTAAACATTTTTTTAAAGTAACGCAATAGTTACTTTTCCTAGTAATTAGTTACTTTTTTTATATTTTAACTCAATTACTAACTCAGTATTATTTTTCTGAAGAAGTAGCTAGTAACGATAACTAATTACTTTTTCAAAGTGACTTACCCAATACTGCGTATGACACTGAATCTTAAACCTGATTGGATGTCTGGCCTGACTGATCTGCCCTGTGATGTAACACACCTGACACAGTTTCTGTGCTCTTTTTTTGTTCCATTACACAATAAACAGATCCACGTGCTTTTCTCTTACCTTAATGAGCTCTGTGTCATCCTTAGACAAATCAAGCTGAGTGTCTAATGAGTCTGGATTCAGTCTGACCTCAGAGTCACCTGATGAGAGACAAACATCAAATAATTCAGGATTCCCTGGAACTCTAACTGGTGCTGTTTACCATCATGTTCATTTGTAGTGGTTTTCTGATAAAATAGTAAGTAAAGTTTATTTATTAAGCGCTTTTCACAGACAGACAGTCACAAAGTGCTGTACACAAATATTAAAATAAACAATACAATCAACAGACATTATACACAGTGTAAATACAAACTGTTTGTGACGGATTTCTCTTGCTTCTTTAAGTACCCACTATCTTCTTCAGCTGCTGCCTTCTCAATCACTAAAATGATTTTAAAAAGTATTAAAATACTTTGACAAAAACCAGTACCTAAAAAACAGATCCTCAAAAAAACATAATTTATAGATTTCTGCAGAATGAAATAAGCATAAACTAGCTTTTATGGGATATTTTATTAATGAAATACTGATGAATGTGACACACAGTCTCAGTACTTACTGGTTTTGTCTCTGGAAGATTTAACTGTCTTGTTATTGACCCTGCAGAGAGAAATGTTAAAACACAACTGATTAATGGTGTACTAAGCCAAGCTGGAAAAGCAGAAGACAACAGACTTTACCACGACAATCCTCAGTGTGGATCAGTATATTATCAGCCTGATGTCTGACCTGCAGTATCAGAACAACTTCAACATAATATTCATCTCCGCACTACTAAAATGTGGTGACTGACCTCAGAGTCTGTAGTCTATAATTTGGACTCTCCAGAAAACCACAGAGCTGCTGCACTCTGGAATCCTGCAGCTTGTTGTAGCTCAGGTCCAGGTCTCTCAGATGGGAGGGGTTGGACTTCAGCGCTGCTGCCAGATAATAACAGCTGATCTCTGACAAACCACAGTCCCACAATCTGTATAAAGAATGAAAGATGCCAGTTTATTAGACAAAGTGTGTGCTTGAAATCATTCAGTGTTTCATAATCTGTTCAGAGCTAAAGAAGGTTCAGAATGTAGAAGTTTAGAAAATGGAAACTCCAAACAGCTGAAGCCAACAGGAAGCAGCTTAAAACAAACACAAGAGAAAATTCAGAGAAAAAAACAGTATAAAAACTGTAGTGATGATAGTGTCACTGATCATCTTCTGAACAACATTCTCCAAGAGGAAGGCATATCCATATCCAAGTCTACAATAAGAGAAGACTGCATGAAAGTAAATACGGAGGGTTCATTTGAAGATGCAAGCCTTGTTTTTTAGTCTTCTTTGCTAAAAACATCGGGGGGGAAAAGCCAGCACAGTTCTGGAAAAATATTCTTTGGACAGATGAAACCAAGATCAACCTCTAACAGAATGATGGCATGAAAAAAGTATGGAGAAGCAGTGACGGTAATCACTACTGAAGCAAATCCAGTATAAAAGCTCAGGAATCAGCAGCTCACACCTCGGTTTTTTTGAACAACTGTTTTTAGCTGCTGTGTTTTTGTGTTTCTGCAGACCTCAGACATCCTGTTGCTCTGGAGAACTGAAGCTCTAAAGGGCTCAGCCTTTATCTCCAAGAAACAAAGCTGATCATGGAGACCCACCAGGTCAGCTGATCTGTGGACAGCACGAGCATCTTTAGCTAAGTCTGAGAGGTGAGGTGAGCAGTCTTTGGAAGCCTTTACTGTCTGATAGTGATGTTTAAACGATGGCTTAGAGCAGGATTTTTTTATTATTTTGCTTTTGTTCTATTATTATGTTTAGTTTCTGCTTCAGAGATATTCTCTGAGGTATTCTCTGAAATGTTTCCCACTGTTGGACAAACCTTTCACAGTTTCTTCATAAAGGAGATCTCCTGTGTAGGGACGGGTACTGGTATGGCACCGGTTCTGACATAAACGGTAGTAACCAGACCGAAAAGCAGTGCACATTTCGGTGCTTTATTTCAGTGCTTTTTTTTTTCCCCGAGATGTTACACACTTTGGATTCTAGCCAATCATTTTACCTTTGCAAGCGTAGTAGGCTGGCCCAGGTACGTACGTTCTTTTAAGCAGAGCTACCGATTAAAAATGCCCAAGGCGAAGCGGTCAAAAGTCTGGCTGTACTTCACAGCAAAAGATGCAAACTCAGCAGCCTGCAACAAGTGCTTTAAGTGTCATGATCCTGGGTCTTTTGACCCAGCGTTTTAAGTTTGAGTTTATTTTGTTCATTAGGTTATCTAAGTTCATTTGGTTATTAGACTCCTTGTGTTTTCTTCCCCTGTATTTAAGTTTCCCCTCACCCTTCGTGTTTCATGCTGCGTGTCTTATGTTATCAAGTTTGTATTATCATGTCTGTCTCATGTTTCCTGTTTTATTTTGAAGGAGTCGTGTGTTCTTTGTTCATTGTATTTAGTTTCACTTCCCTTGTCCCCTCATTAGGCTCATGTCAGTCAGCTGTTCCTCCATGTGTTCCCACTTCCCCTAATCACCTCCTGTGTATTTAAGTCCTCTGTTTTCAGTGTGTGATTGTCAGGTCGTCTGTTGTCCACGCCATGTTTCCCATGCTTCCAAGTTCCTTGTCTAGGTTTTTCTTATTGTTTGTTTAGATTTCCCAGTTTAGGTTTGTGTTAATTTTGCTTCAGTTTGCCTTGCCCTTTGTTTGTACCTTTTTTACCAGCCATATTAAACGGCTCGCTTTTTGTTAACATTCAAGTTTTGTTCCCTGTTCCTTGGAGTCTGCATTTTGGGTCCTTCTTTCAATTCATACAGTCTGCCCTCGCCAGACTGTGACAGAACGACCTGACCATGCTGGACCCAGCGGACATTTATTTCAGTAACTTTTTTGAATTCAAGATTCGTGTTACACAGCTTCGTGGACTTTGGATTATCTCCTGTGCAGGGAAGCAGGGGGAGGAGAAGGAGGCTATTCGGGCTCAGTTGACCCGGATAGCCACGGCTAACCCAGGTTTTATGGACTGCCTGCCTGCAGACTTAAAGAACTTTGCTACAGCCACGATCTCCTCTGCCTCACCATCATCGCCTGAGCAGCAGCTGCCCGGTGTGCAGGCTGAATCACCCCAGCCCTGCGGTGATGCAGCTCTTCCTTCACCGGCTACGGGAGTAAGAGTCGGCTTATTCAGTCTCTCACCTGTGTCCATGCCTGTGTCGCCACTGCAGCAGACAAGTGCTGCGTTTTCCTCACCTCAACCGGTGGCTGCTTCCAGCGCTACATTCATCTCAGCCGTAGCGGCGCCGGCCTCCACAACCACGGCTTCCAGGAGGAGGCGGCGTCCAGGTCGTCACCACGGCTCACAGCAGCATGAGGTGGGTGGTTATATTCTGAATCCACGCGTTTTTTCTAAGGACAATATTGGAACAAACACTGCCTTAAAGATTCATGGGCATGTTTATGAAATGACTAAGACTGAAAAATCACCAGCCAAGTCTTCCACGGAATATCTTATCCCTCTGCACAATTACCTAGCATCCCTGTGTATTGATCATGCTACGAACTTTGCTTCCAAGAAGCCAAATTATAAGACTGTTTGCACTGGAAGTGCTAGCCATGAGGCTCAGCTAAGCCACTGTGGGACCGAGATCAAGGCCAGGTTGGAGCCAGGGGCTGAGTTGGAGTTTGTGCAGCCTTTTCCTGTGTCTGCTGGAGGGCCCGAGGAGCCCGTCCGGCCTCATGCCACGTCGGCTGGAGGGCCCGAGGAGCCCGTCCAGCCTCATGCCACGTCGGCTGCCACGTTGGCTGCCACGTCGGCTGGAGGGCCGTCCAGCCTCATGCCATGTCGGCTGCCACGTCGGCTGGAGGGCCCGAGGAGCCCGTCCAGCACCATGCCACGTCAGCTGGGGGTTCTAGTGAGCCCGTCCAGCCACCTTCTGCTTCACCACCTGTGGCCTCCGCGCCGCCACCTGCAGCGCCGCCACCTGCAGCGCCGCCACCTGCAGCGCCGCCACCTGCAGCGCCGCCACCTGCGGCTCCCGTGCCGCTGCCGCCGCCACCTGCAGCGCCGCCACCTGCGGCTCCCGTGCCGCCGCCACCTGCAGCGCCGCCACCTGCGGCTCCCGTGCCGCCGCCTGCAGTACCGCCACCTGCGGCTCCTGTGCCGCCGCCTGCAGTACCGCCACCTGCAGCGCTACCGCCTGCTGCTTCCGCGCCTGTTCCTGCCTCGCCTCAGTCAGAGGTCTCCGCACCTGCTGGCCCTGCCTCGCCTCAGTCAGAGGTCTCCGCACCTGCTGGCCCTGCCTCGCCTCAGTCAGAGGTCTCCGCACCTGCTGGCCCTGCCTCGCCTCAGTCAGAGGTCTCCGCACCTGCTGGCCCTGCCTCGCCTGGTCCTGTTGCGCCAGCTGGAGGTTCAGCCAAGCCCGTCCAGCATCCTTCCACGCCGCCACCTGCGGCTTCCACGCCGCCACCTGCAGCTTCCACGCCGTCGCCTGCGGCTTCCACGCCGTCGCCTGCAGCGCCATTATCTGGTCCTGCCTCGCCTGGTCCTGCCAGGACCCAGCCAGAGGTCGACGCCACGCCTCTGCTCGTCTCGCCTGCCAGGACCCAGCCAGAGGTCGACGCCACGCCTCTGCTCGTCTCGCCTGCCAGGACCCAGCCAGAGGTCGACGCCACGCCTCTGCTCGTCTCGCCTGCCAGGACCCAGCCAGAGGTCGACGCCACGCCTCTGCTCGTCTCGCCTGCCAGGACCCAGCCAGAGGTCGACGCCACGCCTCTGCTCGTCTCACCTGCCAAGCCACATCCACGTCCAGCATGGCTGTTTCCGGGGCCTGTCAAAACAGCCTGTTCACGGAAACCCACCAAACCACCCGAGGGGTCACATCCACACTACCGTCGACCACCTGCCAAGCCACCTGAGAGGTCTTGTCTACGCCATCGACCGCCTGCCAAGCCGCCCGACAGGTCTCGTCCACGTCGCCGCCGGCCGCCTGCCAAGCCGCCTGCCAAGCCGCCTGCCAAGCCGCCTGCCAAGCCGCCTGCCAAGCCGCCTGCCAAGCCGCCTGCCAAGCCGCCTGCCAAGCCGCCTGAGTGTGGCCAGCCATACCTGCTTCGCCACTGCCACCTTCCTCGTGGCCGGCCCCCTGAACCTTTGAACAATGAACTGTTATGCTATCAACCTCCAGGACGGCCCCCCGAACTAATTAACTGTGGACTTTTGTGCCGTCACCCTCCAGGTCGGCCCCCTGAACTACTTCGCCACGAACTCCTTTTCTGCCGAGATCATGGTCGCCCTCCTGAAACAGGGTCTCGGACTCTTAAGCCCTTGTGTTTGGACTGAGTGCTTCAGCTTCTTTGTTTTTTGTGGTTTTGTTTCCAGTCTGTTAAGTTTACATGTCTTGAGTTCCGTCAGTGTGTTTCCTGTTTTACTTTCACAGTCTGTCCTATGTTAATGTTTCTAGTTTTGCTTCCCTTGTCTCGTCCTGCCTAATTACTCCCAGCTGTGGTCTCCTCCTGTGGCTCATTCCCCCTCGTTATCCCTCAGTGTATTTAAGCCCCATGTTTCTCTTTGTCAGGGTTGCGTCCTCCCTCATAGCTGTGTGATTTTTCCCCGTGGCGCCTTGTGCTTTAGGTTTCCCAGTTTAGTTTTGTATTGTTTTTCGTGTCCCACTCCATGCCAGCAATAAAGCTGTGTTTTTTGAGTTTACTTTTTGTCTCTGCGAGTTTGCGTTTGGGTCCTACTCTTGCCTGCACACAGCCGCATTGTGACATTAAGGTGATACTGTCAAAGGAGGTAACTCCTCGAATCTGATGAAACACCTGGCGACGCATAGCGTTTTTTTGTTTTTGTTTTTTTTGTTTTTTTTTTAAAGCCGAGAAATGCGCCGTATTTGATAGCTTGCTGCGAGACCTCACACCGAGCACATCTACTGCGGGTGTGGTGCCTGTTATCAGACCCGGAGTTGGCAACATCCCCCAAGAACCCGCAGAGGAGAGTCCTGGCCCCTAGCCCTGCCAGTGTAGCAGGAATGATGACGGATTATGATGGCAGCAGCAGCCATTCTTCTCTGGGCGAGTAGCTTAATGTTGTTCGTGTTTAATTTACGTTGACTAGGCTAACCACGTTATTAAATTAATGCAGTAAGGTGAACTAGCAAACACTGTCGTAGTTACATGTGGCTGTCTTCTTGTTTGATGGCAGATACTCCCTTCACCCTGGCCAAAAAGGCTAAAAGGACCAAAGAAAAACTGGGGAAACAGCTAAACATGAGAGGTTTTTAGACAAAGTTTATGTTTTTTTTCCATTGTTTAAGCACTGCTTCCAGCCAAGTGTGATACCATATATGCCCTATAGCTGCAGAAAAGGCTAACATTGTTATCTTTTTACAAAAAAACAGCTAAACATGAGAGGTTTTTGGACAAAGTGTGTGTTCTCCATTCTTTAAGCACCGGTTCGCGCACCGTTTAAGCGCCGGCACCGTTTCAAAAGTACCGGTTTGGTACTAGTATCGGATAAAACCTAAACAATACCCATCCCTACTCCTGTGGAGTCCACCTGTGCACACACAGTACTACCAAACTCATCTCATACTGAACACACACACTTTATAGGAATCATCAGTACTTTGACTGTTTCTCAGGTTAGCTTCAGGTTAGCCATTTAGCATTTCTCCAGTCTGAGTCACAGAGCGTCACATGATGTGACAGAAGCTGATTGGTCAGTTGCAGTGATGGTGGTGGAGCAGCATTAATGATGATGCTGTAGAACACGGGGATATCAGACTGTTAGTGGGTTTAGTCATTCCTGCTGCACTGTTTGTCCTTCTTATTGCAGTGACCTGCTGGGAGCTCACACTGTTCTCTGTAGAAATGATGTCAGTCTGACTCGTCACATGCTGGGGGGCATGTTTGATGTTTGCTCTTCTGGAAACTCTCAGTATAAAATATGGAATATGCAAAGGAGACACGCTTCAGTCTTTATGGACCTGTTTCTATACCTGCCACCATCATTCTAAATGTTTGTACATCAGCTTATGATGTAGAAGAAGACTCTCCTGAGTTTCTCAGGAGGAGAGTCTTCTCCAAGCACGACATCCCAGTGTACTTCAGACCCAGCCACACACTCATACAAAAACTGGTTCATCCCAAAGACAAAACTCCTAAACACAAACTAAACAACGTGGTGTATGCTGTACAGTGTAGTGAGGAATGCTCAGACCTCTACATTGGGGAGACCAAACGGCCACTTCATAAACACATGGCACAACATAGAAGAGCCACCTCCATGGGACAAGACTCAGCGGTTCATTTGCATCTGAAGGACAAAGGTCACTCTTTCAAGGATGCCAATGTTCACATTTTGGACTGAGAAGACAGATGGTTTGAAAGAGGAGTGAAAGAAGCATCTATGTCCACTGTGAACGACCACCTTTGAACACAGGCGGGGCTTACGACACCAACTGTCTGTCATCTATAATCCAGTTTTGAAATCCCTTCCCAGACGCCTTAACGCCCACTCACATCCTGGGCCTCAGGACCTCACATGATAGGGTGGGGCTAGGTTTCACTATGGGTTCACCTGAAACCTTGGCTGATTGTGACCCGCACCTGTTTTCACACCTTGGCTCGTGTAATTAGGTAGAGGATCAATAGGGTGTCCATGTCCCTCTTGGGGGACACTCCCATAGGGCTTAAAATCTGGGACTCTCCACCATTTGCTCTTAGAACTGAAGAAGCTTCTCGGATAAGAGTTGAAACGTCTTCAAGAAACTTAAAGAAGTCCAGTCTACTCTTCACCTGCTTCATTGTCACTGTGTGGGTGAAGCTGCCTGAGCCCTGCCCATACAGAAATGAGAGAAAAACAAGTCCCAGTTTTTAAAAGCTCCAAACTTCCAAATAACAAAACCAAAGAAGAAGAAAACAGAATTTACCATGAAGATCCTCAGTGTGGATCAGTATAATATCAGCCTGATGTCTGTAGTTTAGTGTCAGCACAACTTTCACATCATATTCATCTCAGCACAACTAAAACACGGTGACTGACCTCAGAGTTTCAAGTCCACATCCTGGACTCTCCAGAAAACGACACAGCTGCTTCACTCCTGAATCCTGGAGGCTGTTTTTACTCAGGTCCAGCTCTCTCAGATGGGAGGGGTTGGACTTCAGTGCTGCTGCCAGATAATCACAGCTGATCTCTGACAAACCACAGTGTTTCAATCTTTATAAAGAATGAAAGAAGTAAGTTTAGTACACAAAGTTTGTGCTTGAAATCATTCAGTGTTTCATAATCTGTTCAGAACTGAAGAAGGTTCAGAATGTAGAACTTTAGAAAATGGAAACTCCAAACAGCTGAAGCCAACAGGAAGCAGCTTCAAACAAACACAAGAGAAAATTTGGAGAAAAAACTCTGAATTTTATTGATTTATACAGCGTCAAATCACAACATCAGTTGCCTCAAGGTGCTTTGATTTTAAGGTAGACCCTACAATAATACAACTGAGAAAACCCCAACAATTTTATGACCCCCTATGATCAAGCGCTTTGCGACAGTGAGAGGGAAAAAGTCTGTATTAAAGAGTTGGGATTGGGGGGGACCAGACATAAATATAAGTTATGCTTGAATGCAGAGACGTGTTTAAACACATAGTGAGTGAGAAACACTCAATGAATCATGGGAATAAATGCAGTAATAAATGCATGAACAAGCTTTTTAGCATCTCTCAATAACATCTCCCGAAATAGCAATATGTCGGATGACATCAAATATGTCATCCGACATATTTGTTTAATATGTGCATTGAAGGACATATCCTGGTCAAAAATTACTCCAAGGTTCCTGACAGTGTTAATGGAGACTAAGGTAATGCCATCCAGAGTAAGAATTTAAGATGGTGGCGCAGACACTCGCAGCAGCTGCTCTCCGTCCCGACAAAACAGTGTTCCTGTCTTTGTTATGCTCTTTTTCACAAAAATGCTCTTACAGTTGTGAGCTCCTGCTCAAAATCAACAGAAGCAAATCCACAAACTTTTCACACATGGAAGAGCTACAAATCACACTGAGGAACTGCATCAGCAGCCCCCGCTACTAGATCTCGCTCACTGTGGAAACGTTTCAGGCGGTGCGAGAGGAGACAGAAGAGGGGTAAGCGCGGAGGCATCTGGAGTAGGCTAGCGACTAATCCACACAAACCCACTATTCCCACCATCGTACTGTCCAAAGTGCGCTCCTTGGACAACTGGATCATGTACGCTTACTTCGGTCCACTTTGAAGTCAGTGAGGGAGTGGGGCTTAACAATAACATTCCCAACAGTGCCATTCAACTCAACTGGCTAACGGGCAGACAGAGCTCTTGCCGAAGGGGGTAAGGCTCGCGGAGGGGGACTCTGTGTTTACACCAATGCCTGGTGTCGTGACGCTGTTGTGACTTGCAAACACTGTTCAGCTCTGCTGGAGCTTATGATCATCAAGTACAGACCGTTCTACCTACCGAGGGATTTCTCAGCCATATTGTTTGTTGCTGTCTATATCCCTCCTGCTCCAAAAACAACAACAGGAGTGAGGCACTGAATGAACTGTATCAGCATGTCAGTGAGCAGCAGACAGCCCACCCAGATGCTTTTCTCATCCTAGCGGATGATTTCAATCATGCAGACCCAAAGACTGTGCTTCCCAAACTGCACAAACACATTAAATTTCCCACTTCGGGAAACAACATTTTGGACAATGTTTTCACCACCCAGAGAGGAGATTACAAAGCCCTCCCCCACCTTGGTGCCTCTGATCACATCACTGTTATGCTAATGCCAGCATACAGGCCCTGGTCAAAGTCACCAAACCAGTTTGTAAGCAGGTACGTGTGTGGCCAGAAGGGTCCTCAGAGGCACTGCAAGACTGCTTTTCCACCACAGGCTGCCACACACGACAACACGACAGACTTTCAGGAATATACAGAAACTGTCACTGCCTATATCTGAAAATGCATCGATGATGTCACAGAGACCAGGACTATCACTGTCCAGGCCAATCAGAAACCATGGCTCACAGATGAGGTCTACAGGCTCCTGAGGGTGAGAAATGCAGCCTTCAGAGATGGGGATGAGGTGAGCCTAAGAACAGCAAGGGCAAACCTGTCACATGGCATCAGAGAGGTGGAAAGGCAGCACTCCAGGAGGATTTTGCAAAGCTTCAGTGACAGCAGAGATACTCGGAGGCTGTGGCAAGGAATACAAACCATCACAGACTACAAGCCCACTCCGCAGACAGCTGTCAGTTCCACCTTTTTACCAGATGAGCTAAACAAATTCTTCGCTCGCTGAGGCACAGAACTACACCCCCGCACAGAAGACTGTGCTGCGGAACTCACAGATGTCTTCACAGACATCTTTAATACATCACTGAGCCAGGCTGTCGCTCCCACAGGCCTCAAAGCCTCCACCATCATTCTTGTACCAAAGAAGTCATCGACTACCATCTGGTCGCACTCACCTCATCATTATTAAGTGCTTTTAACGGTTAGTCATGCATCAAATCAAAACATCTCTTCCCCCCAACCTGGATCCATTTCAGTTCGCATACCGGTCAAACTGCTCGACTGATGATGCAATTCCAACTGCCCTTCACTCAGCCCTCACACATCTGGACACTAGAGACTCATACATTAGAAAATTTTTCACAGACTTCAGTTCAGCATTCAACACAATCATTCCCCAGCAACTCATTCACAAACTGGATCGGCTGAGGATCAGCACATTACTGTGTAACTGGCTGCTGGATTTCCTGACAGGAAGACAGCAGACAGTACGGGTCGGCAGCAACACCTCCAGCACAAGAAGACTGAATACGGGGGCTCCCCAAGGATGTGTGTTGAGCCCCCTTCTCTTCACTCTGGTGACCCATGCCTGCACACCATCACACAGCTCCAACCTATTCATCAAATAATTCACTCCCTGCTCTCACACACACGAACTCCAGACCTGCATCCACCGCTTCCCTCTGAACCCCCGACCTCCCCCCAGACATACAAAACTCTGAACCTCCACCATCTCCTTTTCACTGACTGCCCCACCCCTACCTGCACACAAACTCTTGCTCACAAGCACTCTGATTGTGTTGGACATTGTTGTTTATGTAAGATTTTGTATTGTATTGTATTGTGTTGTACATAAGACCTAGTGAGCACTGTCGGAGCATTGCATTTTCAAATTCCTGTATGACCTGTACATATGGTTTTTGACAATAAAGCTGACTTTGACTTTGACTTTGAATCTGGTTAGATACCATATATCTAAGATTTTCATGGTCGAGTACAATAACCTCAGTTTGATCTGAATTTAGAAGGAGAAAATTAGAGGTCATCCAGGTCTTTATGTCTTTAAGACATTCCTGCAGTGTAACTAATTGGTGTGTGTTATCTGGCTTCATGGACAGATAAAGTTGGGTGTCATCTGCATAGCAGTGAAAATGTATGCTATGCCTTCTGATGATGTTGCCTAAGGGAAGGATGTATAATGTAAACAGAATTGGTCCTAGCACTGAACCCTGTGGTTTGTGGTGTGGTGCATCAGTATAATATCAGCCTTATGTCTGCAGTTTAGTGAAGGCATAACTTTCACATAATATTCATCTCAGCAAAACTAAAACATGGTGACTGACCTCAGAGTTTCAAGTCCACATCCTGGACTCTCTAGAAAATCACACAGCTTCTTCAATCCTGAATCCTGCAGGTTGTTCTTACTCAGGTCCACATCTCTCAGATGGGAGGGGTTGGATTTCAGTGCTGCTGCCAGATAATCACAGCTGATCTCTGACAAACCACAGTTGCTCAATCTGTATAAAAAATGAAAGATGTAAGTTTATTAGAGAAAGTCTGTGCTTGGAATCCAACAAGGTAAGCGGAGCATGTCTGACTATGCAATAGATAGATTAATGCAGACCTTACCAGAGTGTGGAGCCTGCCCCCTGGGGGGGGGGGGGGGGGGGGGGGGGGGTTGCAGAGCAATTGCAGGGGGGGCGCTGTATGAATTCCCACAAAAAAAAAAAGAACTCTGCTAGCTAGCATAATGGACAGGTTTTTGACGGGGCTCGCACACAAACGAAAAGCAGAAGATGAAGCATCACCAAATATGCATACAGACCCACTTCCTTGTCTGTGAAGGTTCTCAGTCATCCAGGTCATCGTAGTCAAAGGAGCTTGCAAAGAAAAGCGTCTGGACTTCTTTAAGTTGCTTGAAGACATTTCACCTCTCATCCGAGAAGCTTCTTCAGTTCTAAGGTCAAATGGCGGAGAGTCCCAGATTTAAACCCAGTGGGAGTATCCCCCCAAAGAGGGACAAAAGGACCCCATGATGATCCTCTTATCATCACCCTCTAATCTTCAAGCAACTTAAAGAAGTCCAGACGCTTTTCTTTGCAAGCTCCTTTGACCCACTTCCTTCCAAACCAAAAAGCAGAAAATATGATGAAGCATATCTTGCGCTTGGCTTCGCCTGTGCAACGGTGGGTAATGAGGAGAGGCCGCAGTGTGTTGTCTGTCTTAAAATGCTAGCTTGTGACAGTTTAAAGCCTAACAAGCTAAGACACCACTTGGAGACAAAACCTCCAGAGCACAAAAACAAATCAGTAGACTTTTTCAGACAAAAACTTCGAAATTGTCGTGGTCAACAGTGTCTCTTTACTAAAGCTGCATCTGTTTCGACAAATGCTCTTCTCAGCTCCTATAAAGTTGCCTACCGAGTGGCTCGGTGTAAAAAGCCGCACAAAATTGCAGAAGAATTAATACTTCCCTGTGCTATGGATATGGTTTCAACTATGATTGACGACGCAGCAGCCAGCAAACTACGGGGTATTCCTCTGTCCAATAATACCATCGGCAGGCGCATTTATGATATGTCAAAGGACATAGAGGAGCAACTTATTGATAAGGTGCGTGACAGCCGCTTTTCTCTGCAGATGGATGAAGCCACTGATAGTAAGAAAGACTGCTTACTGATAACGTATGTCAGATTCATTGATGGAGATGAGATGAGGGAGGAATTACTTTTCCGCAAACAAGTTCTTACCAGAGCCACTGCAGAAGAACTGTTTAAAATCACAGACTCTTACTTAAAACAGGCCAAGCTGAAATGGGAGGACTGTGTGGGGATTTGCACAGACGGGGCGCAGGCTATGGCTGGGAAACGAGGAGGGCTGCAAGCGCTCATCAAGCGTGTCTCCCCCAATGTGCAGTGGACGCACTGTATGATACACCGCGAAGCACTGGCGTCTAAACAGCTCAGTCCTGAGCTGAGTAACGTAATGACTGATGTCATCACCACAGTCAACTACATCAAAACACGACCTGTGAAAGCCCGGATTTTTTCGGCACTGTGTGAAGAAATGGGCTCCGACCACACAGCCGTTTTGTATCACAGCAAGTCCCGATGGCTGTCACGTGGGAAGGTGCTATCCAGGGTCTTTTAACTGCGAGATGAGATCTGCATCTTTTTGAAGGAAGAGGGCAGTGATCTTACCAACAAATTTAACTGTTACAACTTTCTCATGAAACTGGCATACCTCAGTGACATGTTCCTGAAACTCAATGAACTAAATTTGCAGATGCAGGGCACAAACACTCACCTCCCACATCTGACAGATAAAGTCACATCATTTGTCAGAAAACTTGAAATGTGGAAGCAGCGAGTGAAAGATGGAAACGTGGACTCATTTGAGAATTTGAAATCATTCATTGAAGACAACAAGCTGCAGAATACAGTAATCCCATGCATGAAAGAACACATGTCTGCCCTTCAGAAACATTTCCAGAGATATTTCCTGGTGCAAGATTCCAAAGAATATGACTGGATCCGTGACCCCTTCAGTGCAACACCCCCTGCTGACTTCAGCACATCCGAGGAGGAACAGTTCATTGATCTTACCTGTGATTCAACTAAGAGGCTGCAGTTTAATTCAAAGATCCTGGCTGCATTTTGAATTGGAGTGGACAAAGATTACCCACTGCTGGGTAAGAGAGCCCTGGCAATACTTCTTCCTTTTGCCACATCCTACTTATGCGAGGTAGGCTTTTCTGCTGTGGCTTCAATCAAAACAAAGTACAGATCAAAGCTGGACATTGAAAATGAACTCAGAGTGGCTGTCTTAAAACTGCAACCCAGGTTTGAGAAGATCTGCAGCAACAGGCAGGCTCACACCAGTCACTGAAAAGATGTGAGGATTAAATGTGGGGTTATTTTGCAACAAACCTTTAATTTTTTTTATTTTTCCTCTCAGGGAGTTGTTCATATTTGTAAACCCATTTTGCACAGAGAGGCATTTAAAAAAAATATGAGGCAGTTTTGAATATTCTTGCACTGGAAAAAAAAAAACAACTACACAAAAATAATTATACGATAAAGATGGTTTGTTTTTCTGTTATTTCATTTCAACCTGTAATTTATTACTGTTAACGTTCATTTCCTCAATTGTTTACAAAAGGTTTTGAGGTGGTAAATAAACAGGAATGGGTGTGTGTGGTTGAAGGTTGTGTTTGTGCGGGGGGGGGAGGCAGCAAAAAAAGTTTGGGAACCGCTGTGTTAATGAATTAATGTCTTTATGCATTAAGGTGGATGAGCGGCTGCGGGCTCGCCGGACACAGCGAAACTACACATCCCATGAGGCACTGGGGCAACTGGGAGCGAGTGCCGCGCCCGAATCTGTTTTTCCCCGAGCACCTGGGAGTGGGGGCAGTGAGGAAGAACCCATGCAGTTAGGCAGCTCTCATCTCTCTACGGCCGAACGCGAACGCTGAATCTCAGCTGGTGAGTGCCTGTACTGCAGTCGCAAAGGACATGTTGTCGCCACCTGCCCGTCGCGAGCAAAAGGGCGCGCCCACCAGTAACGGTAGGAGTACTGGTGGGTGGACTCGGTCAAGACAAATCTCCTCCACGATTAATGCTTCCAGCTAAAGTTCTCGTCCACTCAGAGTGTCATTCTCTGTCCGTTTTAATTGACTCAGGTGCCGAACAGAACTTTATTGACTCGGAATTAGCTCAACAGCTCTGTCTGAATCTGGACCCCTTGCCTCATGCCCTGCGTGTCACTGCTTTGTCAGGACAGCGCCTTCCCGACATTACGCACGTTTCCGGACCTGTAACACTCATCCTGTCAGGCAACCATTTGGAAGAGATTTGTTTTTTTTTCTTCCGAGCCACTCAAACTCCGCTGGCTTTGGGGCATCCCTGGCTTCAACAACACAACCCACATATCAATTGGCAGAAGGGATGTATCACTGGGTGGGGGGAGGAGTGCCACATGACTTGCCTAAAAGCTGCCTTGACTTCCAGCCGGGTGGCCTCTCCATCAGAGCCGCCTGTGTCTTCCGACTTCCGTTCCCTCGGTTTATCATGACCTTGCTAAGGTTTTTCGGAAAGACCATGCAGAGTCACTCCCTCCGCACCGTCCTTACGACTGTGCTATTGACCTGCTACCCGGCACTTCATTGCCAACCAGTCGTCTCTATAGCCTCTCTCTCCCTGAGCGAGAGGCTATGGAGAAATACATCTCTGAATCCCTTTCTGCCGGCATCATTCGCGCTTCCTCCTCTCCTGTCGCCGCTGGGTTTTTCTTTGTGGAAAAAAAAGACAAAATACTCCGACTATGCATCAATTACCGCGGGCTGAATAAAATCACCGTCCAGAACAAATACCCGCTGCCCCTTCTCACCTTCACCTTCGAACTCCTTCAGGGCGTAACCATTTTTAGCAAGTTGGATTTGAGAAAAGCTTACCATCTGGTCCGCATTTGCGAAGGTGATGAGTGGAAAACTGCCTTTAACACCCACCTGGGACATTTCGAGTACTTGGTGATGCACTTCGGCTTAACCAACGGCCCAGCAGTTTTTCAGGCATTAGTTAATGATGTGCTTCGGGATTTTATTAACCACTTCATTTTCGTGTACTTAGACGACATTGTGATCTTTTCAAAATCCCAGTCAGAACATGAAAACCACGTCAGGCATGTTCTACAACGCCTCCTAGAGAATCAACTGTTTGTCAAGGGAGAAAAATGGGAATTCCATGTCTCCACAGTCGCCTTTCTAGGTTACATAATCGACCGAGGGAACCTCCGTCCGGACCAAGCTAAGGTAAAAGCTGTTGTGGACTGGCCAAAGCCTCCGAATCGACTCCAGTTGCAGCGGTTCCTTGGATTTGCAAACTTTTACAGGAGGTTTATTCAGGACTTCAGCTGAGTTGCCTTGCCTCTCACTCAACTAACCTCTCCAAAAGTTCCTTTTCAGTGGACCGACGCGGCCAAGTCTGCTTTTCAAGAACTTAAGAACCTGTTCTCTTCAGCACCCGTCCTGGTCCAGCCTGACCTCACATTTCCGTTATACAGTTATACAGTTATTGGTTCATAGGAAAAGTAATCCCGGACGTGGAGGTCCGGCAAATAAACCTTGGGTTGGGCAAGGTTTTCTGACGTGAAGCAGAATTTCAGGAAGCCAAGTGTGTGATAGTAGGTAATTCTGAATGAAAATCAATGTTGACATTGTTGATTTAATGTTGATAAATGTCAGTGGATCTGGCGTGGTCCCTGTAAAGAAACATTGCTGGTTTTTAGAAGTTTTTACTGCCTATATCTGAATCCGCCGTGATTCAGTGAAAACGTCAAGGTTGACTGATTTGACACTGACTGTTTTGAGTTTTGAGCATCATTAACTGCGGTAATATACAGGTACTGAATGTTGATGGGTCTTCTGAGGTCCATTTGATAAAGTTCTTGGTTAAATAAATGATAGAAACAGTTTTTCAATTGTGTGGAGAATTTTAAATACTGATGTTGCATTTTCTCCGTACTCGGTGCATTGTGTGGACTTATATCAGGATTATAAGTCCAAAGTTCATGACCTGGAGGTTATTCATCGTGTTTAAAGCAGAACAGAAATTACAAAAGGATATCTAAAGTCATATTTTGTGTAAATTGAGGAAAACTCACCATATATGTTCACTTTTTCTTCGTTTGAAGGCACACACACATTAACACACACACAGGTCTTGGGTGTGAGGTACTTCCTCTTTTTAATTTTAAACTGCGACACGTGTTCATTGAACTAGAACTTTTGAAGGACATTGAGAGAATATAGTTGAAGATTTAAGTACTTTTTTGAGTTTGGAGAAATATAAGTATTTAATGGACGATCCTAACATCCCCTTTTTTTGAGTGGCAGGGTGACCTTATTGCTTCATCCTTGAGGATTGAACTAACATGTGTACCTGAAGGGATTCATGCGTACTTTGTCATTTGCTGTGAAACAGTGGACGCACAATATGAATATTCCACATCCGCAGATTTAACTGAAGAGCAATTTCGCCAGTTCCTGACCGAGTGTCTAGTCATTTTCCAAGGCCTAGCTAATCCTTCTGAGTGAAATAGTTACCAAAGTAACAGGTTGTTGACAAAATACATAGACTGTTTTTAAGAGGGTGATTTTTGACTGTTATTAAGTGGCCATTTTTGTGCATGTAGAAAACTAAATAGATTAAACTGTGATATTTTCAGTGAAATCATAAAAGTGTCATTGGGTGCGGTCACTTCCCTTTTTCTCTGGGACTTTCTTAAAGGCTTAATACGCACTTAAAATTTGAGACCTACTTCCCTTTTTGTAGAAAAGAGTATGTTCAATTGTTTCTTATTGATTTCTAAAGACAACCTACATTGTTGAGGTGCCTGATTTTGATTTAGAGTTTGAAATAGTGGATATTCATGTACACATTGTTGTTTATTGCTAATTAATTTCAGAATTTTCCTTTATTAATGTTGAGAAGCTGGGATCTCACAGGCAAATAATAGGGCGCGGCTTTGTTCCTCTTTTTCGAGTACATTGACATGTTTAATTATTTCACATTGAGCGCTGATTTAACACAGGAAGGTGAAGTGAATTGTTTTGAGATTTACCTCTACGGAGAAATACTTAATATTTGCTTTGGCATTTTACTTCTCTGTGAAATAAGTGAAAGACACGTTGAACCTTTTGTCACTTGGTGTGTAGGCGTACTCCCATGACGCCTTGTACCTCACTAAAAGAGTGGGTGAAAGTACATTGAGTGATTCTGAGTTTAAGAAAGAGGACATTGGTTTTGAGATCTTTGTTTATTGTTTCAGTAATTGAGCTGCAGAGGTGCTCAGTATCTGGGTTGACTGAACTTGTTTTTGTTTCTCAGTGGCACACTGTGTGCAGTTGAATGAAGCACTGAGAGACCATAGTGAGTTATTTTCAGAGTTGGTGCATGTTTCTAGTGATAATTGTGGCTGGTTTTGTGCATTCACAAGGGAATACAGCATTAAAGTTTCTGGGTTGATTATTGTGCTGGTTCACCGAGCTGGTGAAAAAAGAGGAAGTGCCTCTTGGAGCAGCTGCACTGCTTCTGAAAGTGAAAGGTAAGTGTCGTCGAGAAACTTGGCGGGGACACACAGTAGCCATTTTGTGAGTTTCAGGAAACAACATGGCTGACAGCTCAAGTGCGACACCCAGTGGACAGAAGGCATATAAACCACTGAAGGACCAAATGAACCATCTGAAGAGAGCCATCCATATGGCTTGTCCAGGAACAATGGAAGACAGAGAGCCTTTGTTCATGGTTTTCAAAAATGAAGGGGAAAACTGTGAAAGGAAACTGAAACAGCTGCAGGAAGACACCCTGGGCCAGTCAGTGAACAGAAAAACCAAAGCAGAGATGAAAACTTTGAAAGAGAATCACGGTAAGTGTTGCAAATGATGATCATGTGCCAAGGAATATCCGGTTGGATGAAAAAGGAAGTGAAGCAAACTGAACCTCCCAAGCAACAGGAAGACAACAGGGAGCTGAAAGAGGATGTAAAGAGCATCCTAAAGTCTCTGCAAGATTTGCAACAGGAAAATAAGAAACTAGAGGGACAGATACAGACTCTGTCCATAAACAAAGAGGAACTGGAGCTTGCTCCTGAATGATGTACCATGTGACACAGTGGAGAATCAACTAGCCGATGCAGTCAGGAGAACCACACGACTGCATCAAGAAAGCTGAAGCTGAAGAAAAAGTCAGAGAGGCCAGGAGACTTGAAGGGCAACAGTCAGCTCAGAGAGCAGAAGTAATTGCACTGAGCAGGGCCCTGAGACTGGCTAAAAACAAGAGAGTGAACATATACACAGATTCAGCTTATGCATTTGGGGCAGCACACATGGAGCTCGCTCAATGGAAGAGAGCAGGCTTCAGAACGGCAACAAATGCTCCCATTTCCCACCAGAAAGAAATGGAGGAACTGGAAAAGGCCCTGGACGACCCAGACGAGGTCAGTATCATAAAATGTAAAGGATACTCTCAAGCAACCACAATGGTGGCAAAGGGGAACCAGAAAGCAGATGAGGCTGCCAAGGAAGCAGCAGGCTGCAAAGGAAAGCAGCAAATCGTGCAGGTAATTGCTGAAGAAGAACCAAGCACCGATGGGCTAGAAGAAGCCCGACAGGCTCAAGAAGAGGCATCCCCAGAGGAAAAGGGGGTGTGGCAAAGCCAAGGAGCCTGGAAAGATGGAAGCCTATGGAAAGGACCATAACAGCCAAAATGGCAAAACAGAAGATAACAGAGGCTCACGGGCTCGGCCATGTGGGAGTGGCACAGATGGAGAGAAATCTGTGTCACTGATGGCACCCGAACTTGAGAGATATGATAAAGGAAAAAGCCAGAACGTGCCTAATTTGCGGGGCACACAATCCGAAGCCGGAGTAAAACCGGAAGCAGGTAAGTTTCTCCTGCCTGAGAGGCCAGGAGAAGAGATTGTTATTGATTTCACAGACATGATTGAAATGGGCCCGGGGGGAGTCAGGTACCTGCAGGTGTGTGTAGATGCTCTGACCGGTTGGCCAGAAGCATGGGCTACTAAGAGAGAGGATGTTGGGGGTTCAGCATAAGTATGGGACAGTGTATCATCCTGAGTCTCAAGGGAAAGTAGAGAGAATGAATCTAAATTTGAAAAACAAATTGGGCAAAATCTGCGCGCAGACGGGGCTAAAATTGGGTTGCAGCCCTGCCAATTGCTTTAATGACCATAAGATGTTCTGTTAACCAATCCACAGGTTTCATGCCATACGAGCTGCTGACAGGAAGGCAGTTTCCGGCACCCTGGACAGCGGTCCCGGGGAAACAGCCCACCAGAAGTAACCGGTCTCATGCAGAATATTGGGATGAATTAAAAGCTCTTGTCTCCAGTTTCACAAAATAGGTTACATCTGGAGTACATTCTGCAGACGGGACGGGTCCATACGAGGTGATCGCCCGAACCACAACAGCTGTCCAACTGAAAAGGCGGGGCGACACATCCGTGTTTGGACAATGGAAGGGGTTTGTTATGTCTGTAATGCTTTCTGTTGCCTGTTTCTTGGGAATTTTGGTCACTTGTGGTTGTTGTTTCATTCCTTGTGCCAGAGGACTGCTGGAGAAGGTAATAACCAGGGCCGTGAGCTCTGATCCGGTGAGTTCGGTGACCATGATGCCACTAATGGAGTTGGAGGTAGCCGAGTGGGCCGAGGAGTGACACAACAAACGGTGTGGTGACGTCTCTGAAGGAGACGTCAAGAGAGGGAGTGTGGAATAAGGAAAATATTTTACTGCTACTCATACTCATCATTATTACCATTGTTTTAATTAACTTTGCATTAAGTCATTACCATTGCATTAATCAAATTAATCATCATTTCATTAAAGCATTTATTGAAACTGTTGGCATTACACTAATATTTTTATTACAGGTACAGCTATGACCATTTTATACACATTGCATTTTGTGCTTATTAAAGAGTTGCAGCTCAGTCAATTAATTGGAGGTTGTAAGCCTCGTTCGGCGCGATGTCCAGACAATCTATTGTGTAAGTGACTTGGAGCTATAGAAGGTTAAAACTGCATACACGCCTACAAAACACATATAACACATATAATCTAGAAACAGGCTTGAGTGAAGGCCTGAATGTATTCAGCTTCTTGTTGCATTTGAGTTTGCTTAGTAAAAGGTGACAGAAGATGGGCCAAAGAGGAGGACAAGTCCCTGGGGATCTTCAGGGCCTGAGATCATCGACATATTTGGAAGAAGATGCAAATTATGTTCTTGTAAAACGCGAGAAGGGGCGTTAACCAACCCTGACGTTATAAAAGCAATCTGAAGTGTATTTTTGGGCGGAGATCTACATCTGATGTTTTGCAGTGTACATCTTCCCACGCGTGTGTTCAATAAACTCATCTGTTTGATTGCATCCTTCTGGGCCTCTGGTATTTTGTTTTGGTTCTCAACATCGCGAATCGTGACAGGATCAAGACACTCACTGGCTACAAAGACAATCGCATGCAAACAAACTCTCCGGACATCACCTTACCTGACACCCTAAACCAGTTCTTTGCCCGCTTTGACCAACAAAACAGGGACTCCATCATCCATCCTGCTGTTTCAGAGAGGGACGACACCCCCCCCATCCAGCTGGAGCAGCATCAGGCCAGAACCTCACTGCGCAGAGTCAATGCTAGGAAAGCAGCTGGTCCTGACGGTGTAGCAGGAAGAGTGCTTAAAGCATGTGAAGACCAACTAGCAGAGGTCTTCACCACCATCTTCAACCTCTCACTGCTACAGTCTGTAGTACCATCCTGCTTTAAGTCACCCACCATCATTCCAGTGCCCAAGAAGAACATGGTGAGCTGCTTGAATGACTATCGCCCAGTTGCTTTAACACCCATAATTGCCAAATGCTTTGAGAAACTCATCATGTTGCACATTAAAGCTGTCATTTCTGCAGACCTCAATCCATACCAGTTTGTATACAAGGAAAACAGGTCGAAAGAGGATGCCATAATAACAGCTCTTCACACAACCCTCACATATCTGGACAGTAGTAACACTTATGTGAAAATGCTGTTTGTGGACTTCAGCTCCGCCTTCAATACAGTTCAATTTCTTGTACTTTCCCAGTACTTTCTCAGGAAGCTGCATCAGGCCCAATTACCCCAAGGACTGCGAATTAACTTCTACCGCTCTACCATCAAGAGCCTTCTGACCTAATGCTGTACACTCTGGTTCAACTGCTGTACTGTGGAGGACAAGAGAAAACTGCAGTGGGTGGTGAGGGTGGCAGAGCAGGCAATTGACACTTCACTAACCCCCCTCAGAGACATTTATACTGGCAGACTTCAGCAGAAAGCCAGTATCATCATCAAGGACCCCTGGCACCCTGGACACTCACTTTTTTCCCCCTTCCCTCTGGTAAATGTTACATGTCGATCAGGTGAAAGACAAACAGGCTCAATAGAAGTATCTACCCACAGGCCGTCAAACATGCCCTACCTCAACCCTGACTGAAGGTTAATTGTGCTGTTAACATTCATGGACATCCATCCATCTTCTTCTGCTTATCTGGGGCCGGGTCGTGGGGGCAGCAGCCTAAGCAGAGAAGCCCAGACCTCCCTCTCCCCAGCCACCTCCTCCAGCTTATCCGGGGGAACACCAAGGCGTTCCCAGGCCAGCTGAGAGATATAATCTATCCAGCGTGTCCTGGGTCTGCCCCGGGGCCTCCTCCTGGTGGGACATGCCCGGAACACCTCACCCAGGAGGTGAAAGTCTCTCCTTTCCAGCACCCTGGCATAGACTTTCCCAGGGAGGCTGAAGAGTGTGATCCCCCTATAGTTGGAATCCAGAGCCTTCAGGAATTCGGGGCGGACCTCATCCACCCCAGGATGTTCTGCCACCAAGGAGTTGTTTAACTGCCTCAGTGACCTCACCCCTGGAGATTGGCGGGTCATCCCCCTCGTCCCCAGACTCTGCTTCCTCCACAGAAGACATGCCAGTGGGATTAAGGAGGTCCTTGAAGTATTCCTTCCACCGCCCGACAATTTTCTCAGTTGAAGTCAGCAACGCTCCACCTGCACTATACACAGTGCAGGTAGAGCACTGCTTTCCCCTCCTGAGTTTCCTGACGGTTTGCCAGAATCTCTTTGTGGCAGTCTGAAAGTCTTTTTCCATGGCCTCTCCGAACTCCTCCCAAACCTGAGTTTTTGCTTCAGCCACTGCCCAAGGCACGTTCCGCTTGGCCTGTTGGTACCAATCAGCTGTCTCCAAAGTCCTACAGGCTAACCAAGCATGATAGGACTCCTTCTTCAGCCTGGTGGCTCCCTTCACCATTGTTGTCCACCATTTGGTTCGGAGGCTACCATCACGACAGGCACCAACCACCTTGCGGCCACAGCTCAGTGCAGTGGCTTCGGCAATGGTGGTGCTGAACATGGTCCATTCGGACTCAATGTCCCCAGTCTCCCTTGGAATGCTGTTGAAGCTCTGCCGGAGGTGTGCGTTGAAGATCTCGCGGACTGGCGCCTCTGCTAGACGTTCCCAGTGCGCCCTCACTATACGTTTAGGCACACCAGGTCTGTCCAGCGTCCTCCCCTGCCACCTGATCCAACTCACCACCAGGTGGTGATCAGTTGACAGCTCAGCCCCTCTCTTTACCCTAGTGTCCAGAACATATGGCCGCAGGTCTGGTGATACGATTACAAAATTGATCATCGATCTGCGTCCTAGAGCGTCCTGGTGCCACGTGCACTTATGGACACTCTTATGTTCGAACATGGTGTTTGTTATGGCCAAACTGTGGTTTGCACAGAAGTCCAACAACAAAATACCACTTGGGTTCAGATCCGGGAGGCCATTCCTCCCAATCACACCCCTACAGGTCTCACTGTTGTTGCCCACATGAGCATTGAAGTCTCCCAGTAGGAGAACAGAGTCCCCAGGCGGAGCACCTTCCAGCACCCCACCCAGGGACTCTAAGAAGGCTGGGTACTCTGAGCTGCCACTTGGCGCATAAGCGCAGATGACAGTCAGAACCTGTTCCCCGACCCGAAGGCGCAGGGAACAAATTCTCTCATCCACCGGGAAAAACCCCAAAGTACAGCAAGCCGAGGGGATACTAGAATACCCACCCCAGCCCGCCACCTCTCACCAGGGGCAACTCCAGACAGAGACAGAATCCAGCCCTTCTCCAGGAGACTGGTTCCAGAGCCCAAGCTGGGCACTGAGGTGAGCCCAGCTATATCTAGCCGGTACCTCTCAACCTCACGCTCAAAGTTAGGCTCCTTCCCCACCAGAGAGGTGACATTCCATGCCCCAATTGCCAGTCTTGGCAGCCGGAGATCGATAAAAATACATATTTTTATATATATCACCTGGATCACCTGTTGAGAGAAAAAAAAAAGAGGAAACAAGCAAACAAAAACAGCAATATAGTAAACACAACACCATCGCGATACTCTATATGTATGTACCAGTAAATATTAAATATTGAATATTATTATGCAGCACGTAAGATTTACAGCGCACAGTGTGCTTTGAGGTAGGAGCCAAAAAGGGTGTAGTTTGTGTGTGTGAGCACCCGTGTGTACACCTGAGAGCATGAGCGTGGTTGTATTTAAAAGGTTCCTTCATGTAATGATCTGCTAGAGGGTGTGTGGAGCCATAGCCCTGTCCTCCAGGGCATGAAGCAGGTATGGAGGAGATCCAAGCTCCAGACATCCAGAGGCCCTCAGAGCATGAGAGACCATGTACAAACTGTCGTAATTCCTACACCATTCACCTGATTTGGATGTAAATACCCTCAAATAAAAGCTCACAGTCTGCAGTTAAAGCACATCTTGTTTGTTTCATTTGGAATCCATTGTGGTGGTGTATAGAGCCAAAAATGTTAGAATTGTGTCAATGTCCCAATATTTATGGACCTGACTGTATAGACACAGACAAACAGGCACACACAGATACAAACATCCATTCCCACCCTCATGCTCTCTTATGCAATTACTCAGCACTCACCCAACGTGGAGACAGACATAAATAGACACTATACACACAATCACACTCCCCAAGCGTACTGTATACCCCAGGTCTAGGTACCCTTGCCCCTGGAGGGGGAAACTGCACCCAGACCCAGGTAGTGTTACCCTCTTCCCTGGGGTGGAGAGAAGCAGACCGCCCCGACTCCGCAGCAGCAGGGAGGCCCCACATTCCAGACCCCAGTCGGATGGCCGACTCCTCCTCCCAGCCCCCCCCCCCCCCCCCCCCCCCCGCCCCAACAGGCAACAGAGAACGGGGGGGTGTGAAGACTCCAAACCTCCCTCCGCCCGCTCATATGTAGTGTTGATGCATGTGTGTTCTAAGGTGCCGTGTAGTGTGCCCACACCCAAGGTCCTATATGTATGTGTTATGAGAGTGTGAGTAATGTGAATGTCTAAGTTGTGGGATAAAATTGAGGCACAGGCAGCCAGAAGGGGACAGAGGGGGGATGCCTCCCCTGCACCCTGGTGACACACCTTTACCCCAAGGCCCTGCATGTGTGGGTGATTGTGGTGGAGCGGGAAGAGGGAGGCAGCTGGAGATGGGGAGGGAAGGAAGGGAGGGGCAAATGGCCCCTCCCTGGGGCCAGCTCCCCCGCTGACCCCACTAGGCACCCCCATATTCTGCAACCCACCAGGGCAAGGGGGCCCAGGCCCGTCCGGACTGGGGCCCAGTTCAGTAGCGCCGCCCGGCCCCACAGAGCCCGGGACAGCCCACCCGACCCCACCACAGAGAAAACTACACCCACCCCGTCATCCACTCATCTTCCAGACTGATTCCTGGGAAATCCCCCCGACGCCCCAAGCCTGTCCATACCCCTACACCAATCACAACAGTGAAGGCGGGACCAATCTATGACCCCCACCCCCACTAGGTGATGGAGCTGATCAAAGGAGCCCAGAGCAATTGATCTGATGTGGTGGCAGAGGCTGTATCAAGACTAATGTAATCTAATAGATAATTTCTATGTTGGTTAGAATTAAGATTATTTTTATTTTTCCCGTTCACGAGGACTGTTTTCTTGGCTATGCATAGGGCAGTGAAAACCATATGGGCTATGTTCTTTTCTGTAGTGACATAATCTAAGCTGCCCAACAAACACACTAAAGGGGAAGTTGAAATGTTACATTTCAGACACTTTGATAAGTCTTCACATATCTCGCGCCAAAACTTCTGAACTGGTGGACAGAACCAAAGAGCGTGGATATAATTGTCCGGTAAATTGGTTTGGCAGTGTGAGCAGTTGTTGGAAGACGTAAAGCCCATCTTGAACAGCCGATGACCTGTATGGTGTACTCTATGTAGTATTTTGTATTGAATTAATTGAAGACTGGGATTTCTAATTAAATGAAAGGTTTTTAAGCATATCTGAGACCAGAAGTTTTGGTCTAAGTTAACTGATAAATCTGCTTCCCATTTTGCAATAGGAAGTGATATTGATTCATCTGTTTTAGAAAGCATTCTGTATATTTTGGAAAGTAATTTGGGGGTTTTAAGATTAAGAAATTGTACCACACTTGATGGTGTTTGTAGTTCAACTTGACCAGGTTTAAATTTCATTTTTACTATGGATTTAATTTGTTCATATTCTAAAAATCTTTTCTTGTTGATCCCATATTGTGTAACTAGTCTGTCAAATGGAATAAATTCTGTTCCTTCTAATATATGTTCTAAGTATTTGATTCCTTTACCACTCCAATCTGGAAAGTTTATCATGTTATTGTTTTGTAGTATGTCAGGGTTGTTCCAGATAGGTGTACGTTTGCATGGGATTAGTAAAGACTAAAGAAGAAGAGAAGAAGATTAGAAACTCCCACCATGCTGTCAGAGAAGAGCTGATGTTGATGCTTTTGAAGCATTCATGTCGTTGGATGTTTGAGCTGATAAATGGTAGGTCTGAAATCTCAAGATTATTGCAAAGTGCTTGTTCTACATCTAGCCAAGGTTCGTCTAAGAAGGTATGTTTTAGCCATCTTGAGATAAATTGAAGCCTGTTGGCTAAGAAGTAGTGCTGAAAGTTAGGTAGATCTAATCCTCCTTTATCCTTGGTCTTTTGTAGTGTTTTTAAGCTTATACGCGGGGGTTTGTCTTTCCAAAGGAATTTGGACATATATGAATCTAGCGATCTGAACCAATCTTGTGGTGGTTTAGTTGGGATCACTGAGAATACATAATTTATTTTTGGTAAGACCATCAGTTTTTATAGCGGCAACCCTTCCCATGAGTGATATGGGTAGACATTTCCATCTACTCAGATCGCCTTCTACTTTCTTTAAAAGTGGGATGTGGTTTAATTTATTTAGATCTGCAAGCTTGGGCGAAACATTAATACCTAAATATTTTATATTTCCCAATTGCAGTGGTGTAGAAGAAGAATTATAGAAGGAGCAATTAATCAGAAGGACTGTAGATTTTGACCAGTTAATTGAGTAAGCTGATATTCTTGCAAAAGAGTTTATCAATGCAATTACCCCAGAGAAATTGGTTTGTGAGTTTTGGAGAAAAAGTAACACATCGTCCGCATAAAGGCTGATTTTATGTTCCACGTTCTTGCATTTTATGCCCTTAATTACTGTATTCTTTCTAATTGCTGCTGCTAGTGGTTCAATAAAAATTGCAAATAGTGAAGGGGAGAGTGGGCATCCCTGCCTGGTGCCCCTCAGGAGACAGAAGCTGGAGGATGTTTGGTCATTTGTTTTGACAGAAGCTGTTGGGGAATTGTATAATATTTTTAACCAGTTAATGAAAGAGCTTCCAAAACCAAATTTGTGTACAGGTGCAAAAAGAAATTTCCAGTTAACTCTGTCACACGCTTTTTCTGCATCTAAAGAAAATATTGTAGTTTCGATGTTTTTACTGTATGAGTAGTCTATCAAATTAAGTAATCTACGTGTATTTGTTGATGAGTGCCTACCTTTCATGAAACCAGTTTGGGCAGGATGAATTAAGAGGGGGGTTATTTTCTCTAATCTCTTTGAAAGAGCTTTGCAGATTATTTTAAGGTCTACATTTATAAGGGATATTGGACGATAGCTTGAGGGATATACAGGGTCATTGCCTGGTTTTAGCAGGAGATTAATGTTTGCAGAATTCATATTTGATGGGAGTCTGCCCTTTTCTTTGATTTCCAACAACGTTCTGTAGAAAACTGGTGCTAGAATTGTCCAGAATTCTTTGTAGAATTCTGCAGGAAAGCCGTCTGGACCTGGAGCCTTATTATTGGGCATGCTTATCAGGGCTTCCTGGAGTTCACCTGGCATCAGTGGCGAATTCAGTGCCATTGCTTGAGTGTCTAATAATTTTGGAAGAGTTAGTTGTCCAAAAACTAATCAATTTCGTTTTTAGATGGGTTTATTTGTGGTGAATACAACATTTTATAGAAATCCCTGAAAATGTTGTTTATTTGTTTCGGGTCATATATTGTGTTCCCAGATGAATCTTGAACAGCACATATAGTTGCTTTTTATTTATTTATTTTTAGCTGGTTCGCTAGAAATTGACTGGATTTATTACCATGTTCATAATTTTGTAAGCGTAGTCTTTGTACTAAGAATTTTGTTTTTTTATTAATTATCTCATTTACTTCCAGTTTTGTTTTGCGTATTTTGTTCAATGTCTCCTGATCTTGGTGGGACATGTAGGCTTCTTCTAGGGATTTGATGTTTTTTTCTAATTCCTGAATATTTTTGTTTTATTCTTTCTTTTTATGTGATGAGACAGAAATTATTTTACCTCTCATCACAGCTTTTCCTGCTTCCCATAGAACAGAAGCTGATGTTCCAGGAGTGTCATTATAGTCTAAATATGAAGTCCACTCTTTTTTAAAATATTTAATAAAGTCTTCATCTTTAAGCAGTGATGTATTAAATCTCCAGTTTTTACTTGGCGTAGTATTATTCTTGTGTATTAGTGTTAAAGATACAGGAGCATGATCGCTGACAGCTATAGGGTGAATCTCAGTGTCTGAAATATCACTCAGCAGTGAGCTGCTGACCAAAAAATAATTCAGACGAGAATAGGAGTGATGAACATGTGAGAAAAAAGTATATTCCTTACTGTTGGGGTGAAGGGAGCGCCATGCATCGCAAAGACCAAAGTCGCTCATATACTGTTTGATTATATTTGTGGACTACCAATTATGCTGAGTTCCTGCTGTATTGAGCCTAACAATTTCTTCATTTAGTCCAAGGTTGAGGTTGCCTCCAAGAACAAGTGTGCCATCTAAGTGTTCAGAGAGTGCACTGAAAAAAACGTGAAAGAATGAGGGATCATCAACATTTGGACCATATACACTTACAATACATAGCTTTTTATCAAGTATAGATAGTTTAATGATTAAGAATCTGCCCTCTGGATCTTTAACTGTATCGAATACTGTGAAATTAATATTTTTATGTATTAAAATTGCTACTCCCCTTTGTCTAGAATTATAACAAGCTGAGAAACTCAGGTGTTTAAAGTTCTTTTAAACCTCTAAGAGGTCTGTGGGTCTCTTGTAAAAGGACAACATCTGCCTGTAGTTTTTTGAGTTGGTTAAATATTTTTAACCTCTTTTCTCTGGAGCCAGCTCCATTTACATTCCATGTAACAAACCTTAGTGCGCCCATAGATGTCTGTGTATAACTTAGAGATGGCACGATACCACTTTTTTTTATGACCGATACTGATATCATAAATTTGGATATTGGCCGATACCGATATGAATCCGATATAGTGTTTTTTTAATCAATAAAACTGTTTTTTTAATATCTTGCTGCATTTTGTATAAGTTCATACTCAAGTTTAAATAAACAACAACACTAAAGCTATTCTGTTATGCCTGTATGTAAAAAATACACTGCACCCAAAATATTTCATAGTTCAGCAATACTGATCAATCTAATAAACTTAAACCTACTCCATCCTTCCTATTCTGGTATTTTAAAGAGTACTTAGCAAAAATATTAAGCAACCTAACTAAAAGGGTTGCAAACTCCCAGCAAAAAAAAAAAAATAGGGAACCACCCCCCACCCTCCACCTCATGATGCTTAATCGACGTTATCAACTTTAATTTGATGCAGCCTGAAAAAAAAATGCACAGAAAGAAATTATTTTTCAAGAATAATTAAATAGATTCAACATCTTTCTTCTACAGAATTGCAGACTGCACAGATGGTACCTTCCCAAAGGAAAAAGTACTAGCTTACTAGGGTATATTAGATTTACTATATTAGACTTAACAGTTACTATATACAGTAATGGACTTCTATATATTTTACATAAGATTAAAACTTTGGGTGTAAGATTCAGATAATTATTTATTAAAAGCTAGACATTTTAAATGAGAATAAGAAAGAAAAGTATGTCTTTGTGCCCCCCTTTTCCCTGTTAATGCCCTATCGGCCCCCCTGGCTAAACTTTGCAAGATCCGCCCCTGCACAGTTACCAGCCGTCAGCTACGTAGAAAAAGATCCTGGTGTAGAAAGTAATATTAAATAAATTCTAACAACAGATTATCAAGCTTAAACGTGCTGCTGTTGTTCAGCCACTGGTTTCCTCTTTCTGGTGCAAAGTGGGCCAAAAACAAGCAAGAGAGACGGACTCGCGACAGAAAAGCTGATCAGCTGATCATTGATCAGTTTCATGATTGAAGTAGCAGCAGGAGAGGGAGGGAGAGAGAAGAGGCACTCGCTCCATATATCGGTTGTTAAGCTTAACGTGGGAATGCTTTACAAACATTCAGAGATGAACTTACACACTTGCTTTACTTCTCTCTGGAATAACTTTCTCGGAGATGAAATGCTGGTTTGGTAGGGAGGCTCCAAATACACACAGCCACTCTATCACGTGAGCACACTGCTCCGATGTGCTACGGTTATGGGTCGAGTTACGCCGTGTCGCAAGTTTTGTGAGGTGCTTTTTTGATATTTAATGGATCGGATTACATTTTTTATTTCTCTCCGATATCCGATCCAGTAATTTACGTCAGTATCGGACCGATACCAATACGTAATATCGGATTGGTTCATCTCTAGTATAACTAGGGGTGTACGCTGTGTGTGTCGCTTAGTTACTTACTTGTTCGTAAATAAAGAGAAGGAGAGAGAAAAAAATGTGTGGCGAGATGCTCCCTGAGTCTGACTATGTGTGTGCATATTTACTAATATGAGTACGCTTAACTTAAGTATGTGTATCCTATACGTCTGTGTGCGCTGTCTGATTGATGTAAATGTGCTGCCGTTGAGTGCATTACTCTGCGTGATCGTGCTGTGCGTATGTGTCGAAATAAAGGATGTTGTTTGTTGATGAGTCTGGAAGTAGGTGATCAAAGCAGTGAAAGAAAATAAAAAGAAAGAAAAGCAGGAAATTTGAATTCAATTCGGGATTTAACAGGAAGCCAATGAAGGGAAGCCAAAACAGGAGAAATCTGCTCTCTCTTTCTAGTCCCTGTCAGGACTCTTGCTGCAGCATTTTTGATTAACTGAAGGCTTTTCAGCGAGTTTTTAGGACTTCCTGATAATAATGAATTACAGTCGTCCAGCCTGGAAGTAATAAATGCATGAACTAGGTTTTCAGCGTCACTCTGAGACAGGATATTTCTAATTTTAGACATGTTGGGCAAATGGCAGAAAGAAATCCTACATATTTGTTTAATATGTGCACTGAAGGACATATCCTGGTCAAAAATGACTCCAAGGTTCCTCACAGTGTTACTGGAAGCCAAGGTATTGCCATCCAGAGTAAGAATCTGGTTAGATACCATATTTTTAAGATTTTCAGAGCTGAATAAAATAACCTCAGTTTCAATGTAAACAGAATTGGTCCTAGCACTGAACCCTGTGGAACTCCATAATTAACCTCAGTGTGTGAAGAGGACTCTCCATTTACATGTACAAATTGGAGTCTGTTAGATAGATATGATACAAACCACTGCAGTGCAGTGCAGTACCTGTAATACCTACAGCATGTTCTAATGGCTCTAATAGGATATTATGGTCGACGGTATCGAACGCTGCACTGAGGTCTAGCAGGACAAGCACAGAGATGAGTCCACTGTCAGAGGCCATAAGAAGATCATTTGTAACCTTCACTAAAGCTGTTTCTGTGCTGTGATGAGCTCTGAAACCTGACTGAAACTCTTCAAATAAGCCATTCCTCTGCAGATGATCTGTTAGCCGTTTGACAAATACTCTTTCAAGGATTTTTGATATGAAAGGAAGGTTAGAGATTGGCCTATAATTAGCTAAGACTGCTGGGTCTAGAGATGGCTTTTTAAGTAACGGTTTAACTACAGCCACCTTGAAGGCCTGTGGTACATAGCCGATTATTAGAGATAGGTTGATCATATTTAAGATTGAAGCATTAATTAATGGCAGGACTTGTTTGAGCAGTTTTGTAGGAATGGGGTCTAAAAGACACGTTGATGGTTTGGAGGAAGTAATTATTGAAGTTAACTCAGAAGGATCAATTAGAGAAAAAGACTTGTAATGAATATAAATGTTGCTGAAAGTAGCTGTAGATAATGTTACATCTGTGACATGATTATGTGTAATTTTTTCTATAATGGTAAAAATTTTATTTGTGAAGAAGTTCATGAAGTCATTACCAGTTAACATTAAAGGAATGGTTAGCCCAACAGTCCTCTGACTTTTTGTCAGCCTGGCTACAGTGCTGAAGAGAAACCTAGGGTTGTTCTTCTTTTCTTCAATTAGTGATGAATAGTAAGATTTTCCAGCTTTACGGAGGGCTTTCTTATAAAGCAACAAACTATTTCTCCAGGCTAAATGATGATCTTCCAAATTTGTGACATGCCATTTCCTCTCCAGCTTACGAGTCATCTGCCTTAGGCTACGTGTTTGAGAATTATACCAGGGAGTCAAGTACTTCTGATTTGAGGCTCTATTTTTCACAGGAGCTACAGTATCCAGTGTCATACGTAGTTAAGATAATCAACCTCTGTTGGAGTAGTGTTCAGGTAGCTGCTCTGCTCTGTGTTGGTACAGGGCATTGAAGATGATAACAGTGGATGGATTATATTCTTAAAAGTTAGAGCACTTTCAGAAAGACATCTACTGTGATGAAGTCTACTCTCTACTGCTGTGTAATCAATTACTGTAAATGTAAATGTTATCAGGAAATGATCAGACAGGAGAGGGTTTTCAGGAAACACTGTTAAATGTTCAGTTTCTATTCCATATGTTAAAACAAGATCTGGAGTGTGATTAACGTGGTGGGTAGGTTCTTTTACATTTTCAGAGAATAAGAGATTAGCCATGTTGAGGCTGTCATTTTTAGCATCTACATGGATGTTAAAATCACCCACAATAATTATTTTATCTGAGCTGAGCGCTAAATCAGATAAAAAGTCTGAGAAATCAGAGAGAAACTCTGTGTAAGGTCCAGGTGGACGATAGATGTTGACAAATAAGACTGGTTTTTGAGTTTTGCAGCTAGGGTGGACAAGGCTAAGCATCAGGCTTTCAAATGAATTAAAAGTCTGTCTGGGTCTTTAGTTGATTAATAGGCTGGTGTGGAAATCTAAAGTCAGCCTTATTTTGATATTTCTTACTATAAGCTACAAGGCACAATCTCGCCCTCCGTTTGGCAAATCCGATCAAGCCGCCATCTTCCTCATGCCAAAATACAAACAAAGGCTGAAACAGGAAGTTCCGGTTCAGAGGAAGGTCGCGCGCTGGACGGATCAATCGGTGGCCGCGTTACAGGACGCACTCGACGACGCAGACTGGGACATGTTCAGAAACAGCTCCGATGATGATGTCAACGTGTTTACGGAAGCGGTTGTGGGATTCATCAGGAAACTAGCGGATGATACCGTGGAGACAAAGACTATCACAACGTTTCCCAACCAGAAGCCGTGGGTGGATAAAACCATCCGCGACGCTCTGAGATCCCGCACCGCTGCCTACAACACGGGACTCACGACGGGGGACATGGACCCGTACAAAGCCGCGTCATATAACGTGCGGAAGGCGGTGAAAGAGGCGAAGCAGCGCTACGGGAGGAAACTAGAGTCACAACTCCAACAGAGTGACTCTAGGAGCCTGTGGCGGGGACTAAGGACAATAACGGATTATAAAGCACCAACAACCGGTATGACGAACGCGGCCGTGACTCTGGCAGACGAGCTGAACAGTTTCTATGCTCGCTTCGAGGCTGCAGCTAAGGACTCCAACGATGCTAGTGCTAGCGGCGCTAACGGCTGCAGACAGGAAGATACTGCCAGCACCGGAAACGTGCTCGTCATCTCCGAGCATGAAGTAAGGAGAGCCTTCAAGAGAGTGAACACCAGGAAAGCAGCAGGACCAGACGGCATCCCAGGTCGTATCCTCAGAGACTGCGCATACCAGCTAGCTCCTGTGTTCACTGAGATATTCAACATCTCTTTATCTCAGTCGGTGATCCCCACATGCTTTAAAGAGTCCATCATTGTTCCTGTCCCGAAGAAACCCCACCCTGCTTCTCTCAATGACTATCTCCCTGTAGCCCTCACCTCAGTAGTGATGAAGTGCTTTGAACGCCTGGTCAGAGACTTCATCATTTCTTCACTACCAGACACACTGGACCCACTACAGTTCGCTTACCGTCCAAATCGTTCCACAGACGATGCCATCTCTCATCTCCTCCACACATCACTTACTCACTTGGACACTAGAAGGGGGAATTATGTTAAAATGCTCTTCATAGACTACAGCTCTGCATTTAATACCATAATTCCCTCCACACTCACCACCAAGCTGGAGCATCTGGGACTCAGCTCATCTATGTGTCAGTGGATCTCCAACTTCCTAACTGGCAGACCACAGGCAGTAAGGATGGGCGGACATATCTCAGCCTCCACCACTCTCAGCACTGGAGCCCCCCAGGGGTGTGTTCTGAGCCCCCTGCTGTACTCTCTGTACACATATGACTGTGTGGCCACTACCAGCTCCACCACCATCATCAAGTTTGCTGACGACACCGTCGTGGTGGGCCTGATCTCTGATAACAACGAGACGGCCTACCTGAAGGAGATTAGGAATCTGGAGAACTGGTGCCAGAGGAACAACCTCCTTCTAAACGTCAGTAAGACAAAGGAGCTGATAGTGGACTTCAGCACTAAGCAGGAGAGGAACTACCAGACCCCCGTCATCAACGAGTGCCCAGTGGAGAGAGTGGACAGCTTCAAATACCTTGGAGTTCACATCACGCAGGACCTGTCATGGTCCTGTCACATCAACACCGTGGTGAAAAAGGCCCGTCAGCGTCTCTACCACCTCAGACGCTTGAGAGACTTCCAACTGCCCTCCAAGGTGCTCAGGAACTTTTACTCGTGCACCATAGAGAGCATCCTGACGGGAAACATCTTAACCTGGTTCGGGAACAGCACCATGCAGGACAGACGAGCTCTACAGGGGTTGTGCGGTCAGCTGAGCGCACCATCCGCTCCGAGCTCCCTGACCTGCACTCAATCTACAACAGGCGGTGCTGGACCAAGGCCAGGAAGATCGTGAAGGACCTCAGCCATCCCAACAACGGACTGTTCTCTCTGTTGAGGTCAGGAAAGCGATTCCGCTCCCTGAAGACCAACACAGAGAGACTGAGGAGGAGCTTCTTCCCGCAGGCAATACGGTCTCTCAATCACACCACCACACAGTACTGACCCACACATATAGTTCTTACACACACACTGGACATTCTGGACATTGTTTTTCACTTCATCACTTAATCACTTTAAGCATATTTGCACTGCACAAGACACTAAATAATGTGGATTGCACAACACTGGTCATTATATTCTTCATTTCCAGTTAATACTTGTACAGCTGCTGTTATTGTATATATATATATATATTTATATTTCTTCATACATTCTTATATAGTTCTATACTGTGTATTGTGTATTTGTTGTACAGTTATTTTATTTTTCAACTTTAATTTATATATTTTATCTTATTCTTTCCCAGTTAAATTTACCCTTCATTCTAATTTGTGTTGTACAGTTATTTCATTTTTAACTTTAATTTTTATATTTTATTTTATTCCTTCCTAGTTAAATTTACCCTTTTTAATTTTCATATTTATTTCCTATCTTATTCATAGCCTTTTCTTTTTTCTTTAGGTCACGAGCAGTTGTCTAAGCATTTCACTGCATATTGTACTGTGTATGACTGTGTACGTGACAAATAAAATTTGAATTTGAATTTGAATTTAATCATACCAAATGGTTATGAAGAAACTCCATCATATTATTGTTCAACATGGCCCAGGGTTCCTCTGGGATCATTGGAACTTGTAGAACTGCAGCATTTTCTAATGATTAGAGTCTAAAGTCAGAATATGATCCACTCACTTCTACATCAACACATATTTAAACATGGTTGTGATCAAACTGCATCAGGTTATTGTTGATCATCACAAATCCTCGGGCTCAGCTCCACAATGATTTCCAGTTTCTTTATTGTAAATGCAACATGTACAGCAGGATGGATTCTGGAGGCCTGAACAGCTTGTCATTGACAGAAACGTCAACATAAATAGGCGCATCTTTGAACAGGAATACAACATTTTTATTGCAGCGGCACACTGATAAGCCAGCATGCACATGAGCCTATACCCTGCTCAACTTGGACCTTAAGTCATAGAACATGAACGGCCTTTTGTTTACATGCCAGAAGTGAGAAAGCCTGGCAAAGGAAGACAAATCCTCATTCTGACTGAATCCAAGGAGGATCCAGAGTGCCTCAAGAGGAAGTTCAGGGAGATTGTGTAATCCACAAACCAATGTGATGATAGAACGACGCAAGTTCAAGACACAGAATCAAAAAGCTGGTGACTCTATCGAATCTTATTTGAGTGACATTAGGATTAAAGCAAAGCTGAGCGAAGCGCTAATAAGGGACAGACTGGTCTGTGGCATCAACAATGAGTTAGTTTGAGAAAAGTCCTGCTGTGTGATTTGGCTTTGTTAAAGACTACTTCTGCCTGCCTGATTGACTGAACAATCAGCAGCCCAAGCAGAGAAGCCCAGACCTCCCTCTCCCCAGCCACCTCCTCCAGCTCATCCGGTAGAACACCAGGGTGTTCCTAGGCCAGCCAAGAGATATAATCTCTCCAGCGTGTCCTGGGTCTGCCCCGGGGCCTCCTCTCGGTGGGACATGCCCGGAACACCAACCCCAGGAGGCGCCCAGGAGGCATCCTTGTTAGATGCCCGAACCATCTCAACTGGCTCCTTTCGATGTGGTGGAGCAGTGGCTCTACTCTGAGCCCCTCCCGAATGGCCGAACTTCTCACCCTATCTCTAAGGGAGAGGCCAGCCACCCTTTGGAGCAAGCCCATTTCCACTGCTTATATTCGCGATCTCGTTCTTTCGGTCACTATCCACAGCTCGTGACCATAAGTGAGGATAGGGGCGTAGATCGACCGGTAAATTGAGAGCTTCGCTTTTACACTCAGCTCTCTCTTCACCACAAAAGACCGGTGCAGCATCTCCATCATTGCAGCCGCTGCACTGATCCGTCTGTCGATCTCCCGCTCCCTTCTCCCATCACTCGTGAACAAGACCCTGAGATACTTAAACTCCTCCACTTGGGGCAGGGTCTCGTCCCTGACCCGGAGTGGGCACTCCAGCCTTTTCCGGCTAGGGACCATGGCCTCAGATTTGGAGGTGCTGACTCTCATTCCCACCGCTTCACACTCGGCTGCGAACCGTTCCAAGCCGAGTGATTACATTGTGTTAAGTATATTCCTACTGTCAGTAATAACATGCTTGGAATATATTTCAGGGTAATGCCTGTGATATGTTTTTTGTTTCGTTTATTTACGATCTCAAGCAACAATAAGAGCCACTGAATTTTATTTCTCACTCTGTGATTATGTGAAGTTGTTTTTTATAAGGATCCACTAATTTTGTCATAAGAAGCATTCACTGAAGAAAGGGGATGTAGCCAACTCAGTTAAAGCTTCAGTGAAGCTGTACTGTGATGCTTACTTTCCATATTCCAGTGAGGCCTCCATAATGATTTCAGCTGTTCTGTACACACACTGTGTGCCCTGTATGTCTAATTATTGAACAAGGAAAAGAAGCCGAGCATTCAACTCCAGCTGGCGAGGGTCCATCACACATTTGTGCCCAGGGGTCTGTAAGCTGGACATCCAGCCATGGCCGCATGGAGCCATCATGGATTTAGTGTGAACAATAAAATAGGCAGTGATGTTTCCAGGTCTGATCCAGAACACAATGCCATTAAAATGATGTGATTACATGGAACTGGCAGATCCTGGTTCAGGCTCCAGTCTGCAGTGATGTCAGCCATTATGTCCTATCTTCACTGGAGGCCATCTTTGGCTTTATTGTCAAACTCTACTCTGATTGGCTGGCCTGGGATCCCTCTTACCCATAATGCAACAGGTGTCAGACACGGGCAGAAAGATTCTGAGACTTTTTATAAAGTAACTGTATTAAACTCTGTAAATGAACTAAGAACTATTTCTACATTTGAAACTATGGATTCATTTTCCCATTCACTTCTGTACATTAGTGTATAAATGAATGTTAGACTGGGCTCCATGGAAACCTCAGACACTTAAACTGGTCTCAGCTGCGTGCTTTCTGTAGTCATTCCAACAGAGTTCTTTTTCTTCTCCAGCTTCTGCTTGAAATCCTCTCACAGAGCCTGAATCCTGCTTTGTTGTTATGTTTGGGCCTGTGTTAGACTACTCCGTGTTCCTCTGCTTTAACACACACCTCACCACAGCAACTGTGTGGGTTGTCTCTGTAGCACCCATATCAGCTTCTGATACCATTAACATCATCACAGCTCCTAATTTCACCTTTATTAGCTTTGACATTCATGTCTTTCTTTTCTCTCTCTCTGTTTCCAGACAAGCTCAAAGTCTCTGTAGCCTGTTTTTATCTGCTATCATCAGATCTTCAACAGCCTCATTCACATCCCTCACACACTCTACAGCCTCATCAGTACTGACTTCATCTTCACTGACTGATGGAGCACAACATGAACATGTGGAGGCTGAAAAACTGTCCTGTCAAACATCTCCCCGTCACCGCTCCACTTCAGCTGCAGTCAGTGAACTCACCTCAGAGTCTCCAGTCGACAGTTTGGACTCTCCAGTCCAGCACACAGAAGCTTCACTGCTGAATCCTGCAGGTTGTTTTCACTCATGTCCAGCTCTGTCAGATGGGAGGGGTTGGACTTCAGAGCTGAGGCCACAACTTCACAGTGAGTTGGTGAGAGTTCACACTCAGCCAGACTGTGATTATAGAAAATATAAAATGTGTTATTATAAAAGCAGAAAATCATCAAAAATCAAAATGAAGACAAAACAGAGTGACATCATAATCTGATGAACATCTGCTCTTCACATCTGTGCTTCAGCTCCTCTTACTGTGTTTGCCATGACACAATGATTCAGTCTCTCTCAGACCTGCACACTTTTAATGAGAATCTTTGTTTGGCATTAATCTGCGGATGAAGGAGGGCGTCACATTTAGGCTTCCATAATGTCCACAGTCTGTCAGTGAGATCTGATCCAGAGTCAGAGTGAAGACACACATTTGGACTTTTTCCTGTTTTTAATCTGACTCCAGAACATTTTGAATGAGTTCAGCTCAGTGAAGAGTTCCAGCTGGAAAAGATGATCTCTGTTTGCTACCTGCTGCTGTCAGGTACGACTGTTCACGTCCACACACAGGAAAAATCTGCTGACCAAACGGAGCAGAAATCTCATCACTGGACAATAATGATGAATGAACTCAGAGCTGCTGATATCATATCGGATGTCAGGGGAACTAACATAAAAAAGAACAAATCAAAATGATCATCGTGACTTTCTGGAGTCAGAACTAATGTCTGTCTCATTAGAAAAGTTGGTCTTGCCATTCTGTGAATCTTGTTGACGATTTTGTATCCAAATATTAAACCAGGTAAATGAAACAAAGAAACTCATGTCTTCCTTATAAGTCTCTGCTCATTTCAGATGCTCAGTCATTCCTTGGACGGAGATACCCTGGATCTGCTTTCATGTCCATGGTTCAGAGAATTCTAGCTTGAACAGGTCAGAATGGAGATAATCTCTTAGATTAAGAGGAGACACACACCTCTTTCGTTACTGAGGTTTCAAGGATTCTGTTTATTCCTGGTTTATTGATTATGATTTTTGAAATAATGGAGCAGCCCTATTCTCAACATCTAGAGTGTTTCATGTTTAATTACCTGATGATGATTGTGAGTGTGTGTCTAATATTTCCTTGTGTGTTTTCACAGTTTGATCATCAGTTTGTTCAGGAACAAAGAAATAAGGTCTCCTGAACATTATGACTCACATTTTCTTCTTTCATGACATTCATGACAGAAGAGTTGAGATTAGAACATGATAAAAAATTATATATTTTTGAAAATTTGAGATAACTATATAACTGACGATATAATTGATGCGAGACAAAATACAACTCCACAACTTTACTAGTGCAAAAAAAACCCCATCCATTTATTTGCACTTAAACAAGCAGATGTTTTTACGTGCACTAAAGCTATATAAAAATTTAACAGTGAAAATGCAAAGGTCAACTATGGTGTTCCACAGGGTACAGTGCTAGGACCAATTCTGTTTACATTATACATGCTTCCCTTAGGCAGTATCATCAGAAGGCATAGCATACATTTTAGCTGCTATGCAGATGACACCCAACTTTATCTATCCATGAAGCCAGATAACACACACCAATTAGTTAAACTGCAGGAATGTCTTAAAGACATAAATACCTGGATGGCCTCTAACTTTCTAGTTTTCTAACCCCCCGGCCAGGAAACTCTTAAACTTGAAACGGGGTCGTCGTAGTGTGGCAGACTTCCTCACTGATTTCCGGCTGCTGCCTCTGAGGCAGGCTGGCGGGATCGGGCACTGTGGTGGGTGCATTTACAAATGTTGAATGAATCTTTGAAGGATCAGCTCGCCTCCCATGACGAGCCTGCTTCTTTTAAAGAATTGGTTTCCCTGTCCCTCTGCATTGACAGTTCTGCTTTAACACACCTCACATCCACTAAGGTTTCATTCACCTGGTCACCCGAAGCTGAGATGTCTTTCTCTCAATTGAAACATCTGTTCACCACTGCCCCAGTGTTGGTCCACCCTGACAAAGATAATCCTTTCATTGTTGAGATAGATGCCTCAGACACAGGTGTGGGTGCAGCCCTCTCCCAGCGCTCTGGGCCCCAAGCTAAACTTCATCTATGCGCCTTTTTTCACATCACCTCAGTCCTGCAGAAAGAAATTATGATGTTGGGGACAGAGAGCTGTGAGCAGTTAAGCTCGCTTTGGAGGAATGTCGACATCTGTCGGAGGGAGCTGAACAACCTTTCACTATCTAGACAGATCATAAAAACTTAATCAACCTAGGGACAGCAAAAAGACTAAATGCACGCAAGGCACGTTGGTCATTATTCTTTGCCAGGTTCAATTTTTCAATTTTGTAACAAAACAAAAAAAAAATGCTCTACTATCCATCCTTTTGTAATATGCAGCTTCAAACTTCCTGACACCAGAATGCCAGGTTCTCATTCGCAAAATGCAGAAGCACTGGGATGCCAGTTTCTCCGCATCCAGCCTCATATCCTTAGCAGCAGCCATTCCTTTCGGCACTAAGACGCCAGGTTCTTTGTCTCTATTCCTCATTTGTAAATGCAGCGGAAAGCTTTTTGCCAGGTTGTCTCTTCCCTAACCTTCCTTTGCAAAATACAGCAGCTCACTTTTCAGCCACTAGATTGGCAGCTTCTGCCATCATCCCCCACTGGGATGTCAGTTTCCCTGCATCTATCCATCTTTCACAAAATGTAACAGAGCACATTCCTGACACCGTGTTGCCAGTCTTCGTTTCCATATTGGTCATTTGCAAACTAAGCAGTAAACATTTCTCACACCAGTTTCTCCATTTTGTTCCCTCCGCCACAAAATGCACCAGCAAACCCTTCCAGCACCGGGATGCCAGTTTCTCTGCCATCTTTCCTGCCTTTGCATAACACCAGCGAACCCTCATTGCACAGGAATGCCTGGTTCTGTCCTCTATTGCTCCTTTTAAGACATGTGAACTCCACCTTGTGTATAATTCCTCAATGTTTCTCTTCACTTCTCATGTGGTTTCAAGCCATTGCCCCAAGTCTTAAAATCCCAGCATGCGTCACTGTCAGAGCTTCAGTTGAGAGTTGAGCCACATCGCTACATGATCGAGGGTTCCCCTCATTCATCTATTAAGGTCTTTCGTTGTCCAAAATTTCCTTTGATCTCTTCTTCCACCATTCCTTCCTAATTTTCCAAGCTCATCCACTCCATTCTATGGAATCCTCGACCACCTTACTGAGGCCATGGGCTGCTTATCTTCACTAGCCTGCTTACCAGTTATATTCCTCTCCCTTGGGTGGCACTGTCACTTGGTGTTCGCTCTCTCTGTGCATGTCTTTTGACCTGTTTTCCTTCTCTCACCCTAACCAGTCACGACAGATGGCTGCCCTTCCCTGAGCCTGGTTCTGCTGGAGGTTTCTTCCTGTAAAAAAGGAGTTTTCCTTCCCACTGTCGCCAAACTGCTTGCTCATAGGGGGTCATATGATTGTTGGGTTTTTCTTTGTAGGTATTATTGTAAGGTCTATATTACAATATAAACAGCGCCAAATCACAACTGTTGCTGTATACATAAACTGAATTGAAAACTGACTGCCACCAGTCTCCTCCGAGGCCTTTCCCAAACCACAGCTCAATTCATGTTTAAGTCATTCACCTTTATCTGATAAAAACGCTGTCAAACCTAAAATGAGGACTTACCCACAGCCACAGAGATAGCCAACATCAAGCCAAGTGTTCAAACTTCATGGAATTCCCACCAAAATAGTATCTGACAGAGGCCGACAATTGATGTGTCAGGCATGGAGAACTTTCTGCACTGCCTTAGGGGCTAAACCCTGGCTATCATCCACAGAAAAATAGACAAACCAAACGATTGAATGAGAAACTAGAGACAACCTTCTGCTGTATCACTGACCACAACCCAGCATCCTGGTCCACTGGAATATAACCATAACTCCCTCACCTCCTCTGCCACTAGATTTTGAAACTTCTTTTAGTGTATCAACCCCTGCTGTTTCCTGAGGTAGAAGCTGAGTTCGCAATGGTCGTGACACATCATGTTTAATCTACCGTAGGGTTCACAGCAGAGAAAGCAAAGATAGTGTCTGTCTCCTGAATCCAAACTGGGAGCTGGTTCCACAGAAAAGGGGCCTGAAAGCTGAAGGCTCCGCCTCAAATTCTACTTTAAAAAATTTTGAAAGCAAAGTGTTATAGTGGAATAATACAGCACCATGAGGGCTTTAAGGGACTGATCCTTCAGAACTCTTCATGTGAGAAGAAAAATTTAAAGGAGAAGCATCTAAGAGATGGCTCGTTTGACTGTGTAATAAAATATCGTATGAAGTGTAACTGTGTTTAAAAAAGAAAAAAATTACATCATGTCAAAAACTACTAACAATGTTAAATTATGTCAATGATCACATCTGGACTTACTGAGCTTTTCTGCAGTTCCTCACAGCTGGAATCAGTCTATGTCGTCCCTGCTGTGATGTGTTGTACTTCTGCAGGTCCAACTCATCCAGAACCTCCTCTGACATCTGCAGCATGAAGGCCAGAGCTGAGCAGTGGATCATAGAGAGATCCCCTAATATGTTCTTTGACTTGATGAATTCCTTGATCTCCCGATATACTGAGAGGTCGTTCATCTCCATCAGACAGTGGAAGATGTTGATGCTTCTGTCAGGAGATATTTCGTAACTGTTCTTCTTCTTCAGGTTCTGAATGGCTTTCTTGAATATTTCTGGAATATTCTCTGTCTGACCCAGCAGACCTCCTAAGAGTCTCTGATTAGACTGCAGACAGAGGCCATAAAGGAAGCGGACAAACAGGTCCAGGTGGCCAGTTTTACTTTGGAGGGATTTCTCCATGGCTCTATTTAGGAAATCATCCAGAGATGATTTCCAATAAGTTTGTCCCAGGAAGTTCCTCAGCACCTCTGTCTTCCTGTTGGTGAAACAGTGGAACATGTAGACAGCAGCCAGAAACTCCTGAATGCTCAGATGAACAAAGCAGTAGACTGGTTTCTGGAAGATCACACACTCTCTTTTGAAGATCTCTGTACAAACTCCTGAGTACACCGAGGCCTCTGTCACATCCAGACCACACTGCTCCAGGTCTTCTTGGTAGAACATGATGTTTCCTTTCTCCAGATGTTCAAACGCCAGCCTCCCCAGCTTCAGAAGAACTTCCCTGTCAGCCTCCGTCAGCTCCTGTGGACTCGTCTCATGTCCCTCATGGTACTTGTTCTTCTTCCTCTTTGTCTGAACCAGCAGGAAGTGTGAGTACATGTCAGTCAGGGTCTTGGGCAGCTCTCCTCTCTGCTCTGTAGTCAACATGTGCTCCAGAACTGTAGCAGTGATCCAGCAGAAGACTGGGATTCTACACATGATGTGGAGGCTCCTGGATGTCTTCATGTGGGAGATGATTCTGCTGGACAGCTCTTCATCACTGAATCTCCTCCTGAAGTACTCCTCCTTCTGGGCGTCAGTGAAGCCTCGTACTTCTGTTAGCCTGTCAACACATGTAGGAGGGATCTGATTGGCTGCTGCAGGTCGGGAAGTTATCCAGACGAGAGCCGAGGGAAGCAGATTCCCCTGGATGAGGTTTGTCAGCAGCTGGCTGACTGATGACTTCTGTGTGACATCAGACAGCAGCTTCCTGTTGGTGAAATCCAATGAAAGTCTGCTTTCATCCAGGCCGTCAAAGATGAACAAAAGCTGAGAGACAGCCAGCTTCTCTGCTGTGACCTTCTGTAATGTTGGATGGAAAACATGGAGCAGCTCCAGAAGACTGTACTGCTCATCTCTGATCAGGTTCAGCTCCCTGAATGAAAGCAGAACCACCACACTGACATGTTGGTTCTCCAAGCCCTCTGCCCAGTCCAGAGTGAACTTCTGCACTGAGAAGGTTTTTCCAACACCAGCCACGCCGTTGGTCAGAACCACTCTGATGGGTCTCTGTTGGTCAGGTAAGGCTTTAAAGATGTCCTGGCACCTGATTGGAGCGTCATGGAGGGCGTCCATCTTGGAAGCTGTCTCCAGCTGCCTCACCTCATGTTGGGTATGAACCTCTTCACTCTGTCCCTCTGTGATGTAGAGCTCAGTGTAGATCCTGTTGAGGAGGGTTCTACTTCCTGTTTCATCACTTCCTTCAGTCACACGTTCGCATCTCCTCCTCAGACTGATCTTATGTTCATCTAAAACCTCCTGCAGACCAACATCTGCTGAAAGAAAGAAAAACAGAAAGAAAACTCTTCAATGTCTGAACAACAACAAGAAGTCCAGTTTTCAGAAATGAGTCCATCAGCAGACAGATGTTCAGTCTTACTTTGTACACAGCTGCTCTGACTGGCTGTCTGCAGTCCAGCTCTGGTTCTGGATCTTTCTCCACACTGGGGACAGGACAAGTCTCCTGATGAAGCAGACTGGTCCCAGTATGAGGAGATGCACTGTCTGCAGAACCAGTGTCCACAGCTGGCAGAGACTGGATCTTTCAGGACGTCCTGACACAAAGCACAGCAGGACAGCTGCTCCTCCTCACAAACACCGCTCCTCTTCCTCCCTCTGTGAACACATTTCTTTATCACTAAAATTATTTACTTTTAGTGGCAAACATCCAGATTCAGCCAAACTGCAGTTCCAAACAGTTGCTCTGATTTCATCAACACTAATTAACTGCTTTTCTTCTCTGCCTGTCTTATTAAACTCTGAGTGATGAATACAAACTCTTCCTGCAGATATTTCACGATTAAAGCCTACCATCAGAAAGAGACATTATATCCTTCACTGTTTTACAGCCACTGTGTGCAGCTTATCTTGGGTTAGTTCACTTTGAACCAGTTTAGAAGTGCTGTGCAGTCTCAAACACAGAGAACTCTGATTTTTCCCAAACACAATCAAGATGAGCAAGGGTTCACTTAAAACCTTGGATGATAGTGACCCACACCCGAAAGTCCCAATAGGGCTTAAAAATCTGGGACTCTCCACCAATAGCTCTTAGAACTGAGGAAGCTTCAAAAGAAGTTTCAGAGGGAAAATGTCTTCAAGAAAGAAGTCCAGTCACTTTTCTTTTCAAGCTCCTTGGATCAAGATGACCAGGTTTCTCTTCTCGTATAAAACCCAGAGCGGCTGACATGAATGAACAGGAAAAGCTGACAGATACGAACCAACAATAAAAGTCAGCTAATTCCTGTCAGCCAATAATAAACACCTGTTCAGTGACATTTTCAGTACTTAAGAATAGACAAGATGGCTTTTAGAAATTACCTATTTCTAATTTCCTTTATCAATATTTGATAAGATGTGCACATCAATAAGGAATCATTTCATTTTAAATAAGTTCCTGAACTTTATTTCTTCACATTTAGGTTTAGGTTGCTGTTATATTTCTTCATAAATATTTTGTCTCATTTCAAAACTTTCTGTACATTCAAAAAATACAACTAATATCCTTTTTATGAGTTCATCTGTACATCTGTGTTACTAAGACTGCATTTCTTTAAAAAAGCTAAACTAGTAAACTATACTTCTATACACCAAAAATTTGCTATGGCTAACAAGCTTTGGTTGTGGTTTTGGTTCATCAGTGGTCTCCTGCTAAACATACAGCTGGACTTAGTTTGGAAAAACCAACTTCATACAAAATCAAAACAGTGTTCCTGTCTTTATGTTCATTTTCATTTTCACAAAAACACTCATACAGCCGTGAGCTCCAGCTCAAAATCAATAGAAGCAAATCCACAAACGTTTCACACGTGGAAGAGCTACGAGTTACACTAAGGAACTGCGGACTGCTTCAGAGGCATCTACCATCAGCGACCCCCACTACTAGATCTCACCCACAGTGGAAACATCTCAAGCAGGGTGAGAGAAAACAGAAGAGGGATCAGCGTGGAGGCAGATTTGATTCATCCATGAGGCAGTCTCCAACACCGGCTGCAGACTCACCCACCCCCACTACTACTGTTCCACCTCTGACACCTCAGACACTCCACACCTCCTCTACTCACCCTGCTCACTCCTCCCCACCCCCAACAACAGCATGCAATACACACTCAACACAAGGCTCCAGCCTGTCTCTCTCAACCACCCAGGTTAGGAGGGAACTGAGGAGGATTAACGGCAGGAAGGCAGCGGGCCCAGATGGCATCAGCTCAAGGGTCGTCAGGTCCTGCGCAGACCAACTGTGTGGGGTGATGGAGCACCTCTTCAACCTGAGCCTGAGGCTGGGGAGAGTCCCACAGCTCTGGAAAACCTCCTGTGTTGTACCAGTGCCAAAGACTTCACGCCCCAAGGACCTCAACAGCTACAGGCCGGTGGCTCTGACATCCCACCTGATGAAGACCCAAGAGCGGCTGGTCCTGGCTCAGCTTCAGCACCTGGTGAGCTCATCACTGGACCCACTTCAGTTTGCCTACCAGCCTGGCATTGGAGCGGATGATGCCGTCATTCACCTCCTACATCGTTCCCTCGCTCACCTGGAGACCGCTGGAAGCACTGTGAGAATCATGTTCTTTGATTTCTCCAGTGCCTTCAACACCATTCTTCCCACGGTCCTGAAGGACAAGCTGGAGAACTCAGAAGTGGACCATCACCTCACTACCTGGATTTTGCACTACCTCACCGACCTACCACAGTGTGTGAGAACTCAGGGCTGTGTGTTGGACAGGGTCATCTGCAGTACGGGGCCCCACAGGGAACGGTTCTGGCTCCGTTCCTCTTCACCATCTACACTGCAGACTTCTCCCACAACTCCACCCAGTGCTTCCTGCAGAAGTTCTCTGATGACTCTGCAATAGTTGGCCTCATCACTGATGGGGATGACAAGGAGTACAGAGGACTGACCCAAGATTTTGTGGACTGGTGCCAGCTGAACTACCTCCTGTCATGGTGAGTGGAGTGAGCCGTGTGGAGATAATGAAGTAGGATCCAAATGCAGGCACTTGTAAAGGTGTGAAGGTGGTTTATTGGACACAAAATGTAAATAGAGAAACGGCAAATGGGACAGAAGACTATCTAAACTGAGAACAACTAAACTACTGAACACAAACCAGGACATGAACATGAAGGAGGATGGACGGAGGTAAATGACGGTTGACAGCAGGTAGAACACACAGATGAAACATGGTGGATACACAGACGGACCAGCGACTACTACAACAGAAGACACTCAGGCTGTGTCCCAATTCAGGGTCTGCACGCTTGAAGTATGCGCACTACGCGTACTACGTACGGTGCGTACTATAAGTACGAGAATTGCGGAAGTGAGAGGCTTGTGAAATGGGACGGTATACGCTTCGTCGCGCTGTTCAGGTTGCCCAGCAACCATAATACTAACCGCGAGACACGTTACATACAGCATTGTTTGACAGAAATGAAGGAGAAAAATGTTTTGTTGGTCATTCATTTTTGTCATGACATCACTTTGATTAGTTGAGTATCTGAGGCTGAGACCACAGGACTGTAAAACATGATTGTTGGGCTTCATTTCAGTACTGAACAGCCATTTAAGATTAGTTAGTAAATGACAATTAGTTAATGTTGTTCATGAGACTAAAGTCATCTCACTGTGGTAATGTAAATATAATATGGCCAATATTATAGTATTGTCAGATCATTAGGACTATATATATATATATATATATATATATATATATATACATACATATATATATATATACACATATATGTATATACACATATATGTATACACACATATATATGTATACACACATATATATATACACATATATATACATATATATACACATATACATATGTCACTGACTTTCAGCTTGTTGTGTTTGTGGATATATGACTGACTTTAATTATTAACATTCGCACATAATTAAGTGACGTCATATTCAGTACTTTTGACAGTTCACTCTTCTGCCGCTCCATCTTATTAGGGAAATTCCATATACATAAATGTAAATTTCAAAACTCAACCCCATCATTTAATTTGTTTTTGATTGAAATTGAATATTACTTAAACTCTCTTAAATTAACTTCCAATAAAAAAGGTTTATCATTGATTGAAATTCATTCAGAAATGTTTAACGAATGAGCTTTCACAACTTTCAAGTACAAAGTTGTTATGAAGTCTGTCACATTCCCCCCCTTTTTTTTCTTTTTTTCCCTTTATTTATTTATCCTTCTTATTTCATTGTACTGTATATTGTTACTCTTATTTGCCTTGCATGTCTACTGTACAAACTGAACTGGAATGACTGACTGTTCGCTTTATAATTTCAATAAAGTTTGGGGAAAAAAAAACCAAACTTCTTCGGCCGCTCCCTTCTGCCGTATTTTGCGGCAAAATTATCCACACCCACCGCCGCGCTATGAATTGTGGGATATATGGGGCCACGAAGCGTTTACCGGACCACGCTTGGTATTTGGGGAAATCGACGGCGCATTTGGAGTATGCATTTGAAGTACACTTCGAATTGGGACAGCCGTCGTCGCGTGGCGGTGACGTAACCGCACTTAAAATGCGTACTTCAAGCGTGCAGACCCTGAATTGGGACACAGCCTCAGAGAAACACAGGGAGATTACACACAGGTGGGGGACACAGCTGGGAGTAATTAACAAGACGAGACAAGGGAGGTAAAACTGAAAACACTCACATAAGACACGGACTTTCACAATAAAACAGGAAACAAGAAACCATCACACAAAGACACAGACTCGACACTGAGAGGCAGACAGAATATAATACATGGAACTCAATGCTAAACATGAGACACAAATCCTGAAAGCAAACCCAAAACCCGAATCACAGAACCAATAGATAAATAATAATAAAAATAATAATAATCAACAAAGCACCAGAGAACAAAACGATCACTCAAAAATAAACCAAAACAAGCTCAAAATGCTGGGTCGAACCGACCCAGAACCATGACACCTCCACATCAACACCAGTAAAACCAAGGAGCTGGTGGTAGACTTCCGCAGGCACAAACATCCTCCACTGTAACCACTGAACATCCAAGGTATGGATATTGAGGCTGTGGACAGCTACAGGTAGCTTGGTGTTCATCTGAACAACAAACTGGACTGGACTCATAACTCAGACGCCCTCTACAGGAAAGGGCAGAGCAGGCTGTACCTGCTGTGGAGACTCAGGTCTTTTGGAGTGAAGGGCCCACTCCTGAAGACCTTCTATGACTCTGTGGTGGCCTCAGCCATCTTTTACAGTGTGGTCTGCTGGGGTGGCAGCATCTCTGCTGGGGACAGGAAGAGACTGAACAGGCTGATCAGAAGGGCCAGCTCTGTTCTAAGATGCCCTCTGAACCCAGTGGAGGTGGTGAGTGACAGGAGAATGGTGGCTAAGCTGTCATCCCTGTTGGACAACATCACCCACCCCATGCAGGAGACTGTGACAGCACTGAGCAGCTCCTTCAGTGGCTGCGGCACCCACAGTGTGGGACGGAGAGATTTCGCAGGTATTTCCTCCCCACTGCTGTCAGACTGTACAACAAAGACTCCAACTGATCAAACACACACATGTGCAAGAACACTAAGTGCAAAACTCTTTTCTGGCATTGTTGTATTTTTACTCAGTTGTATATAAAATTTGTATTCTATTTTTATCCTATTGTATATTTTATTCTATTTTATTCTACTGTATATAGTATTTTATTGTATTCTATTCTGTACAGGTGTGTACTGTATTTATTCTTATTATATTCTAATTTTTGCAACATAACTTTTGCACTGTCCACTTCCTGCTGTGACAAAACAAATTTCCCATGTGTGGGACTAATAAAGGTTATTCTGTCTTATCTTATCTTATCTTATCTTATCTTATCTTATCTTATCTTATCTGGAGTAGGCTAATGGCTAATCCACACAAACCCGCTATTCCCACAATCGTACTGTCCAAAGTGCGCTTCCTGGACAAGAAGCTCAACATCACAGTGGTACTCTGTGTTTACATCAACGATGCCTGGTGTCGTGACGCTGTTGTGACTTGCAAACACTGTTCACCACTGTTGGAGCTTATGGTCATCAAGTGCAGACCGTTCTACCTACCGAGGGAATTTACACCCATACTGTTTGTTGCTGTCTATATCCCTCCCTGCTCCAATAAAAACAATAGGAGTGAGGCACTAAATGAACTGTATCAGCATGTCAGTGGGCAGCAGACAGCCCACCCAGATGCTTTTCTTGTCTTGGCAGGTGATTTCAATCATGCAGACCCAAAGACTGTGCTTCCCAAACTGCACAAACACATTAAATTTCCTACACAGGGAAACAACATTCAATTTTTTCACCACCCAGAGAGGAGATTACAAAGGCCCCACCTCGATGCCTCTGATCACATCACTGTTATGCTAATGCCAGCATACAGGCCCCTGGTCAAAGTCACCAAACCAGTTTGTTAGCAGGTACATTTGTGGCCAGAAGGGTCCTCAGAGGCACTGCAAGACTGTTTTTCCACCACAGACTGGAGATCTTTAAACAGGCCGCCACACTGACAACACCACAGACCTTCAGGAATATACAGAAACTGTCATTGCCTATATCTCAAAATGCATCGATGATGTCACAGAGACCAGGACTATCACTGTCCAGGCGAATCAGAAACCATGGCTCACAGGTGAGGTCTATAGGCTCCTGAGAGTGAGGAATGCAGCCTTCAGAGCCGGTTATGAGGTGAGCCTAAGAACAGCAAGGGCAAACCTGTCACGTGGAATCAGAGAGGCGAAAAGGCAGCACTCCAGGAGGATTTCACAGTGTCAGCGACAGCAGAGATACTTGGAGGCTGTGGCAAGGGATACAGACTAGGGGTGGGTTTCAATAAAAGATTTTCTGATTTAAATCGATTTTAGCTTGAATAATGTGAAATCGATTCATTAAATCCTGAAACTATTTTTAAATCTAAATGTATTTTGCCAGAAACGCCAGAATCTCAGCTTAAAGCTCACAAACTGTTTCAGCAACCAACAAACAGCTAAAACAGCAAATGAGAGCAGATAAACGGATTCCACACAAAGATGTAAAGACAAAGCGCGGACCCAACGCATCAGAATCTGTGAGATGTCGGCTTTCTCCCCCGACGGCACGTACACGGACACGCCGTCGGGGCTGAAAGCCGACATCTCACAGATTCTGATGTTGCAGGTTTCGTCACTCCGATCAAAATTAACTGAATCAGCAGCAAAAGATCAAAACTGCACTTCACATTTGATAAACATCGTTATTAATTCCCTCTGACTTTTGCTGTTTTGCTTCCATCACGATAAAATCACACTTCCTGCACAGCTCTCTCCCTCTCTCAGTGTACTTCAAGAACAGTTTACCATCTCAAATCTCTGTTTGCTTGCTTTTTACGCACCAGTCTACCATTGTGTACAGAGCTTTCAGCTGCAGTTTGTTTTTGTTTGTTTACTTCCGACAAGAAAGCCTCATTTCTGCTGTTCAATACCGAAGAAATTTAACTTTTACAAATGATGCCAAAACGCTTAGCTGTGTTTCTAATAAAACCTCTGTAACTTTGCTCTGCTTCACATCAGCAGCATCAGGTAATGTTCATCATGGTTTCATGGATTCATGGTTTTCTTCCGTTTTTGATCGACTGCAGAATATTTTTAAGGTTATCTGCTATAAAAAGCCAGAACAGGAAAATCTCCTTCATGTTTTTCTGTGTTTTATCCTCAGTTATTTTGACATAAAGGTGTCTGCTTTAATATTTAAGCCTCTGATGAAGTCTCACAAGTGTCAGTACTGATAAATGATTAGAGTTATAATATTTCTGACTATCTGGGTCAAAATCAAATTAAATCAAATCAAGTTAAATTGGGACCTGGTGTATCGGAATGGAATCGATTATAGAAATCAGTGACGATACCCAGCCCTAATACAGACCATCATGGACTAAAACATATCCCTCTGCTTTAACATCGGGCATAAATGGAAACACAAAACTAAACAGCAGAAACGTTTCTAAAGTTAAGGAAGTTAAGCTAGCTGGCATATAATGCTGTGCTACCTGGTGGTTAGCTACAGAGCTATTGTTAGGATCATATAAACACATTAGCAGAGCACAGTTGAAGGATGAACGCTAACTTTTTTCCTCTCAATAAAACTTAATGTGAGAGTTCCTGATGGGCAGAAAGAAATGCAGTCATGGCAGGAAACGGACTAAACTTCAGTCAGGAGAACACCTGAGATAATCCATCCACAACACGAGGTTAGTCATCAGTCTGCTGCTGTCTGGTTTGGATGACTCGCGATGAAAAATCATGATCCTAAGCTTCATGTACCCACTGAAAGATCAAAGTTAGCCTCAGACTGATTCTTTTCTGAAGTGGTGGTTTCTGTTAAACCGTGAGCCCATAGACTTACATTTATAAATTAAATTAAATTACATTGTAAGGTTTTAAAGACTGAGCTTAACCCTTTCATGCATGAATTATGACAACCTCAATCAGGATTTTTTTCTTAAGTATTTTTATTCATCTTTAGGCATGAAAAAAAGATTTAGAAATAAAATAAAACTACATCAGCTCAGGGTCACAAATATAGATATTTAATAAATGATACTGTTCTCACTTTTTTAGTGTGATTTCTGTTTCTGAACATCACTGCAGAGCTTCTACATATCAGGGCTGTAAGAAGTCACTTTAATATTCATGCAAGACTGCAGAGTGTCATCAGTCAGGAGAGAGCATGTTTGGACTTCATGTTTGAGAAAACCTGCTCGCAGAAGTGTGTTGATCCAAAGATGAACAGGACTCCAAAGTATGGAGAGAAATTTGTCTCGAAAGTGTTGCAAATTTGTACGATATGATCCAAAATCATAAACTAAGATTTACAAATGTGTGAAACTTTTGAGGAGTCACACGTGCATGCTTCAGTCCACACACAAATACAAAGTAATCTGACCATACAACTATTTTACAAATGTATACATCTAAACCCAAATAAATACTGATCATTTACACACAATTTATCAAGTTCAGCTCATGAATTCGATAATTTTGGCTTTCACAAACCTTTCTGTGCATACAAATGTCTGAAACTACAAATAACATCGCTCCTCGCTCACAAAAACTTAAATATATGTGGATGAATCGCCTGAAACACACAGATCATGTCGCATGCTTATGTGTGGTTTTGAGAGTTTAATGCTGTCAACTTCACAGATCCACAAATGTAGGCTGTGTTCAACTCCCAGTGTAAAACATGTGTACAAATCTTTGTTTGTGGATCATGTCGTACACATTTGTAACCCCTTTGAGAAATATTTCTCTCCATGTTCAAAGCAGACTTTTTCATCTTCACATAAGCATCAAGAATGGCAGATTTATCTCCAGATGTGCGGCTCTGAACTGTCGTACAAAGACCTCAGGTTGATACTTAGTGAAGTGGGTTCAGTTCTCAAGTTCATTCTCTTACTTTGTTGGTCCACTCCTGGAGCCTGGAGGTGGATCTTTGGACCTGTCACTCCTCACAGACGCACAGCTGGATCCTACAGACTCTGCTCTGTCGTCCTCTTCCTCCATCATCATCCTTCGGTCAGCCTGATAGGTAAAGCACAAACATTCAGTGAGTTAGAGTCAGCTTTCTGCACTCAGCTGATTTCTGAACTAGAAACCAGGTCACATAATCCACATCAGGGATTAGAGAAACCTGACTTCTATTGTATTTATTAATTCTCATTCTCACTCTTTTCTATACTTATTCTATTTCTATTCAAGTACAATACTGTTGTACGTATTCTTAGTTTATCTTATTTCTGTATAGATGTATATATGTATATCTGAATTTTTTCATTTTTATTTTTACAGTGTGTACCTTTGGTCCAGGTGCATGATATTTCGACCCACTGTATACTTGAGTGTATATTGTTGGGTTGACAATAAAACTCTACTTGACTTGACTCTGAGCACTTTTCTATCCTGATTAAATTTAAAAATAACATCTAACATGTTCTTTCTATAAAGCTGCTGCCCTTAGGCCTCAAACCTAAAGTGTTCCTGTTTAGCAAATTAATCTCTGTCACGGTGGTTCAGACTCTGTAATTATATTATTTGATTATTGTTGTCAATAGTTTTGGTTTTCTTTATTTCTTAGTGATTGTAGTCCTTCCTCCCTTAGTAGTTTTCTTATCCTGTGTTTAGTCTCTGTTCCCTATGTCTCCCCAGTCACTGTGTTAAGCTTGTGTGCCCTGAGTCTGAGTTTCAGTCTCTGTGTTTCCTGTTTTATTTTGATAGTCCTTGTCCTGTGTGCAGTGTATCTGGATTTGCTTTCCTTTGTCTCGTTATGTCTGATTTGTCCCAGTTGTGTTACCACCTGTTCCCCATGCACTCGTTGTCCTGCTTGTGTATTTAAGCCCTGTGTTTTTCTCTGTCAGTTGTTGCATCGTACTCTCACTATGCTGTGGTTTTTCCCTCCATGTTCCTGGTCAATCCCTAGTTCTCAGTTCCTGCTTTAATTTTCCAGTGTTTTAGTTTGAGTTTAGTTTAGCTTTGTATTTGACGTGAAGTTTTTTCCAGCAATAAAGCTGCCGTTTTGAGTTTATTCCTCTGTCTTGAGTCCTGCATATGGGTCCTCATCCTGCCTGCCACACAGCACTAAACATGACAATCTGATCCTACAGACCTTTCTGAGCTCTAAGTTCTTCTAACTATGAGGATATTTCTCAGCACACAGATGGACGAAGACCTCCGACCGCACATGATCTAACTTCTGATAGAATTCCAACAGAAATTCAAGCTTCAGGACATTTTAGTTTCACACTAACACTGTGGATACAACTACATGTTCTCCATCATGATTTCACGTTCTTCCCATGTTCTTTTCTCCTCTTTATTTTCCAGTATTTGAAATATTGAAATTTTTGTTTAGTTTGTGCTCAAATATGAGACTTTACAGAACAATTATAGGACTTTTTAAATGCGGCTTACCCATTTTACAAATTCATTTTGATGTTCTCCTCAATGAATCACTACCGTAACGTGGTGGAGGGGTTTGTGTGTCCCAGGGACCTGGTAGGGTCTCCCATGGTAAATTGGTCTTGGGTGAGGAACCAGAGAAAGAGCAATTCAAAAACCCCTATGAGCAGAAGATTGAGGGAACACTTCACCCTGCCTGGGATAGAGTTACCAGGGCCCTGCCCTGGAGCAAGGCCCAGGGAGTACCCAAGGGCGAGTGTTTGGTGGCTGGGGCCCGGTGGGGCACAGCCTAAAAAAGGGCCAAGGGCCTACCCTCCTGTAGGCCCACCACCCACAGAAGGCACCGTAGGGTTCGGGTGCAGTGTGTCCTTGGTGGTGGCCAGGAACAGAGACCTTGGCAGACTGATCCCCATATACTGAGACTTACGACTGGACATGGAATGTCAGCTGTCCGCTGGCGAAGTTAGTGCATGAGGTTGTATCTTAGGTTGTACCTTAGTATCCTTTCGACTTGCTGCCTGTACATTGGTGTTTTTCCCAGTGGACAAGAGGGTTTCTTCCCAGTGCCTTCTGATCAGGGCACGGGTCATGATTGTCGTCTGCTTATGTGCCGAACGACAGTTACCTGGGTTTCTTGAAGTCCCTGGGCAGGGTGTTTGAGGGTGCTCCACCTCGGAAATCCCACTAAGACACTTTAACGCTCATATGGACAACAACAGTGAAACCTGGAGGGGCGTGACTGGGAGGAACAGCCTGCTTGATCTGAAGCTGAGCAGTGTTCTGCTGGACTTCTGTGCAAACCACAGTTCAATGATCGATTTTGTAATCGTATGTATCGACGAAGCGCGTCTTCCCGGATATTCCGAGAATACGCGCTTCTTTTGCGGTGGAGGAACACCAAAGTAATTGCTTACAGAGCTTGCTTCTTCGGCATCTTTAAGAGTTCTGAACAAATGTCCGTCCTCCTCCAGAAAATCTTATGTAAGCAAACGCGCGTTCCAACTTCTTCTCTGGTGCGCATCTTTTATTTTGACAGCGAATGCGCACCTACGAACCACTTATGTGCAGCCCTGGTTATCTGACTTCACGGATAGATAGAGCTGGGTGTCATCTGCATAGCAGTGTAAATGTATGCTATGTCTTCTAATTATACTGCCTAAGGGAAGCATGTATAATGTAAACAGAATTGGTCCTAGCACTGAACCCTGTGGAACTCCATAATTAACCTCAGTGTGTGAAGAGGACTCTCCATTTACATGCACAAACTGGAGTCTATTAGATAGATATGATACAAGCCACTGCAGCACAGTACCTGTAATACCTACAGCATGTTCTAATGGCTCTAATAGGATATTATGGTCAACAGTATCAATCGCTGCACTGAGGTCTAGCAGGACAAGCACAGAGATGAGTCCACTGTCAGAGGCCCTAAGAAGATCATTTGTAACCTTCACTAAAGCTGTTTCTGTGCTGTGATGAGCTCTGAAACCTGACTGAAACTCTTCAAATAAGCCATTCCTCTGCAGATGATCTCTTAGCCGTTTGACAAATACTCTTTCAAGTACGTTTGATATGAAAGGAAGGTTGGAGATTGGCCTATAATTAGCTAAGACTGCTGGGTCTAGAGATGGCTTTTTAAGTAACGGTTTAACTACAGCCAGCTTGAAGGCCTGTGGTACATAGCTGATTATTAGAGATAGGTTGATCATATTTAAGCTCGAAGAATTAATTAATGGCAGGACTTCTTTGGGCAGTTTTGTAGGAATGGGGTCTAAAAGACACGTTGATGGTTTGGAGGAAGTAATTATTGAAGTTAACTCAGAAGGATCAATTAGAGAAAAAGACTTGTAATGAATATAAATGTTGCTGAAAGTAGCTGTAGATAATGTTACATCTGTGACATGATTATGTGTAATTTTTTCTATAATGGTAAAAATTTTATTTGTGAAGAAGTTCATGAAGTCATTACCAGTTAAATTTGTGACACGCCATTTCCTCTCCAGCTTATGAGTTACAGTGGGGCAAAAAAGTATTTAGTCAGCCACCGATTGTGCAAGTTCCCCCACCTAAAATGATGACAGAGGTCAGTAATTTGCACCAGAGGTACACTTCAACTGTGAGAGACAGAATGTGAAAAAAAAATCCATGAATCCACATGGTAGGATTTGTAAAGAATTTATTCATAAATCAGGGTGGAAAATAAGTATTTGGTCAATAACAAAAATACAACTCAATACTTTGTAACATAACCTTTGTTGGCAATAACAGAGGTCAAACGTTTACTATAGGTCTTTACCAGGTTTGCACACACAGTAGCTGGTATTTTGGCCCATTCCTCCATGCAGATCTCGAGAGCAGTGATGTTTTGGGGCTGTCGCCGAGCAACACGGACTTTCAACTCCCACCACAGATTTTCTATGGGGTTGAGGTCTGGAGACTGGCTAGGCCACTCCAGGACTTTCAAATGCTTCTTACGGAGCCACTCCTTTGTTGCCCGGGCGGTGTGTTTTGGATCATTGTCATGTTGGAAGACCCAGCCTCGTTTCATCTTCAAAGTTCTCACTGATGGAAGGAGGTTTTGGCTCAAAATCTCACGATACATGGCCCCATTCATTCTGTCCTTAACACGGATCAGTCGTCCTGTCCCCTTGGCAGAAAAACAGCCCCATAGCATGATGTTTCCACCCCCATGCTTCACAGTAGGTATGGTGTTCTTGGGATGCAACTCAGTATTCTTCTTCCTCCAAACACGACGAGTTGAGTTTATACCAAAAAGTTCTACTTTGGTTTCATCTGACCACATGACATTCTCCCAATCCTCTGCTGTATCATCCATGTGCTCTCTGGCAAACTTCAGACGGGCCTGGACATGCACTGGCTTCAGCAGCGGAACACGTCTGGCACTGCGGGATTTGATTCCCTGCCGTTGTAGTGTGTTACTGATGGTGGCCTTTGTTACTGTGGTCCCAGCTCTCTGCAGGTCATTCACCAGGTCCCCCCGTGTGGTTCTGGGATCTTTGCTCACCGTTCTCATGATCATTTTGACCCCACGGGATGAGATCTTGCGTGGAGCCCCAGATCGAGGGAGATTATCAGTGGTCTTGTATGTCTTCCATTTTCTGATGATTGCTCCCACAGTTGATTTTTTTCACACCAAGCTGCTTGCCTATTGTAGATTCACTCTTCCCAGTCTGGTGCAGGTCTACAATACTTTTCCTGGTGTCCTTCGAAAGCTCTTTGGTCTTGGCCATGGCGGAGTTTGGAGTCTGACTGTTTGAGGCTGTGGACAGGTGTCTTTTATACAGATGATGAGTTCAAACAGGTGCCATTCATACAGGTAACGAGTGGGGGACAGAAAAGCTTCTTACAGAAGACGTTACAGGTCTGTGAGAGCCAGAGATTTTCCTTGTTTGAGGTGACCAAATACTTATTTTCCACCCTGATTTACGAATAAATTCTTTACAAATCCTACCATGTGGATTCATGGATTTTTTTTTCACATTCTGTCTCTCACAGTTGGAGTGTACCTCTGGTGCAAATTACTGACCTCTGTCATCATTTTAAGTGGGGGAACTTGCACAATCGGTGGCTGACTAAATACTTTTTTGCCCCACTGTATCTGCTTTAGGCTACGTGTTTGAGAATTATACCACGGAGTCAGGTACTTCTGATTTGAGACCTGAGTTTTCACCAGAGCTACAGTATCCAGAGTCGTACGTAGTGAGGAGGTAAAATTGTTAAATGGTAATGGCCTGTATTTGTATAGCGCTTTACTTAGTCCCTAAGAACCCCAAAGTGCTTTACACTACAGGGAGTGCAGAATTATTAGGCAAGTTGTATTTTTGAGGAATAATTTTATTATTGAACAACAACCATGTTTTTAGTTTGTTTTTAGTTTTAGCTATTTTAGGGGGATATATGTGTGTGCAGGTGACTATTACTGTGCATAATTATTAGGCAACTTAACAAAAAACAAATATATACCCATTTCAATTATTTATTTTTACCAGTGAAACCAATATAGCATCTCCACATTCACAAATATACATTTCTGACATTCAAAAACAAAACAAAAACAAATCAGCGACCAATATAGTCACCTTTCTTTGCAAGGACACTCAAAAGCCTGCCATCCATGGATTCTGTCAGTGTTTTGATCTGTTCACCATCAACATTGCGTGCAGCAGCAACCACAGCCTCCCAGACACTGTTCAGAGAGGTGTACTGTTTTCCCTCCTTGTAAATCTCACATTTGATGATGGACCACAGGTTCTCAATGGGGTTCAGATCAGGTGAACAAGGAGGCCATGTCATTAGTTTTTCTTCTTTTATACCCTTTCTTGCCAGCCACGCTGTGGAGTACTTGGACGCGTGTGATGGAGCATTGTCCTGCATGAAAATCATGTTTTTCTTGAAGGATGCAGACTTCTTCCTGTACCACTGCTTGAAGAAGGTGTCTTCCAGAAACTGGCAGTAGGACTGGGAGTTGAGCTCGACTCCATCCTCAACCCGAAAAGGCCCCACAAGCTCATCTTTGATGATACCAGCCCAAACCAGTACTCCACCTCCACCTTGCTGGCGTCTGAGTCGGACTGGAGCTCTCTGCCCTTTACCAATCCAGCCACGGGCCCATCCATCTGGCCCATCAAGACTCACTCTCATGTCATCAGTCCATAAAACCTTAGAAAAATCAGTCTTGAGATATTTCTTGGCCCAGTCTTGACGTTTCAGCTTGTGTGTCTTGTTCAGTGGTGGTCGTCTTTCAGCCTTTCTTACCTTGGCCATGTCTCTGAGTATTGCACACCTTGTGCTTTTGGGCACTCCAGTGATGTTGCAGCTCTGAAATATGGCCAAACTGGTGGCAAGTGGCATCTTGGCAGCTGCACGCTTGACTTTTCTCAGTTCATGGGCAGTTATTTTGCGCCTTGGTTTTTCCACACGCTTCTTGCGACCCTGTTGACTATTTTAAATGAAACGCTTGATTGTTCGATGATCACGCTTCAGAAGCTTTGCAATTTTGAGACTGCTGCATCCCTCTGCAAGATATCTCACTATTTTTGACTTTTCTGAGCCTGTCAAGTCCTTCTTTTGACCCATTTTGCCAAAGGAAAGGAAGTTGCCTAATAATTATGCACACCTGATATAGGGTGTTGATGTCATTAGACCACACCCCTTCTCATTACAGAGATGCACATCACCTAATATGCTTAATTGGTAGTAGGCTTTCGAGCCTATACAGCTTGGAGTAAGACAACATGCATGAAGAGGATGATGTGGACAAAATACTCATTTGCCTAATAATTCTGCACTCCCTGTACATTCAGTCATTCATTCACACACTGGTGATGGCAAGCTACATTGTAGCCACAGCTGCCCTGGGGCACACTGACAGAAGCAACGACCCAGACTGTCCGAGCCGGGGCTCGAACCGGTAACCTTCCGATTACAAGATGAACTACCAACTCTCGAGCCACGATCGCCCCACATTAACAAGATGATCGACCTCTGTTGGAGTAGCGTTCAGGTAGCTGGTCTGCTCTGTGTTGGTACAGGCCATTGAAGATGCTAAAAGTGGGTGGATTATATTCTTAAACTTAGTTACAGCGCTTTCAGAAAGACATCTACTGTGATAAAAACTACTCCCCACTGCTGTGTAATCAATTATTGTAAATGTAAATGTTATCAGGAAATGATCAGACAGGAGAGGGTTTTCAGGAAACACTGTTAAATGTTCAGTTTCTATGCCATATGTTAAAACAAGATCTAGAGTGTGATTAAAGTGGTGGGTGGGTTCTTTTACATTTTGAGAGAAGCCAATTGAGTCTAATAACAGATTAAATGCCATGTTGAGGCCGTCATTTTTAGCATTTTGAATGTTAAAATCACCCACAATAATTATTTTATCTGAGCTGAGAACTAAATCAGATAAAAAGTCAGAGAAATCAGACAGAAACTCTGTGTAAGGCCCAGGTGGATGATAGATGATAACAAGTAAGACTGGTTTCTGAGTTTTACAGCTGGGGTGGACAAGGCTAAGCATCAGGCTTTCAAATGAATTAAAAGTCTCTCTTGGTCTTTCATTAAGGCCAAGAGGCCCCCCCGGCCTGTGCTTCGAGGTTTCTGGTAGTTAGAATGACTCGGGGGTGTTGATTCATTTAAACTAACATAATCATCCTGCTGCAACCAGGTTTCTGTAAGGCAGAGTAAATCAATTTGTTGATCAATTATTAAGTCATGTACTAACAGAGACTTGGAGGAGAGAGACCTAATATTTAATAATCCACATTTCACTGTTTTACTCTTTGGTTCAGATGTGGATACTGTATTGTTCTTTCTTTGTGATTGTTTATGTTTAAGTTGTTTGTTGCTGGTTTTTAGTTTGTTTTTGTCTGTTTAGGAGCTGACACAGTCTCTGTGGAGATGGGTTTTTGGGGGGTAGCAGGAGGAGAGAAGCTGCAGAGAGGCGTGTAAGACTGCAACTCTGCTTCCTGGTCCCAACTCTGGATAGTCATATTTTGGGGGGTTTAATAAATTTGTCCATATTTCTAGAAATGAGAGCTGCTTCATCCAAAGTGGGATGGATGCCGTCTCTCCTAACAAGACCAGGTTTCCTCCAGAAGGTTTGCCAATTATCTATGAAGCCCACATCGTTTCTGGGACACCACTCAGACAGCCAGCAATTTAAGGAGAACATGCGGCTAAACATGTCACTCCTGGTCTGATTGGGGAGGGGACCAGAGAAAACTACAGTCCGACATTGTTTTGGCAAAGTTGCACACCGATTCAATATTGATTTTAGTGACCTCCGATTGGCGTAACCGGGTGTCATTACTGCTGACATGAATTATGATTTTACTGAATTTACATTTACCCTTAGCCAGCAGTTTTAAATTTCCCTCAATGTCGCCTGCTCTGGCCCCTGGAAGACAATTGACTATGGCTGCCGGTGTCTCTAGCTTCACATGTCTGAGAACAGAATCACCAATTACCAGAGTTTGACCCCCGGCGGGTGTGTCGCCGAGTGGGGAAAAACGGTTAGACACATGAACAGGTTGGTGGTGGACCTGGGGCTTCTGTTTAAGACTATGCTTCCTCCTCACCATCACCCAGCTGCCCTCTTTCCCCAGCTGCTCGGAGCCTGTCGGGGAACAGCTAGCTGAGCCTACGCTATCTTCGGCTGCGCCGGCTACAGGGGCCTGGCTAGCTATGGGTGTATCCAGGGTGTGAAGCTGAGTCTCCAATTCAGTAATCCTGGCCTCCAGAGCTGCAAATAGGCTACATTTATTACAAGTATCATTACTGCTAAAGGAGGCCGAGGAGTAACTAAACATCTGACACAATGAGCACGAAAGTGCAGGAGAGACAGGTAAGGAGGCCATGGTGCTAGCGAGTTCGCTATGAGCTAAGCTAAGCTAGCAAAACAGTAAAGACATAGTGAATACTTTGGCTATAAATTAGCGAGCGAGTACACAGAGCGTGTGCTTCGGATCAAGCATGAGAAGAATATACTATTTAAAAAGAGGTTTTATAAAAGTTTTTAATTAAATTGCTATGCAGATAAGCTACTCAAAAACACCACGGTTTGTTAGAACAGGAACAGAAAGTGATACTCTACCGCAGAGAGAGCGAACACCAAGTGAGCAATCAGCTGAAAGGAAGAAAATTCTGGTCAAAATTCTTACTTGCAAGTTGAAAGCATCGACTGTAGAAAAGTCACTTGTTGAAACTCACATGCAACCTCACCTCTGGCACTGGTGCCCACCTCTCAATTTTAAATGCGTGTAGACATTAAGGGTTGTCGGAAGGGGCCGTGCTGACACCTGCTGCTCTCTGGCAGAAAGCATCATGCCCCATGTTTTAAATGCACTTTAGAACAGCACGCAACAACACCACATATGAGCAGGCGGAGAGAGGTATGGGATCTTCACACCGCCTGTTCGCCATCGGGGGCAGGGGGCAGGAGGAGGAGTTGGCCGACTGGTTGGGGTCTGGGATATTGGGCCTCCCTGATGCTGCAGGACCGGGGGTGAGTGTGTGTTCAGTGTTCATTTCTGTTTGTCTCCACGTTGGGTGAGTATTTGTATATGTGTGCATGAGGGTGGGAATGCATGTGTGTGCCTTTTTGTCCATGTCTGTGTGTCAGGTTGAGTCTCCACCTCCGCCTCTCTGGGAACATCTTAGGCCCCCCCAGGTGTGGGGGCCAATCTCCCCCCACCACACATCCTGCCGGTGGCTGATGCCCTCAACCGTCAGTGCACCATCAGTACAGTGGTTCTCCGTGTCCGTGGCTGGGCACTCTGGTTTGTACTGACTCACTCCTGGTGGCTGCTTGCCAGGGCCTGGCACCCGTGGCTTGTTCAGGCCCCTTCCAGAGGGTGGGGTCCCTTGGACCTTGGGGCTCTGGGCCCAGGGCTCGGTCTGCTCTGGCGCTGCTGGCAGCCAGCAGAGCCTTCGGGCCCGTCACTGCAGCCCCTGTGGCTTCTGCACTGTGGCTGCTGGGTGACCCACGTCTGGAGCTCTCCACAGCTCTTACCGGGAGGGTGGCGGGGCTGCCCCTCTGATGTTCCTCCTTGGGCCTCTGGATGTCTGGGGCCTGGATATCCTCCATGCCTTCTTCGTGTCCTGGCGGGCAGGGCTATGGTTCCACACACCCTCTAGCAGATAGTTACATGGAGAAACCTTTTGAATACAAGTGTGCTCATCCACACAGGTGTACACACAGGTGTACACATGGGTGCTCACAGACACACACTATATCTTCCTTGGCTGCTGCCTCAAAGCATTCCGTGCATTGTCAGTCTTGCATGCTTCTCAGTAACATTCAATATTTATTATTTACTGTTACTTATACTTATCTAGGTTGTTGCTGTGGTCTCCCTACTGTGTTGTTCTCATTTTGCTTGTTGTCTTCTCTTTTATTTTCCTTCCAGCAGGTGATCCAAAAGATTTTTTGTGTCTTTTCTCACTGGCCCTCTTCCCCTCTGCTTTTCTTTCCCTCTCCTTTTCTTGAATTTCTCTTGTCTACGTCTTTCCCTTTCCTAGCCCCCAGTCATGTCTGTTCCGTTTGTAATAACTTAAAAGTTAAAAGAGCTAACTAACTAAATAACTAAATGAATAAATATTTATCAAGTGGACCTGTATAGCAAAGCCACAATGATCCACTTGGAAAAATAAATCCGTTGGGCATTTTTCTTAGCCTCCAGACAATAATTCTGATTGCTACAGTACCGAACAGGACAGGCAAAAAAAAAAAAAGAAAAAAAAAGAAAGAAGAAACTCACATCCAACCGAGGGAACTTGAGTGCAGAGTTTTACACGTAGTTTTTTGCTTTGTATCTGTAACCAGACCGTAACAAAGAAAATGTATAACTTGTGTAAATATTTTTTACAAACACAAATCGTTTTTGCACACACACAAATACTCATCTATGGATGGTTACAAAACTCAGTTCACAACTACGCAGTCTGATTTACATGTACAAAATATTTATGACCACAGTTTGAGCCCATAGATTATCTCATACTTCACCACATGAGTTCTTATTTTGCAGGTTCATATGACAGAGAAGCACTAGTGAAAATATCACTTCATTCCTGAGGTTATAACTTCAAAGAAAAATGATCCATGTCCAGTTATGGCTCCTACAAAGTGAATAAAATGCTGGTCACAGATCAGTTTCCATAGTTTCTCTTCCTGCTGCAGAGACGATCCACAGTGACTTCTCCTTTATTCAGACTTTCTGTGACTGAAGTCAAATCATCCTAAAGGCTTCAACCCAGCGCCAGACACAAATGATGCAAACTAAATTATAGTCAACTTCAAACTCATAATCCTTATTTAAAAATATTTTCTTATACACATTCATATTCAAATATTAATCCAAATATAACAGCAGCAGTTTCTATAGCAAAGGACAAAAAGCAGCAGCTCAACACTCACATGACCAAAAAAACAGAAGTAAAACCGAACAGTGCAGGTCAGCACTCTGTGGGCTCTCTTTCAGCTCTCTCTCTGTGTTCAGTTCATTAAAGGTGATTATTGAGCCAATTACAGCTACAGAGCTCACTGTGACTCTTCCTCTTCCGTCTACAGTCCACACAAACAAACACACTCTGAGATTCTGACAGCAAAACTACAACAATGTGGTGTTAACACTCACCCTGCCTCAGCTCCACCTTCCTCCTCCTGCTCTGAAGGAGCTCAGCTAACCACACTTTTACTTTCACTGCTCCTCCCTAAACACGCAGTAAGCTGGGACTTGTAGTTTTTACCTGATAACTTGTAGTTTTTTGACCTTGTGTGCAGTCTTTTTTAATCCATCCAGGACACGCACTGCATTATGCAGTTATGTCTCAGTAAGCGGTGGTGTGAGAAACGACCGTACAGGTAACACTGTGCTCTGTGATGCTGGTGTGAAAGGAGACTCATCTGTGAGTCAGTGAATATAACAAAGTCATTCACAAAGTCAATCACAGCATGAAGACTTCCTGCAAATATTTCACAATAAAAGCACAGAGGGCTTTTAATCTGAAACAGACACAGGAAATGATGAGTTTGTACAAAGAGTGTAACACAGTAACTAATGGTGCTTATTAAACATGAGGAATGAGCTCAGGTGAGTCATGTTCAGGTAAACAGTCACTGTGAGATGAAACTCAGTGTTGATGTGACTCAAACAGGAAGCAGGAACTCTGATCTTAGTTTGGAGAACTTTGATTGTTTCAGCTGCTCTAAAAATATCAGGATCTTTGCTGCCCCCGTCTCCCAGTAAAGGAGCCCAACATGAGGGTCAGAGTAGAAAGGGAGCCCCCCCCCCCCCCAAACGGCCCCCAGACCAGAGTCTGAGCTCAGGTTTATGGATGCAGTGTTATCTGTATTTAATCACAGTCATGGAGGAAAAAAGTGACAGTGACTGGACTGGAAGCAGTTTCCTCCTCGCTGAACCGAGGACAGAAGAACAAACACAACACCTCCCTGCTCTGACCTGACCTCTGACCTCAGGGGCTCCAAGCAGCCAATCACATTCTAGCTGGGCTCCAAATATTCATGTGTGCCTTCATGAGTGTTATCTGTATATAGAAGGTTCTGTAGTCTCTGACAGGAAGTGCTCGTATATCTGTGAAGAGCAGCTCTGTGACCTGCTGTCAGCTCTGCAGTCTTTACAAGCTGCTGTGGATGCTGTGCCCGCTGGCGCCCTCTTGTGGACATGTGAACATATTGCTTGTGGTGTGAGGCCGAGCGTCCCAGCAGGAAGCGCCTTTATGGCTGTTGTTTGGCTCCTGTGGGACTTTCTGAGAGAGTGTGAGTGAATTCCTGGAGTGCTGCAGTGTTTCTGACAGCAGACTGAGCTCAGACGTGTCTGCCACCGAACCCTCAGTGAAAACACACCAAATAAGACGTGAACTGAAGCAACGTGGCCTTCTGCTTTGTGCTCTGTACAATAATCATATTCATGCTATTTATTTCAGACAGTAACAGACCAGCTCAGCTTCCCCGTTCTCCCCAAAGAGGCTTAAACATGGACTCCACTGACGTCCTCGCTGTGACCCAGGCCCCAAAAAACAAGTTCCCCTCAGCTGTGGACTTTCTTGGAGCTCCAGAGATCCACCCAGCAAGGTTTTAAGGTCCTGCTGGTGATTACCTGGGCAGTGTTTTACCTGTGGCTGTGTTCAAACGTGTTCACACCTGAATCCTCACAGCTCCAATCACGTCTGACACATCCTGATAGGAATACTTCAATCAGTAAAGTACTCGAGTAAATGTACTCTGTTACATTCCAGCACCGGTCCTATCCACGCTGTCGCCCAATGGGGTCGGTGCCCCCACTGTGGACACGCCCCTGTGTAGGGGTTTAAACTTGATTTAAAACAGCGTGACAATAAAGAAATGTTCTTTCAGAGTTTGTTTGTAAAAATGATCCAAATAAAGGTTGAAATCAAAGTGAAAATGTGCAGAACGTTGTTTCTTTTATTTATTTATTCATTTTAGCACTTTTAATTACAACAGTGGTGCTGTACAAACATACAAATTCCACAATAAAATAGCAATATCAATTAACATCAATGCCAAATAGCTAATAAAAAATAAGTAAATAACTCTCATGTGGTATTAAAAGCCAGTGAGTAAATGCACGATCACCTCTAAGAACCAGCCTCACCTTGGTGATCTAAGAGCTGTAGGGGGCATATAAGGTTGCAGTAGGTCTGACAGACACCCTGGGGCCTGTCCATTCAGTGCTTTATAAGTTGCCAATAAGATTTTAGGCTTTTAACAGTTTTTATTCGTTATCAGGGAAAGCATAAAAACATAACAAAGCAGACAAACAAGAGAAAAAAAACCCCAAAGGAAATACATTGAAGTCATTATATACCTGTGCAAATACACATATCAGGGAGGGGGGGACCTGAAAGAAGAGAGAAACAAACAAAGAAAAAAAGAAAATAAATATTTACTCACAGATTCAGAAAAAAAAGATAAACTACAAGAGTGAACTGTTGTCCTTTACACTCACTCCATATTTACCTGAGGACATCTTAGAAGCAGCCCCCCCCCCAGACAGATCATAAAAAAAGCAAAGGGGACCAAACATTTAGAAACAGATCCTCATTTCCTCCTAAAGCAGCAGCATAACTTTAAATAATTCCCTGTGCCACAAAGTCACAGAGGGACATTTATCCTTAACCCAGTTAATGGGAATACATTTCCTAGCTAACAGCAATAGTTTATCACATAGTTTGCGCTGTGACTAATTAAATGTTAATTCTTTTGAGGGTAGGCCGAGAAGAAAATATCCGGGGTCCCTTTGGAGCCGATTCTTAAAAATATTACTTAGTTCTTGAGATATGGAGCTCCAAAATCTTTTGATTAGTTTGCATTCCTAAAAGTAATGAAACAAAGGGCCAGTTTCTTTTTGACATTACAGAAGGGGACATTTGACATTACTCAGGTTAAACATGATATAAGTCACTCGGATAACTTAAAAATGTAATTGTTTGCCTTTTTTCTGTGTTTTATTTGTTCCGGAGTAAATCGGTTTGGCTGAGATCAAAGGTATTAGATTATTAGATTAAATAAAACTTTATGAATCCATCAGGTGGGTTCCTCCTTGGTTTTCACACAGCTGAATAAACGTCAAACAGAAAACTGATTAAACAGAAGTGTGAGACGGTCGAGAGTTCTCAGCATAGCTCCATCTTCTGTCTGAATGATGTATGATCGTGGTTGATCTTTCTTTAGAACAGTCGCTTTCTGTGCCCATGTGCTGGTTTTGTCTTTGAATCTCACTTGATCCCCAGCATGCAGTTCAGGTAAGTTTTTTGTTCCTCTGTCATAATAGAACTTCTGCTTTGCTTTTTGTTGCTCCTTAAACTTCTTCACGCTGTTTCCCTCTTTTGTTTTAAGCAGATTATCCTGAATGGGCAGGTTTGATCTCAGGCGTCGTCCCATAAGAAGCTGTGCTGGTGACATACCACACTCAAGTGGCGTTGTGCGGTATACTAGCAGACTTTGGTAGAAGTCAGCACCACTGTCTCTCGCCTTACTCATCAGCCTCTTCACTGTTTGGACAGACTTTTCCACTAGTCCATTAGATTGTGGGTAGTGCGAGCTTGATGTTGTGTGAACAAAGTCCCATTCTTTGGCAAACTGTCCAAACCTAATATTGGAGAATTGTGGTCCATTGTCTGTGAACACTTCACTTGGCACACCGTGTCGTGCAAATACAGCTTTCATAGAGGTGATTACAGCCTCTGCTGTTGTTGTTTGCAGTCTACATACTTCCGGATACAAAGAGTAGTAGTCTGTGACCATAATATAGTCCTTTCCTCCAGACACAAAGAGGTCAGCCCCCACTTTCTGATATGGTCGGTCTGGCACTGGGTGTGGCTTTAGTGGCTCGGCAGGATTGCTTGCTTGATATGTCAGACATGTTGAACAGTTCAACACTTCATTTGTCACATCCTGATTAATCCGTGGCCAGTACATCACCTCACGTGCTCTCCTTTTACATTTTTCCATGCCTAGATGCCCTGCGTGTATCTTTTTGAGCATCTCTCCTCGCAGGCTCTTTGGGATGACAATTTTACTTCCGTTGAACACCACGTCATCCACTACAGACAGTTCTGCTCTGCAGTTCCAATATTCTTGAATAACAGGTGAGCAGTTTTGCTTACAGCTGGGCCATCCATCTATGATGGTTTTGCGCAGTGCTTTTAACGTTCCATCTTTGCTTGTCTCCGTTCTTATGAGCTCCATCTTCCCTTCTGCAACAGGAAGTGCACTTGTGACCATGCTCACATATGCTCTTACATCATCATCCATCTTGGTGTTTGCTGGCTCATTCGGATCAACAGCTCTGGATAATGTGTCAGCTGTGTACATCAGCTTGCCAGGTGTGTACATCACGTTAAGCGTGTAACGTTGCAGCCGGATCATCATTTTTTGGATTCTCAGCGGACAGTCATTTAGTGGTTTTTGGAACAATGCTATCAGTGGCTTGTGGTCAGTTTCAACAGTGATGGCCTGCCCGGACACAAACTGGTGAAATCTCTCACAGGCGTATGTTATGCTGAGCAGTTCTTTTTCAGTCTGTGCATATCTTGTCTCTGCGTCTGTCATGGATCGCGATGCATATGCAACAGGCTGCCACTCATCATACTTCTGCAGAAGAACAGCTCCAAGCCCACTCTGTGATGCATCTGATGAGATCTTAATAGGTCTCATTGGATCATAAAACTTCAGAACTGGTTCTTTTGTAAGCAGATCTTTCAAGGCACGCCATGCTTTCTCATGTTCATGATTCCACTCCCATTCGATTCTCTTTTCAGTTAGCTGTCTCAGTGGCGCCATTTTTTCTGAGAGATTGGGTATGAATTTTCCCATGTAGTTTATCATGCCATTAAATCTCTGCACATCTTTCTTGCATTGCGGCCTCGGCATGTTTTCAATTGCAGACACCTTTTGAGGATCTGGTCTGATGCCTTCACTGCTCAGGATATCTCCAACGAATGTCAGTTCCTGCGCCCCA